>NC_092419.1:95658115-96003948 GCF_040894005.1 Engystomops pustulosus
GAGCAACTAGAACAGTTTTGCTCTCAGACGCTACTGATAATATCTTATTGTTTGGGATACGACACCCAGTGCCACCACTGTTAGCTGTTTCGAAGTGACAGC
Organism: Engystomops pustulosus; assembly: GCF_040894005.1. Classification (NCBI taxonomy): domain Eukaryota; kingdom Metazoa; phylum Chordata; class Amphibia; order Anura; family Leptodactylidae; genus Engystomops; species Engystomops pustulosus. The sequence goes on from NC_092419.1 coordinate 95,658,218, forward strand.
TTCAGTGAAGTTAGTCCTGTGCACATGCAATACCAAGCACAGCCACTGTACAACGCATGGTGCTATGCTTGATAAGGAGTGAATAACCCGCAGGGCTTGTTTGAATGCTGCGGTCTCTGTAAAAAGCGTATTAAGCAGTTACAGGATGTCAGCATTGACCATTACTATTGTCCTCTCAGTCCTTCAGTAGTGCAGCCTCAGGCTGCACCTATGGGTGTTGTCACCCTCCATTATCTTAATGTGCCCCAATATGTCATTGACAGGTAACAGAGCTGGCCGGGTACACAGCCAGAGTTCATGAGATGTTTGAGGTCTTTGAGGATGTACAGAATGGAGTCTACAAGCGTCCCGGAGAATTGGAAGAAGGGAATCCCAAGGAGAGAGACGTTATTCAACATGGGATTCGCATCGAAGGTCCCCTTGAGATTAAAGGTGAGGTCTGTGGTGTAGATTCTGGATGCTACCGTGAAGGGAGCAGCAGGTCCTAAAACACTGTATACATATGACCACGAGAGGCCAAGTGGTCACCCACCGGTCATGAGCTGTAAGTTATTTAGGGTCGTGTCTGGTTTAGAAGACTTGGTTTTTAAGGCAATTCTGGGTTAAAGATCCTGTAAGAAGTATCCCAGGATGATTTTCGGATTGCTAGAAGTCCCCCTGCAGGGACCCCCGGTAGTCAGATACTATACGCAGTGTTTAATTTCCCAAAGCGCCACCACAGGGGAAATTAAGCATTACACCGCGCCCTGCAATTAATGGTTTGTTTGTCTAAAGAAGGACAACACCCCTCCTCTAGGGTAAGACACACTCTTTGTTGCTCATCACCATTCTGGACGAAATATCTGGATAATAACAGGATTTTTTCATTCAGTAACTGACATGGGAAACATTTTATCTCTCAATTTATTTTTTTTGGGGGGTGGGGTTTGGGTCTCAATAAACCAAAATAGAGACTGCTATAGTAAGTTTTCCTGTTTTGGAGGACCAAGCCTTCCCATGTATATCACACCTAGTCCATTCACAGCACATGTAATATCACTTTTCCCCTGCAGGGGCACTGCAGGAGAGTGGACCTTTTTTATTGGTTTTTTTAGATGATTACCTGGGGGGGAAGGAGCCCAACAATTGGATGCTCTGTGATCAGATATTTATTGGGCAGCCAATAAAGCAACTTTTTAATGTTTTTTTCCCCTGTAAATAGGTTTTCATGAACTAACCAATTGATACTAAGGATCGCTCATTGATGTTGTGATGGCCTGATATTTAGCGCATTCACCAGTCAACTACCAGTAGACTGCAGAGTTTGTAAAAGTGCTGCAGACTCGTCACTTTTTACCAAGCACAGCACCATCTAGTATATAGTGGCTATGGCTATGTTTGGTATTGCACTTTTTCCATTCACATGGCCTGGAAAGCGGGTGATTCCTGGGTCATGTATCACACAATAGTCATGACCTTTACTAAGAATAGGTCATCATTAATTATTACCTGATAACCTCTTTGAGGTCAGGTCGGTCCAGACAGACACGTGGAGCTGCAGTAGATAATGGATTAGTGAGTCAGGAGGCAGATAGCTGACACATGGGGAAATACTGCCGACACATCTGCCTGGCATCCAGCTTTTCTAGGAACGGATATCACACTAGTGAGTCAGGCACATGATGCACGTGCGGGCATACAGACTGGAATCCCTGCCGCCATACGTATGACACTTAGCCCTTGGGTGTGAATGAATAGGACACAAGGCATCACATGGACTACTATGTGGATGATAACATGTGTACAATCCTATGATTTGCAAAGCGCTACGGAATTTGATGGCGCTATATAAATAAAGATTATTATTATTCATCCTGCTTAGAATCTAGGGAGCAAAAAAATCAGCGCCCCCTGCTGGAAATGATATAGATCCTCCATCCAATAACTGGCATCTATGAGCCTGTGCCCAGGGTTGAGGACTCTTGGTAGCGTCAAGATGCCCATCCATCTATGATCAGGATCGATGCCAGCGCGGTGCTCAGACTAGGAGGGCTCTTCCCCTGAGATTAGAGGGATACTTCACATTCAAGTGCAGGTTTCTCTTATGACACATCTATTTGGAATTCGGATAGCAAGCAGATTCTTCAGAGGTGCGATATAAGGTGTGTTTAGGTCCCAATGGAATATTATTTTTTATGTATACAGATATATAGATTTAACCCTTGCCTGTCACCTTGCCGTTTTATCACCAGGTTATGCCCATAGGTCAGTGGAAACATGACCTCTGTAATACACCGCTACAATCCCGGCATGATTATAGGGATCAGAGAAAGCTTCAATCCCTGCAGTAAAGGAAGACTATTACGTCAGCCCTTACCTTATTGTCTCTTTTTGTCTTGTTTCTGCAGGGAAAGTTGTGGATGTGGAGAACGGCATCATATGTGAGAATATCCCCATTGTCACCCCGACAGGCGACGTGGTGGTCGCCAGCCTTAATATTCGGGTAAGTGCCATGAAAAACATAGGGCACATAACCCAATTCTGGTTCCAACTGATGTGATTTCTTCCATTGTATACTGGAAAGACATTTTCCTTACCTACTTTGTATCAATTTCTCCAAGATAGACCAAAATATTCCTTATGGCAAGTGATGAGAAGCATTTGGTAGTGGGGGGCTGCAGTGTTCAAACCAGCCCTGTATTCACTTTCTTACCAAGCACAGTGCCATATAATGTATAGTGGTTGAGATGGGTAGTTCAGCTTGGTCGTATTGCACTGGGGTCTGGTCGGTCCAAAACACATAAGGCTGTGTCCATAGGTTGCAGTTTTTGCAGAACTCTCTAATTTAAAGGTAATTTAAAATGCCACATTCGCACCACAAAGAACAGTATAACTAACAATTAAAATACATACTAAAAGATCATTAAAAAAGTACATAAAAACAGGCATGGATAAATAATTCCATTAAAACATGTACTAGCAAGAGCGCAGTCATCAGAAACCACTTATTCTTGCAGTGTGGAGAAGGTATGGCCAGAGCCGCAGAGACTAATGATCTTTTAAATCTCTCACATCAGAATAAATCGTCACTTGGCTTCATAATAAGATTGTGTATCGGATAACTGGGGTTTTCCATATTTTTGTACATTTTTTTTCTACATTTTACTTTGTACCTTGTTTCTAGACATGCCAATTCAGTTTCTCTATTATCTCTATGCCAATGGTTGTCAGTACAGGCGGTCCCTCCTTAAGGACACCTGACTTACAGACAACCCCTAGTTACAGACGGACCCTATGCCCACTGTGACCTCCGGTGAAGCTCTCTGGATACATTACTATAGTCCCAGATTGCAATGATCAGCTGTATGGTGTCTGTAATGAAGCTTTATTGATAATCCTTGGTCCCATTAGAGAAAAAAATGTTGAAATTCCATTCACTGGGGCAAAAACAAAATGCCTCGAAATACAATTAGAAAATATTTACATTCAAATTCAATTTAAGAACAAACCTTGGGAACCTATCTTGTACGTAACCTGGGGACTGCCTGTACTGATCTTTTAAGGCAGTGGTTCTCAACCTTTCTAATGCTGTGATCCCGCAATACAGTTCCTCATGTTGCGGTGACCCCAAATCATGTACAAGAATATTGTATTCGTGCCAAAAAAATGCAATAAAATCATGGCTCCAATGGCTTTAGGCGACCCCCGTGTTTTGGTCGTGTACCCCCGTCGGGGTCGCGACCCACAGGTTGAGAACCGCTGTTTTAAGGGGACACTGCAGACAGGTCCCAAGTCCGGCATTGATGACATATCCGCAGTATATCCCAAAGGGCCACCTTTGGGATCCACACCCGTCCACTGACCCCCTTCGCACAGCCTAGAGGAGAGGAATATGTATCGGGTCTTTAAGAAGTGAGTTAGTGAATCCCAGGGTCATGACCTGACATACCCCTGCCCTGACCTTTCCCTGATATGATCTTAATGGCAGTAAACACAGTCAATGGTCGTCTTACCCAATCCCTCTTTTCCGATAACTTTCCCTGAAATCTTGATAAACCAGGTTATACCTCAGCACAGAGGAAAGCGGGCTAAGGTTCAGCGATGTCAAAGTCTTCCATTATCGCCTATTAACCAGTGATAGGAAGAAGATAAAGTCAAACGTCCAAGGACCCGTGAGCGCTGGCATTGCCCTTTAATACTACAGCACAGGTCTCCCCCCCCCCCCCCCCCCAGTGTTTTTGTAGTAATGTATAGTTGGTGTTTTGTATAGGTTGTAGCCACGTGAGTCTATATACACTAGATCAGCTGGAACGGCCTAGACAACCATCTGATGTGTTTTTGGGGCTGTTCAGACTTTCCTGTAACAGGGGATCGGCCATGTTTGATTTCAAGATCTCTTAATAAAATTTAATGATTTCCATTTTGTTTTTTAAGAAATTTTAGATCCCCCACAGATCAGCTGTTTTTTTATGGGACCCAGACTGCACTGGCTCTTTATAGTGGCTGCTGTGAGTACTGCCGCAGTGTCCACTTTTGTTAAAATGGATTACCCCTTTAATCTGCGTAAGATATTGCCTTAGGGGTCTAGATGGAGCTTAATCCTTCCCCCCCCCCCCCCCCCCCCCCCCACTCAGAAGACATCCATGCCTGGCTATGTGTAATGTAGTTTGAGGTTTCACAGCTATAGATATGGTTAGAAGTAAACAAAGGAAAGCATTGTATGTGTCTTTTGTCATGATGTGGCAAAGGACCATAAGAACACGTGAGGTCCTGACACATAATGATTAGGTCATCTAGTCCTAGTGCTGAGTGTCCTATACTGCTGACTCGCCGCCTGCTGAAGAGCGGCCGCTGCGCTGGTCAGGGCTGTTCTGCCACATCAAGTATTAGCCTATACACAGGATAGGAGATGACTTGCTTATAGTGGGGGTCCCCCTTGAATCAATAGAACAGAGTTTCATTCTACCATATCAGAACCCCAAATCAGACATATGCACTGCTGCACCTTTCACTTTCTGTGGCCCTGATGGAAGTAGCAGAGTCCAGCGCTCAGCTATCTCTATCAGCGCCATAGAGATCAATAGAGCGGCAGGCGCATGTGCTACCAGCTAATATTAATGATTAATAATTCCTTTATTTATATAGCGCACACAGATTACGCAGCACTGCACAGAGCTTGCCAAATCAGTCTCTGTCCCCATGGGGCTCACAATCTAATCAACCTACCAGTATGTTTTGGAGTGTGGGAGGAAACCGGAGGACCCAGAGGAAACCCACACAAATATAGAGAGAACATACAAACTCTTTGCAGATGTTGACTTTGATGGGAATTGAACCCAGGACTAAGCCCAGGCACTAAGCCACCATACTGCCCAGTTACCTTGTTATTTTGGGGAACAAGGGATCCATGGGGGGCTAACCACTGAAACCATCACGATCACATATTGCCCCCTATATTGTGAATGGAGGAAAACTTCATGCGAATACATTGTGGACATGGACGATTCAGGAACATCATCCTGTAGGCAGGAGCATCGGCAAAGAGCGACTTGTTCTGCCGGTCCTGTCGCGTCCACTATGGAGGCGCTGCAGGAAAATCGCCCCCTTTATTCTGCACTCCCCTAAGAGATGACAGCTGAACGCTGGAGGCATTATGACCTCTCCCTGTGTCATTCATCTAGAGCAGTAATGGCTAACCTATGGCACTGGTGCCAGAGGTGGCACTCGGAGCCCTTTCTGTGGGCACTCAGGCCATCACCAGAGATGACTCCAGGTATCTTCCTGCAGTCCCAGACAGCCCAGGACTTGCTGTGCACAGAGGTATTTTAAAGTGACAGGACTACCTGGGACTATTTTCTGCTTTATTGGTGTCCTCAGAGTGCTGGTATCAATGAAAACTGTGATAGAGAAGGGAGTATAAATCACGAATTAAATTTCTGTGTTGGCACTTTGGGATAAATAAGCGGGTCTTTGTTGTAGTTTGGGCACTCTGTCTCTAAAAGGTTTGCCATCACTGATCTAGAGGGAGGCGCTATTTAACACTTCCATTCTCTTGATGCTCTTCAGTCGGAGTTTAGGGAAGCATTCAGTGGTATAATAGCGCCCCCTAGCTTACTTTTTATCATAGCCTTATTATGCAGTTCTAGCAATGGTTCTCTCATCATATCACGATTCTGCCTGCAGGTAGAGGAGGGGATGCATCTTCTCATCACCGGACCCAATGGCTGCGGGAAGAGCTCCTTGTTTCGGATATTGGGAGGACTGTGGCCGGCGTATCACGGCGTGCTGTACAAACCTCCACCACAGCATATGTTTTACATACCACAAAGGTACAGTATCTGGATGTCCGGGCCATTCATGAGAGCCCATATATACATGTATGGCGGAGGGATGGATATCCTTATCTCATGTCCATGTTTTTGGTTTTAAATGGTAATTATTTTTATATAAATTGTTTATATTTAAATTGTGGTTCCATACTTTTTAGGGCTCCCCCTAGTGAGAAGATGTATAATTACTGGAATCGCTCAGCAGAAGAGGATGGGGGCAGAGCAGCAGGACATGTTATTAGTGGGAAGTGAAAGAACAGAAGTGGGCGTCATGACTAATGCAGAATAGAAATATCTAGATATAGGATACGTTTCATCAGAACTTTTATGGGATCTAGTAGGGGATAGTAAATCCTAGGACACAGAATGACAGCAGGATGGTGGTTCCTGCATGTTATCATACATGTGCACTGTAGACTGTAAACAGGAGCATCACCACAACCCTACATCCCAAAAACTCTATGATCAGCGCAACTGACCCAAGTCATAAATCATTGCAGTCCTATACATAAAATAATAAATAATAATAAAATATTACACCCAGGGCCATCTAGTTATAGTGGTAGATTACCTGAGTTCTGCCTTAATGGAACAAATCCAAACTTGTACTCCTGTACTGCGTTTTTAAAGCGACAGCCGCAGTTTACTTTCTCACCAGTAGATGGCACTGGTGTCGTTTAGTTGAGTTATTTATTGTAATTTCTGATTTAAAGGGCTTCTCTGTGCTTACTACAGTGAGTATAGTAATTGCAAACACTGATTAGATTCTTTACAACTTTATTTATAGTGATGTCAGTGTAGCCTTCTCCTGCAGTATAGTATTACTGTCCTAATACAATGGATTTCTATTTTCATCCAGGCCTTACATGTCCGTGGGCACCCTCCGGGATCAGGTCATCTACCCTGACACAGCCAGCGACATGAAGGCGAAAGGCTTCACGGACAAGAACTTGGACACTATCCTGAATATTGTGAATCTGTTCTATCTGGTGCAGAGAGAGGGAGGTGAGTGAGCAGGATGCTCACAGGTTATCATCCTTCGTAGCTGGATAATGGAGAAGAGATTGGATGTATAACCCAGGCTGCTGTACCAGCCCACAGCCAGCAGGTGGCACAATTCCTTGCTAGTCTGCATTTAACTTGTTATTGCCCAGAGTATATTTGTCTTAAATAAGCAAACACTCATTAGAAAGTGTGAACACATGATGCTTTATCAGCACTACCTTTTCTTCCTTGGGTTACTAGAATTTTTTATAATTATTACTTAGAACTTTTTAAAAAGTTTTTTTTTTTTGGAGTGGGGGTATTTTTCGGCAGGTGGATAATTTTAATCCAGCAATGCGAATGCAGCATTAAGTGATGCAAAGTAAATGGGGTTTTTATTTAGCCTTTAATTGATTGAGCCCCATAGATCTAACCCTAGCTTAGGTTATAAATGGAGACACAGGACCCCGATTCTGGCAATGATAGGGATACCAACAGTCAGTCTCATCAATATCTAGTTACTAGGTGGTTACTTCTTATAATGGAGTACCCCTTTAAGCTTGTCACTGGATATTGCACACATTACTCCAGTACCGGAAGGATGGAGGCTGAACTCTTTACATATGAGCAAAGTAAAGAGCTTAGACATTATCCTTTCTAATCTGTCAGGGGAAACCGGATATCATCTGTTCCCTCCATACCCCGGCCTTCCCAGTAACTGACCTGTTATATAAGGGAAGGAGATCCTATTATTTCAGCTACACCAAAAAATTACCCATAACATTCCCAAACCATATCCTATAAGGCCACCACTGCAATTCCCGATGAGGATGTTACCAAGCTTTGCTAAAGGACGGAGCGTCCTATCTACTAGTTATATCATATAATATCATGTATAGTGTTAAAAAAAGGCTTCTCCTGTCGTATCTGATTCAGTGCCTATGTTCCTGAAGTTTCTTGTGACAATGAAGCAAGCTGCTGCTCTGTAATTCCTCTGAGAAATTCATTAGTAAGTCGCCTGGGTGTTACCATTCTGCTAGTCCCTACCAATGTCTCCCTACATGGTCTGATAGCGACATCTCTAAATGGACAATGTATACAGCTATACACACATAGATATAGACTGGACCCCCAAATGGTAACACCCATTTGTAAATGTATTCATATTTTTTCCAAGGGGAATAACAGAGGATCAGTACAACACTGTTATGAGTGTTCGACTATGGTGGCTATGAGTAGTTATTCGTTACATGGTGAGAGGTTTTCTCTAATTTATTAATACATTACAGGAATACTGACAGGCAAGGAGAGTTTTACAACTGGGAGTTACCATTTCATCAATAGGGTGGTCCCTGCTCACTCTGACACTGTCCAATCAATGCTGATGATGCTAAAGTGTGCAAGGAGAGTATGGTAGCACCCAGTTATTAATATACTCATGCATTACCAAGATGAATAACAGAGGAACTACCTGTCAGAGTTATACAAAGAGCTATTCCAGAATTGTTATACTATGGGGAAGTATTTACTAAAACTGACCTATCGGGGAGGTGACCTCTCTTTTTTTTTATTTTTATTTTATTTTATACTGAGTAAGTCTACATGCACACTGCCGTTGCACGAGGAGGGGGAGAGCGCCACTCAACCCCGCCCCTCTTCATAGGAATATATGGCGCACGGAGAAAGATAGGACACGTGTGCTGCACCTTACCGCTCCTGTTGGGCACCGTGAGTCCATAGCGATGTATGGGGGATGTACATCGTGTGTATATACGGTATGTCAGCCGTATATACGTCCCCCATACGTTTGTGTGAATATGGCCTAAAATTCTGAAATTAGAGTGGCCACCCAAATAAGTGCAGCGGTGGTGGCAGCCATATTGGCTGTCGCACAGTTTCCTAAATATTTCGACCTAGAGCCTTAAAGGGGTTTCCGGAGTTAACAAGAAAGAGGGGTGTAAAATAAAAGGCATCTTTCCTTCTCTAGTAGCATGATCCAAATAACCTCCACTCCCAGTCCTGGAAAAACCCTTTTAAGTGTTTATTTATCTTTCATTAGTAAAAGCCTCTTTAATTGTAGACTCGATAGCACCCCCGTTTTTTGCCCACATGTATGACGCCATCTTGCTCATCCAGCCCGTCTTCCCTGCAGGCATCAAACAACAACCTTCTCATTCTGTAATCTCTTTCCATAACGCCATCCCTGTACCACTGCCAACGTGTTTCTGTTGTGGCGTGTAGAACAAAGAGAAAACACATTACATCCGTGTGAGCCAGGTCCTGCACTGATGTGGGGGGATGCTGATGATGAATCTGGGGGGGTACAGTGAGGGGCTACATCATACACCCATGAGCCATGGGGCATGAGGGGCACTGCTTGCGTTATCTTGTCTCCAGAGCTAAGTGCAGTGCCCAGTGCAGCTCTCTGTTATCAGGCAGTCTGTAGGGGTCCCCATTAGGAAAGTCTGAGCCACCGCTCCATTCTAATAGTTACCCAGTATATAATCTATCTGACTTGTGTCTTGTCTTTCCATACAGGCTGGGATTCTGTGAGTGACTGGAAGGATGTCCTTTCTGGGGGAGAGAAACAGCGGGTTGGAATGGCGCGAATGTTTTATCACAAGTTAGTAAAAATTCTTATCCTTCCAAAGAAATTGTCATTTTGGGCTGTGTTCACACTGCAGAATTTTAAGGAGATTTTCAATGCATGATCTGTGTCCCAATTCTTCTTACAAATTTCACCTACCTAATCGGTTTTACTTATAATTAAGTATACCGTGTATATACCGGCTTATACTCGAGCCAAGGGAAAAAAAAAGTGGCTCCAGCATTAGCTCCGTGTCCCCGCAGTCCTGCGACAGACGGTGGGCCGACATGGAACCAATGCCAGGGCCAGGCTGTATAGAAGAGGACCTGCTGGGGGAACGTCGGAAGGTGAGTACACTTTTTGTTTTTTTATTACAGGCATTATATTGGGGGCATGGGCTGGCAGGCTATATACTACAGGGGCTGGCAGGCTATATACTACGGGGGCTGGCAGTCTATATACTACGGGGGCTGGCAGTCTATATACTACGGGGGCTGGCAGTCTATATACTACGGGGGCTGGCAGGCTATATACTACGGGGGCTGGCAGTCTATATACTACGGGGGCTGGCAGGCTATATACCATGGGGGCTGGCAGGCTATATACCATGGGGGCTGGCAGGCTATATACCATGGGGGCTGGCAGGCTATATACCACGGGGGCTGGCAGGCTATGTACCACGGGGGCTGGCAGGCTATGTACCACGGGGGCTGGCAGGCTATGTACCACGGGGGCTGGCAGGCTATGTACCACGGGGGCTGGCAGGCTATGTACCACGGGGGCTGGCAGGCTATGTACCACGGGGGCTGGCAGGCTATGTACCACGGGGGCTGGCAGGCTATATACTACGGGGGCTGGCTATATACTATAGGGGGCTGGCTGGCTATATACTATAGGGGGCTGGCTGGCTATATACTATAGGGGGCTGGCTGGCTATATACTATAGGGGGCTGGCTGGCTATATACTATAGGGGGCTGGCTGGCTATATACTATAGGGGGCTGGCTATATACTATAGGGGGCTGGCTATATACTATAGGGGGCCGGCAGGCTGTACACTACAGGGGGCCGGCAGGCTGTACACTACAGGGGGCCGGCAGGCTGTACACTACAGGGGGCCGGCAGGCTGTACACTACAGGGGGCCGGCAGGCTGTACACTACAGGGGGCCGGCAGGCTGTACACTACAGGGGGCCGGCAGGCTGTACACTACAGGGGGCCGGCAGGCTGTACACTACAGGGGGCCGGCAGGCTGTACACTACAGGGGGCCGGCAGGCTGTACACTACAGGGGGCCGGCAGGCTGTACACTACAGGGGGCCGGCAGGCTGTACACTACAGGGGGCCGGCAGGCTGTACACTACAGGGGGCCGGCAGGCTGTACACTACAGGGGGCCGGCAGGCTGTACACTACAGGGGGCCGGCAGGCTGTACACTACAGGGGGCCGGCAGGCTGTACACTACAGGGGGCCGGCAGGCTGTACACTACAGGGGGCCGGCAGGCTGTACACTACAGGGGGCTGGCAGATATTATACTACAAGGACTGGCAGGCTATATACTGGGGAGGCTGTGACCAATGCATTCCCCACCCTCAGCTTGTACTCAAGTCAATAGGTTATTCCAATTTTTTGTGTTAAAATTAGTCTCGGGTCTCGGCTTATACTCAAGTATATGCGATAATTATAATTTAATTATAATTCTAATAATTATATTACTTATAATTTGGAAAACAATGGGATTTTTGAGATAATGATATTGATGACCTATTCTTACTATTCTTAGAGCTCTGCTGAGAACGGCACCCTATAGCTCTCCAGAGTGTGGCACCCAGTAGCGCCCTACATCAGGGCGCTCCAGAGGGGTCTTAAGCGCCTTATTTGTTCCCTTGACCGACATTCAGAGTTGACCATATAGGTCTTCACTGTCAGTATTGCAGCACAAGACCTGTATACGTGCAGCCTCGGTAATATTTGATTATCCCCCCTGGGTCAGATGATCACCATGACATTGGTTGTTTCCGGAGCTCTCCTGGGTCATTCAGCAGTCCATGGGATGAGATGTCAGATAAGACAAGGGCTTCTTGTAACCATCAACAATGCGATTTTCATCTCTCCACAGACCAAAATACGCCCTCCTGGACGAGTGCACAAGCGCAGTCAGCATTGACGTGGAAGGCAAGATCTTCCAATCTGCAAAGGATGCTGGGATCGCCCTGCTGTCTATCACCCACAGGCCATCTCTATGGTAAGAGGCCGGATTTACGCGTATATTATGTTAAACTCTTTGTCATTGCTACTTACCATCAGCTTTATTATTTGCATCATCTACATCTCTTCAAGGGGCTGTCCACTTTAGGCAAACTTGTAGGAATGCACTGAGGACAATGCAATAAGCAACGTAGTGATGTAGAGTTAAAAGTGCATCAGCTGGGCAACAGTGCGCCCGGTCCCAAAACAACGCAATTTAGTTAATATTAATCCTTGGATGGACTGGAATAGTAATCCAAATGCCATTAGTGGTCATGTTGTGCACCAGAATGGACACGGTGAATGGAGTGAGAGGAACAGCTCTTTTCTCTGTGTAGTGGCCAGGCTAAGTAATTGCAGGCTCGCTCTCATTCTAGGAGTAGAGCTGTAGTGCAGTAATGTGGGGGTGCCTAGTTTTTGGGGAATAGGACATTCAGGGGAGAGATAATACAATGTACAGGGGGCAGTACAATACCCAGGCATCATGGCTAAGGTAAAGGCTTCACGATACTCCCAGGGCACGTCAGAGCGTCCAGTGCCCCCCTCACTATGAATGTGAGAGCGTCCGAATTGTGTTTTAATTGGGAAATAGATGTTCCTCCGCACAAGGCACCATTATTTGTGCAGCCTGTGAAGTCAGTGCCTCAGGATTGTATGGCATGGCAATACTGCGAGGGGTGAGCACTGCAGGCAGCAGTGGGGTTAAACAGCTTCACTGCTGCTTTAAGTAAGGGTTGTATGGCCATTCTCAGAGACGTGACCCCCAGCTGCCCTTTTGTGCCCCACTTCTGTCCCCTTTTATCGTCACAGATGGGGAACTTGGACGGCTTCCAGCCTTGGCCTCCATGAAGGGGACATTGGGACAATGGAGGCTTGTTCTTCCCTCCTCTGCAGTACATACAGTGACATACAGCCCGGAGACAGGGGGACCTTACCAGGGAAGATGAGGGCATTCACCACGTTGCTTCCTCTGGTCTTTCATTAAGTCTGTCAGAGCTGGGCACTGTCCTACCGCCTCCGCATCCAGTCTGACGTCTCACTGTGCTTTTACTTCATTGCTGTGTGTCCCACAAGATTCATACAAGGCATTGATGGGGTGTAGGTCAGAAAATGGTGCTTGGCATGTGCCAATTTTCTGCCACGTCCACCCTGTCCATTATATATATATGTATGGTTTCATGTTCAGAAACAGCACCACCCTTGTCAGCAGGCTGTGTCTGGTATTGCAGCACAGCTCCGTTGGAATGAGTACGGTTGAACTTTGCCTCTGACCAGTCTTTACTTCTTTTCCCTATAGGAAGTACCACACTCACTTACTGCAGTTTGACGGTGAAGGAGGCTGGAAGTTTGAGAAACTGGACACGGCCGCCCGTCTCTCACTCACCGAGGAGAAGCAGAGACTAGAGCAGCAGCTAGCCGGAGTGCCAAAAATGCAGCAGCGGCTCAGTGAGCTCTGTCAGATCCTGGGAGAGGATTCCGAAGTGTCCGGCACTGAAGACTGCCAGATAACTGAGCAGCCTGTGTAAGGACATAATCTGGGTGGTCTCCTGGTGTACCATGCTTTCCAAGTCTGCCCCACACATAGCCTAGGCCAGGACCTGCTGGGTAACACCTCTTACCCACACCCACCATTTTTTTCCCCTATGATTAAGATTAATTTGTCTGTAGGATATAGCAGACCGTAATAATGCAGATCATCTTGGTAGGCAAGGAGTTAACATGCACTTTGACGTCACCGGGTACCCCTGTGACAAGCGTCCGACGCCGAATGTGGTCACCCTGCAAGCTGCGTCAGCTATAGGCAGGAGACATTTCTGTCCTTCTATGGAAAATAGAAACATATTGTAATTTCAGTTCAGAAAATGTGAAGGAAACTATTACTTTATCAGGTAGTGTTAGCGTTAAAAGAGTTAAATACTTTGGGCCATCTCCACCATTGTCTTTAAGGGGTTTGTCCTTCGCGGGTGCCTCATAAGGTCTTATAGCTGAGCTATTCTATACCATATGGATGGACCTGGACAGGACTTATCCTATGGAGATCAGGTTGCAAAAGTATACACCCCCTTATTGCTTCAGACACTGTGAGGTTTTTTGGGTAAGAATAGCAATTTTACTTCAAATTTCCTGTTTTGATTAAATGGCACCTGCATCATGGCGCTATTTTTTGCAATGACCCATAACATTGATTCTGTAATTTATTCTGTGATTGTAGCGGGGTAGTTTTACCTTCCATCAGAGAAGGTATTCCAAAAAAAGAAATTTCAAAATCTTTGCTTGCTGGCAGCAAATGGAAACATTATGGTTTACACTCTGTAAAAGCCTACATTGGCCCAATACTTCAATACTACAGTGTTAAAACCAGCCCATATAGGTAGTGGTAGTAGCTGTGTTACTATGTCAGATTGCCACCAACTGTGCTGTAATTCATCAATTTCACCACAACTAATGGGTGGAGCCGTGAAGCCTGTAATTTGTAAAGTTTTAGAGGCACATTTATATTTTAGCACATTTTTTATTCTGTAACTTGTCTGTATACTGGTGCAGAATTATGGATGCAGCTCTGAAATACATACCCATGTATACTATAAACTGCGATTTCAGTAATGACGTACCCTGTAGTGTGATAATTTTGTATTGTAATTTATGCGCGTGGCCCGCTTAATGTGGAGCTGATACGATCTTGCGAGATAACGTTTCCCTGAATACATGGTGCTGTAAGAGCTGCCTCACAGCTCAGAGAGATTGCATCTCATTTAATCACTTAAGCAGACCAGATTTACAGGCCAGCACATTCCCTTTAAGCCAGCGTGTGCCTGGGAGGCGCCACAACTTGTACCTCTGGCTGGCTTTGATTTCATGTTAGATAAAGCCTCCGCATAGATGCTGACAGACATCTGGAATGTATCCCTGGTATATATAGTCATATGTCACCTACAAGATGGCCGCCCTCTTGAGCTGTATTAACCTAGCGGTGGATAACTGTATATGGGATAACATATGCGCACAGATTAGGGGAGTCATACAGATGAGATGAGAGTGGACATTTCTTATGGAGAGAGGGAGAGACGATTTATCACTGTTTTAACAGGCCTGTGAAAGTAAACATGGCCGCCGCAGCTGTGACAGGACCTGCCCTGGCTATTATTTGCTCTGTCGACTTGGCAGAACAATAGTAAATGTGTACAAAGGTGGTATTAGATCTTTGACGTTAAATAAGTGGGAAACCCCCCCTGCCCCAAAGGCATTGGCTTAGTTAATGGTTATTATAGTCACCATTTTACTTTTGAGGTAAAAGTAGCCTCAAATATGAGGTAAAAGTAGCCTCAAATATGAGGTAAAAGTAGCCTCAAATATGAGGTAAAAGTAGCCTCAAACATGAGGTAAAAGTAGCCTCAAACAGATCTTTAAATCTGTAATTTTTCTGACAGAGAAGGCACATAGGCTTGGGAAGGCATTTATTGACATTGCTGAGGAAAATTGGAGCAGATGCCCAAAGTCACTGTAGAAACTGTATAAAATGTTTTCTTTAAAAAACATACTAGTGTTTTTTTGTATTGTGTGACAATAGTTGACCCTGAATATTAACATTGTGACTAGGGTATAGTGCCTTCCATGTCATGTGGGTTGTATTCTGGACCTATATATAACTTATAATGAGTTGGCCATTTTTTGTATTTTCCAGCATAAAAAAAGAGGAAATAGACATCATGGGGTTTCTTACTGAAGCGTTTGTAGACACTTCCCCATTGCTTGGTATTCTAGTCATTGCAGCTCATCTTTTATCTGGGATTATCTGCAGTACCAAACACAACCAAGAGTGGAGCTGTTTTTTTAGGGGGGTACTAAACCTGTACCTATATAGATTCGTACCCCAAATACCCCTTTAATACATCCCCGTAGGCAGTAACATAGTGGTCATGTTACCCTGTATATAAAGCTGAGTTAACCAAACGTTATAGTTTATTTTGTGGCACAGTGGGGGAGCGGATTAATTACCGACCCAAGGCTGAGAGTCAGGTTACGCCAATGCAGTCCCCTCCCAGGTAATAAATACACAGCTCCCATTGTGCGAGTGTTTCATCATGCGACACTACAGCCACGGTTTGCACCCGCAGGGCAGATCCAAGGAGGAAGCCTTTGTCTTAAGTTATGGATGGAAAAGGGTGAAGAGGCAGATGATTGTGAAACACGGAGGTGTCTGCGAGCACAGCATCTGCATGCCAGAGCACGGTCCTAGGTGTTATAGAAACATCTGCTCAACGACGGATATAATTACAATCACTTTTATATTTAATTTCCTCTTTTCTACCATTAAAAGAGGGAAAAGTTTGTAGAACGATGGTGGACAGTAATCGGCACTAGCGTGAGGGACTTTTGGAACTGTCCATATCAGCCATCTCTCAGAAAATATAATTTGTGATGTGATTGGTTGCGATGGACATGCATTTTCTGCTGTAGTCGTAGTCAGAAATAGAACCACAAGGAAACCGATTATGTAGATTGCCTAATAATTAAGACATAAAGAACTCTGGGCATCATAGGCATCAATACCCTAAAGTTTAAAGCTCATGACCAGTTTACAACACTGTGTAGGGTTAGAGTGGCCCGTATATTGACCAAAACAACCATCTTTTTGCCTCTTATCTGTAGAATAGGGGCCTTTAGGTCCATGCAGGGTATGCCCCAGCATGTGGTAACTACTAGACTGCAGACGCAGTGTGAACACCTCCTTATCCCTGACTGTCATTTTGGCTTTGCTCCATTTGACCTCCTGCCAGCTTCCAACTCATTTCGCACTCACAGCTCACAATACATTGCATATACAAGTGAGGGAGCGATGATGTGAAACGTCAGCCTGTCCAAAGTTTTAATGGATTCTGATATCACACGTTCATCGATTGCCCAGATTAAAGTTACACAACTTCCTAGGCTGTCAGCAAGCGGAGGAGAACATGCTCAATCTGGTGCCATCAGTTTAATATAAAGTCATCAGAAGGGCCGGGCCTGGCACATACACGGTTAATAATTTTGTCATTTTGCTGGGAGCAGGGCACACTTCCTGCCCACCCATTTCCTAATGTTCTCTAGGCTGTATAGGTAATATAATCCACACAGGATGTAATAATCCGGCCCGTGTATCTGTGTCGTCACGAGGTATAACTATATAGTGTTCTGTGATGGGACATCGGAGCGTCCTAGAACTGCCCTCACCCCAATAGCTGCTTGTTCTAAACTACTATGCAATGTTCTCTGACATTCATTGAATCAAGATGTGCCTTAATCCTTTCTTCTATGACCAAATGTCTTTTATCATTAGATACTAATAAATGTACAATCTGATAATAACACGTGTCATGTGTCTTCACTGCCATATCACCACAACATACCAGGGACCATACATCTCTGGATGCTGTAGTAGGTCCTACAATGGAGGTGCAATATGATAACAAAGGGGAACTGGGAAACGCTCGCGAAACCATGATGGGGCATTTCCATACAGAACACGGAGCAACACTGTAATGGACAGAGAAGACAGTAGATTATTCTTTCCAGACCTGGACCTGCTGTGGTTCTAATGAACGGAGGAAATGTACTTGTACACCACAAACTTCTACAGCTAACCTGTGTGGCTAACGCGAAGATTGCAAGTTTGATGCGTCCTACAAATTTGCGGCCTGGAACGTCCATCCCTAACGCTGAGCAACTGGAACTGGACTGACCTGCCGAGTTCAGTTCTGGATTCTCAGTGTTCAGCCCATTGTTTTGGATCGAGTGCTAATTGTTGTTTCAACAGATAATACATGGCTCACACACATAATAATAATTATTTTATTTATATAGCGAAAACATATTCCGCAGCGCTACACAGAGCTTTCCATATCAGTCATGGCTTCCACAGCCCGGTGTATGAGCTGAACACATCATACGCTGATGACACACTGGTCGCAAACTACGGACCATGGGCCTTAGAGTGCACACATTAGTTTGAGAAAGTGATATGTAGCCCAGCAAACAATATATGCTTGTGACAAGTTCGACCCAATGATCGCATATCTGCAACCAGAGCCCGTTGTATCGTTTAATTGCTAGACGCCACGGTCTGGTTAACAACCGCATGCGGTCACTGGAAATGCATTTGCGATGTCGTTATGAAACACAACACTAGCGGCTAGTGTGACCGTGGTCGGAGGCTACAAGCTCAAGCTGGTGTTATGCTCTGGGATTTTGGCACACGTGAACTGATTTTGGTGCATCGGGCGCCGGCGAGGCTTTCACGCAACAAAAATCAGGGGTCGTGGCCATCGGACAACCTGACATCCGGAAAAACCGTGCAATTTAAAAAACGTTGTGTGTCGCAAGATCAAGCACTTACATGCACTGGGAAGAAGAAGGTGAACTCCGGCGGACTTCTGCGCAGCAGTGACACCTGCTGGATATCGGGCGCACGGCATTAGTGAATCCCGGCAGACCCGCATCCTCGTCGGACAACACACCGCGGGATTGCGACTGGACCGGGTAAGTAAATGAGTGTCCCGTGTGATCAGCGGTTGTGCACCGCACACCCACCAATGTCAATTCTAAGTGACTGCCTGTGGATAGATATGGGAACGTGCTAGCTGTAAAAAATACACATGTCTCTGGTCGGTAAATGGTTCCTTGGTGAATTTATTAACTTCTGTATAAAAAAGTTAAAGGAAACCTACCACTTCTGATGGTAGGTATTAGATGTAAACACCGGGCACCAGCTCAGGGTGAGCTGGTGCCGGATGTTACCTTAGCTAGTGTTTTAAACCGCTATATACACATTTTGATTTACAGCCCCGAGGTAGCTTCGGCGCCAGCTCACCCTAAGCTGGTGCCCGGTGTTTACATCTAATATCTACCATCAGAAGTGGTAGGTTTGATACAACTTAGAGCAAGCCTACAGTACCAATTGTCGTTAGCCACGTAAAAGGATAAGTAGTCTTCTATATATTTTGGGGCATATAGGCCCTACCTTTGGGAGCTGACTCTGGTGGGTGGGGTGGGTGGAGGGTGGCTGTTAAATTTCGTTTCGGGCAGGTGCCTTGTTACACTGTATTTTCCATTTTCTGTTGAAGATTAATATTATAAGGTCTTACTGTGACTGCTGAAGATGCTAATTGATGTTCTGTAAAGTCTGTAAGAATTTCCTTATACAGTGGCTCATACTGTGTAAAATGTATCACATATCCACGTGCTTGTTTGTGTTAAAAGTTAAAATCCAATAAAAATTTATCTGATTTAAAAAAAAAAAAGAAGTGGTAGGTTTCCTTTAAGGAGAAGTATGATTTCCCTTTTTGTGAAACATTGGCGCACATTTTCTTACAAGTTTTAGCAAGTTCACTAAAAGTGCATTGTCCGTCTATAATGCTGCGTGCGACGATTCACTAAGATCGAGGGCCAGAAATCATGAATCTGTCACTTCCCGGCACTGGGCATATTTCCCCATCTTTTTTTGTGGTGCACCTTTAACATCGGGTGTGCAACACTATTTGAAAGTTAAATACGACGCTCGGTCCGACGGCACGCCCCCTAATTTGTGCCACATGGAGACCAGCGCAGCTGCGCCACAAAAGGGTCGCGTTCGACACAATCTCAGCGCAGACACTTCCTAAATACCTGTGCAAGCCGTTTTATCCATAAAGAACGTGCACAGTCTGACAAAAGTGCAGCGTGTGACAGTAAATGAGCCCCATCATTTTTATTGATTATTAGTTTTCATGGGAAAAACAAGCAAACTACCAAGTATTCTGCACTGAACATCAGAAGGATTCCTGTTTTATCTTTATAGGGACAAGTTAGGAGACATTGTTGATGGTCAATACACATTAACTTGGAGATTTGTAGTGATAAGCATCTCTGAATAGCATTGTGCCATATCAACCCCGAGTGCTGTATACCATTGAGTATACGGAGTGTGGCCATAGAGGGAACCCCACCAATATCATTATTTATTATCTTTGAAAATAATTGTTAGATACCACCACCCCAAGTGTTATAAAAAGAGACGCTACCAGTATCCTCCTAAAGCAACTTATCCCCATAAGAACAAACTATGGTATCAGAAAATGCTTGAGCCATGGCCATTATAGGACATCAAAACCTGATTGGTGGGCGGTGGACAATTTGACCCCTACAGATCTGCGCATACTTGCACATAAATGAACTAGGGGTCCAGCTCCGTTCTCTGAGTAGTGGTGAAGACTGTGAACTACAGCTCAGTTCCCATTTAAATTTTGAAAGGTGGAAAACCCCTTTAATTAAACATGCTTTACCCTTTCAGAGCTATGCTATGTTTTTAATAATACCACCTAAACATCCAACCTTTCCATACATTATAGGACATCAAAACCTGATTGGTGGGCGGTGGACAATTTGACCCCTACAGATCTGCGCATACTTGCACATAAATGAACTAGGGGTCCAGCTCCGTTCTCTAAGTAGTGGTGAAGACTGTGAACTACAGCTCAGTTCCCATTTAAATTTTGAAAGGTGGAAAACCCCTTTAATTAAACATGCTTTACCCTTTCAGTGCTATGCTATGTTTTTAATAATACCACCTAAACATCCAACCTTTCCTTACATTACACGATCAGCAATTCTTTTAGATGACCATCATGTAATATTATAACTTTCCTGTAGTGGGCACTAGAGAAAAACTTCATAGCTGGTGATCCTTTCCGCCAGGCTATCCAGTGTGTGACTGTCTTTAAAGTGCTAAACAACGCTAGCGCCGGGGCTAGCATATGCGTTTCCAATGAAATGCGTGCGATCCGTAACCAACAACCGTTTGTCTTACATTTAAACAATACAAGACAATGGGACGGTTACTGATCGGTTCACTGGAAACGCATATGCTATGAGTCTGAGGCCGCCCCCCGTGTTCTAGCGTTGTGTTTGTAAATGCAATGCTAGCGGCGTGTATGACCGGACCCTGAGAGAAGCGGTTGTTTCCAGAACGACCTGAAGTTTGAACTCATGTGATACTATATTTACTGCGATTTTTTTTTGTTAATGATATTGATGTTATTTTTTAGAATCCCTTTAAGACACCACACACAATCCTCATTAGTAAGGACGGATCTATTTCTAGGATTTAACTTACATTGATTTCAACATCTTATAAGGCGTCACCAGAGGAACTGGTGAAATAGTCTGCCTACAGGAGCAGCGAGCGGTGTCTGAACCTGCAGCACAGATGCCTGTCAGGCCCCAGGGAAAGTTATCTGATCACCCCCTTCCCCAGCAGTGTAATATGTGCTGAAATATTCATGATTTATGCATTTTACTGAGTGTATGATCTTCGAGACATATGACATTGTTCATCTTCTTTCGTCTTCTGTCCAAAAATATTAAGACTACTTTCACACGTAGCGTTTACATTGCAATTTAAAATGCATTGACAGCGATGGAATTAGGCAAATTTCCTTTCCTCAACTGTTGTATTGCTTTTAAAAACGGAATGTAAACGCCGCCTGTACTAATAATATATTGAATCATCCTCATCTATTGTTTGTTGGGAGTTTTATCCACTGGTGTTTTTGTTATATAAAAAGAAGGAAAAGGGAAGGAACAGCTCACTGTATTTGTAGTGGTCCTCTCTACTCATGTGAAGGGTCACCAGGATCCAAGGAAAACCGGGCCGATTGCGGTGTGGACAATGGAAAAATTGAAGTTTGATCCAGCACTCGTGCAGTTAAAAGAATGACAGTCCTTTATTTCATGTCAATTTAAAAATAAAGTAGTGGTAGAAATCTAGAATACATAATACAAGCTACAAGCATAATACAAGACCTACGCGTTCCAGACAAAAACATATCAGTCCTTAGTCATGTTTTTTGTTATATACAGTATGTCAAAGCTGAGCGACAAACCCAGGGGCGTAACTTGAGGGGTTGCATAGGTTGCGGTCGCACCTTGGCCCAAGAGGTTTAGGGGGCCCTTATAGTGTCACTTTCCCATATAAGAAGACTATTACTATAAACCATACATTATAGTTGGGGGCCCGGCACAGACTTTGCACTGGGGCCCATCAGCTTCTAGTTACACAATTGGACAAACCAATATGTCCAACATTTCAAAGCTCTAATGTGAGTTATGACCCAGCTTTTCCTAAACCCTGCTAGCCATGTAAGTGTATATAGAGATAAGTAAAATTAAATCATTTTTTAGAAAATTTTGGGAGGACCCGGTTAGAAGTCAGTGGGGTGTGTTGTGACGGACTCGGGTGTGAATAGGACATGCTTCTGGTAGAGTTACGTACACAGGGTGCCACTATACAGCACCAAACCTCCCACTATAATGCATTATTTATAGTCCCAGTCTACTCATATGGAGAAGTTACACCTTATGGTTCTATAAGGCTCCTGGGCCCAGGTGTGACTGCGTCCCTCTTAAGTTCCACCCATGGTCATTCACAATGTCACAGGACAGTCACTGTGTTTTTGCCTCCTTTCTTTAAAAAATTTGACTCCTGATAACAGAAAGGTCACTGATACCAGTGGGTCCTCGCCACAATGATGAGTTTGCACTTCTTCCTCATGTAGGATAAGCTTGGTGACATGTGTTTCCTCAGCTGAAGTCTGGGGGAAGTCCAAAACAGCCCTAAATAACCACAAAGTTGTAAAGTTGTACATGTATTGTGTGTCCATGGCATTGGTAATGACAGGGTTGGCTCCAGGTTTCTGTAGGCCCCTGGACGACAGAGCCTCAGTAGGCCCCTGGGTGACAGAGCCTCAGTAGGCCCCTTTGGAGTGAACTCACATGGCAGCATTAACAATTCAGAAACTAAAACAGTCTCCTGTTCAATAAAATATTCCCTAGTTTATCATCCCAAACAGCCCCCTCGTGGTTACTCTATATAAGCCCCCTTCACCTCCATGGATTCCATACCTATAGCCTTATGTGGGCCCCCCAGCAGCTTTGGGCCCCGGCACATGCCCAGGTATGCCCAGTGTTGGCGCTGGCCCTGGGCAATGAGGTCCTAGATCATGACAACCCCTTTCCAGGGTGTGGGGTAATGACTGGAGAGGAGTTGCCCCCTGTGTGCAGAATACAGTTGATGGATGCACTCACAGTACCCACCCTGCTCATGGCACAGAGCCTACCGGTTAAGCTCTGCCACCTTACAAGAAATAAGCGGCATCACACTGAGGATAAGAGACACAATGTGGTGTGTACTACATACTTGGGGATCATTGTGGGTCCCAGCAGTCACACCCTCTATTATCTCCAAGTGAGATATCTGTAGTAGTTGCCCGCTGCCCCCCCTGGCAAGGGAATAGGATGTTACTGTGGTCTGGAATGCAATGCTGATCATATGATCGCTTGTGGTTTTCTTCTGCAAATGTCACAAAATGCCAATAATATAACATGTAGAGATCACATGGCGCAGTGCAGTGCCGCACTGTGTGACCAGGATAGGTTCTGTAGGTTTGTTGTGAAGTTGAATTTGTATGTAAGTCGGAACTGTATATTTTATCATTGTACCACCAGCCAAATTTTTTTGGTCTCTGTGACAATTGGATTTTAAAAAGGTTGTGTTGTCATAAGAACCAGGATTAACAATGAAGCTTAATTGTAGACACCTTTGATGACTGTTACAGCTTATTATTATTATAGCCTAGGGCGAAAGTACAGTACATTACACCCAGAGGTCCGGTTGTAACTAGGGGCCATGTGTAAGTCGGGTGTTCTTAAGTAGGGGACCGCCTGTGTAGGACATGTCCTATAGGACACCTATTGCAGTGTTTTTGCTCGGCTCGGTCACGGTGAGGTGAGTGCTTACCACACAGTGACCGGGTGCCATAGACCACTATGGGTCCCCAGACGGTCTTGTGTATGAGGCACTAGACTTTCTTTATTATTTCTACATAGCTATATCAAACTCGGGTGTTTTGGTCCTCCTACAAGTCTAGGGCCTGTTTTATAACCCGTTACTGGCTGTAAATTGAAGAAGTGATTTAGACTCCTCCTGCGATCACCTATTAAAGAAAGATTGCATTGCATGGCGTTTAGTAACGTAATCTTACTTCAATAGGTGATCGCAGGAGGAGTCTGAGCGCTGCATGTGGAAATGCAACACGCTTGCCATGTGCGGTCATAGACCAGCGGCACACATGGCGTTTTGAACCTGTATTTGGGCCGTTTTTAAGCAGTCCGTTAAAAAAAGCATGTGTTAAAAAACGCATGCATTTTTGAAAACGAATGCGTTTTTGACCGGTTTTACCAATTATCTTAATTAAAATGGGTCAAAAACGCATGCGTTTTTTTAACGTACAGCTTAAAAACGTCCCAAAAACAGGTTCAAAACACCACATGTGCCGCCGGCCATAGGGTGCGTTCTTGGTCCCTTTTTAAATGGACTGAAAACACATGCGTTTCTGTATGTTTACCATGTTTGGCTGGTTTTATCTTTATTTCCTGAAGTGTAGGCAGCTGTAAAACGGATTAAACAGATTCAAACCAGCCAAACGCATGCGTTTTTTAAACCGACTAAAAACGAGATTTGCCTTGTTGTTAACGTTTACATAATTAAAAAAATGCAAAGTTTCCTCAAGCGTTTTAGTAAATACAATATGTTAACACGTTGTTAACACACATATTAACATCGCATTAATATGACATTTTGTAAACGCAGCCTCCAACGCATTAGGGAAGAGCGTATGCGAATTGCATTTGGTTTGCGAACGAGCAACACGCGTTGTGCCTCGTTTATCGGAAAAACGTATTGCTCATTCCTATATGCATTCAAGGGTCTCCCAGACTTTGACGCTTATCTCTGGTTGTATTAAAAAAAAAATGTGACCTAAAAGTTGTGTGAGAAATTTCTGAAGAAATTGTAGTTCTATGGCAGCTAAAATCCAGTGTGCTGGGAGGTGTAACTCCGGCTGCCACCAGCAGGGGGCAGAGCCGGGATGATGGAAGCGGGCCCTGGTTTTGGTGGGAGGACCTGACTGCCTGCTGCTGCCTGTTGTCTCCGGGAGACTTGTAGGGAACTTGTGTGTGAGGAGTTCTTGGGTGGAGGCTGCTACATGTGCAGGAGGACCCCCGGAGCAGGTAAGTGGTCACCCCACTCCCCTCTTCCCATCTGCACCCTGCACCCCCCCCCCCTGCACCCTTCCTAGGGTGCTGTGCACACAGGTGGAGAGCCACTTCCCAAAGTATATGTGCCTATCTATCTACCTCCACCCCCTGCACTGTCACTTTAAATGTTACTCTACTATATATCGCCCCCACATACAGTTAGGGGGGGTCACAATGTGTCCTGACGGCCCCCCGCATACAGCTATATACTAGTTAGGGCGTAATATAACACTATGATATGCTGGACCCCTCTCTTATAAAAGCAGGACTGGTAATTCGGATATACTAGGGCACTGATATCTTTTATTTTTTGGGATTGTTGTAGGTATATGATGTGTAGGAGCCGCTGCGGAGGCTGTAAGGGGGTCACTTATTTACCTTAAATCTTGGGGTGTGATGCTTCACGCTTTATACCACGACATCTGTGCCCGTGGCGGGTCTCTAAATGAATGACGCTTTATTTTGGTTGTTAAAAGGGTCCTCTGAACCCTAAAGAGAACACATGATACAAGACTTGATCTTTAGGTATTCATATTTGCTATAGGGTACGGACCCCTTAATTTCCTCCGCATTGTCATGATCAGTCAGTGTTTCGTGTGTATTGAATGGTTTCAGTCCAGCTTTTCCAGAGTCCGGAATGGCAAAGGTTTGATCACAGGGTATATGTGTTGTTCAGGAGCCTGGGAAAGCTGGGTAACTACTCCTATGGGGAATGTTGATTGTCACTTCTATGTCTGTTGCACTTGTAGAATAGGATAGATCCTTCACATAATGGAGACATTGAGGGGGTAGATGTAGATCCAGTTGTATTTGACGGGCCCTGGCACCACCATTGGCAAGGACAGAGCTGGCATCTGGAGTCCGGATCACTTGCCATATAGTGCCATGGAATATGATTGCATATATAAATATTATTATTGGTGCCATATGGGGGTTGTGTACTATGATTATGGGTACATTAGTGTATTTTTTTAGCTGTCCGCATCTTCCTACAAGTTAAACCTTTATTGATGGGGTAATGGGCTTCCCGCTGGGCGGGTACATGCCATAAAAAACACTCGTAAATGGAAGTCCTTGAGTCTCCTCTTCAGGTTGTAAAGAATCTGCTCAGTTGTTCTACAGGTTTTAGACAATCCTAGTGACAACCTACATCGGCCCCGTCCTCGTCACCGTTCTGGAGTCATGGAAAGTGGCCACTAAAAGATGTGGTTGACCAGAACTTATCAATAACTTTGGTGTTAAGAGTCAAATGTGATGTCTTGGGGGCAGAAATCTATAGAGTTCCTTTTATAGTGTTTTCTGTTCCTAAAAATCTGTTCCCATGAGCAGATAATCATCTTGAAGATTCCCTGGGGGGAGTTTTTCCTTAATCTTTTAAACCTATTCATAAACTCTGGCACTGACAAGACATGACTGACCCTGGCCTTGTAGATAGGGAAGATGCCATTGTGCTCTGCCATATTGGGGGGGTGCGGGATATATGGGGGAGACTGATCAAATTGTGACAGTGATCAGGTTTCTGTTTAAATTGTAAGGTCTTTTTTTTTTCTTTTTAAGAAGAAAACTTCCTCACTGTTCGTTTTGGGAACTTTTTTCAGAGGTTTCGTGCTTTGCAGCTCTGTCATAATCATGTTTTTCACAAGAAAAGGGAAATCATACAATCGTAATGAATGTAGATTTTGTGCGGTGTTTCCCTTTTTAAGGGGTTTTCCGTGATGTAATGCTATGGAATATCACTAGGGACTGTGATTGGTTATGGCCGGACCTCTAGGGCCCTCAGTGATTATAAGAATGAAGGGACCAAGATCTCAGTAGCTCATTCCTCGAATAGCGCCGCCCTTGGTCACAGGTTGTGTGGGGAAGTATGACACTGATCTAGGCTTGTCCCATTCAGGTGACTTTCTATCCTAGTTATCTATCTTAACCTTCCATATCCAATCCAAGGACATGTGGTGGATCTCGTTCCGCTTCTTCAGACCTGACGCCGAATCCCACATCATGGAGTATGTGATAATATCATGTGGCCCCCATTGGACTAGATCAGGCTTGTCTGCTGCTTGGGGTTAGTGGATGGATCCGTTCCGCTCCATTGCCTTTGACGTATGTGAAAGCTGGAAAATTATTAGTCGCCTTCCTGTTATGTTGCACATGCTGGGGGTTGTAGTGGTGAATCTGCAGATGCTTATTTTGTTATATTCTGTGTTTTATGTTGTACATCTTTGTATCTGTCTGTCCTCTGTAGCATTGTATGATAGGATGTAGCTTGTTGCGGTGCACAGGAGTGTACAGCCACGGGCAGGATACAGATGCGGTAAGATACATTGTTACGGTTCCTTCCATGGCTGTGGGAGACGTCTTCTGGTGTCCATCTATCCGGCTCCCTGTGCTCTGCTTCCTGCTTGAGATATTGATCAGATCTTCCTCCAGACATAGGAAAACACAACAGGAACTTTTGCATCTCAGGTCAAACAGTCTACAAAACTTTTTTTTGAGTCCCCAAAAAGCTGGAAAACAGAGTCAGACTGGGATTTTAGCAAGAAAAGAGGCACAATTTGTAGGCAAGCCCTTATCCAATGTTCATGATCACGGAGACATGGGAATGGGAGTTGTGCAAACTTTTTTTTATGGAAGATAATCGGCTGCTCTTAAAGGGCTATTTGCGTTTATTTTCTTAAACCAAGGGGTATGACAATCCCTGTAAGATGAGCACCGCCGTCCTCCATCCTACCCCTTGTACCATTGTCTTCCACCCCACCCAGACCTGTCGTATAAGCCGCAGCGATAAAGACAAAGGGAATGCGCTCCGTGTTTACCCAACTGCACCAGGATGAATCACAAAGTCCTGTATCCCCAGAACAAAGCAGCAAGGTGTCATATGTAGCAGAGCCGAGGCAGCTGGACGAGCATCTTATAGCCTGGGTGTTATATAAAGGTTCCCAAGGTGGGGGAGGAGGGGGAAACGCCTGGAGCAAGGAAGGTGCCAGAGCCCTTTATATTTGTATGTGGCCCTCAGCTATCTTCCACAACGACCCCATAAACATGTAGGATAAGATCTGTGGGGCATCCATGCTTATTGCCCAGGGCAGGGGATAAGTGACCGTCAGATTAGTCTCATCTGTACAGACCTCTGAAAAGACACCTCCTGGAAAAAGCCGCCAATGGCATGAGATGGGTCCGGATCACAAAAGTGACCCAGAGAATACTATCAAGATATGATGCAAAGTGATCACCTGCAATGGCCGCCACCTGCCTTAACATCTGTGCCACAATGGCTGCCCCCCAACATCTGTGCTGCTGAGGCAAACCCCAGCATCTGCAACTCCCACACCTCCAGCATCTGGGCCGCAATGGCTGACCCGCCACCCCCAGCATCTGGGCCGCAATGGCTGACCCGCCACCTCCAGCATCTGGGCCGCAATGGCTGACCCGCCACCTCCAGCATCTGGGCCGCAATGGCTGACCCGCCACCTCCAGCATCTGGGCCGCAATGGCTGACCCGCCACCTCCAGCATCTGGGCCGCAATGGCTGACCCGCCACCTCCAGCATCTGGGCCGCAATGGCTGACCCGCCACCTCCAGCATCTGGGCCGCAATGGCTGACCCGCCACCTCCAGCATCTGGGCCGCAATGGCTGACCCGCCACCTCCAGCATCTGGGCCGCAATGGCTGACCCGCCACCTCCAGCATCTGGGCCGCAATGGCTGACCCGCCACCTCCAGCATCTGGGCCGCAATGGCTGACCCGCCACCTCCAGCATCTGGGCCGCAATGGCTGACCCGCCACCTCCAGCATCTGGGCCGCAATGGCTGACCCGCCACCTCCAGCATCTGGGCCGCAATGGCTGACCCGCCACCTCCAGCATCTGGGCCGCAATGGCTGACCCGCCACCTCCAGCATCTGGGCCGCAATGGCTGACCCGCCACCTCCAGCATCTGGGCCGCAATGGCTGACCCGCCACCTCCAGCATCTGGGCCGCAATGGCTGACCCGCCACCTCCAGCATCTGGGCCGCAATGGCTGACCCGCCACCTCCAGCATCTGGGCCGCAATGGCTGACCCGCCTCCTCCAGCATCTGGGCCGCAATGGCTGACCCGCCACCTCCAGCATCTGGGCCGCAATGGCTGACCCGCCACCTCCAGCATCTGGGCCGCAATGGCTGACCCGCCACCTCCAGCATCTGGGCCGCAATGGCTGACCCGCCACCTCCAGCATCTGGGCCGCAATGGCTGACCCGCCACCTCCAGCATCTGGGCCGCAATGGCTGACCCGCCACCTCCAGCATCTGGGCCGCAATGGCTGACCCGCCACCTCCAGCATCTGGGCCGCAATGGCTGACCCGCCACCTCCAGCATCTGGGCCGCAATGGCTGACCCGCCACCTCCAGCATCTGGGCCGCAATGGCTGACCCGCCTCCTCCAGCATCTGGGCCGCAATGGCTGACCCGCCTCCCTCAGCATCTGGGCCGCAATGGCTGTCCCGCCTCCCCTAGCATCTGGGCCGCGAAGGCTGATCCTCTCAATATCTGTGCCGCAGCGGCTGCCCTCCCCCCCCCCCCACCCCCCCAACCAATATTAGGGACATTAGGTTTTGATCAAGTCTCATGTTATTGGAGAGATTCTTGTCCGTAACATACACACAGATGCCCACAATCCCTGACATGATGATGTTAATTTTCGTATGATGCCCCCATGACCAAAAACCCTTTTATGTTGATCCACACGAGGAGCAGTAAATCCTGGCAGACACGAGTGACTATATATAATATTCCCCGGCTTCTCCCTTTGTCTCGGCCACTCCCTGTCTAAACAGAAGCCGTGTCCTCCCCATTATCTGCTGGGATGACAGACTTTGTGATCTAACCACATCACATGATCGGGCTCCGTGATTCTTACCTGTGGGGTGGGGGATAACCCCAAAACTAGGCCCCATAGCTTTTTGTCTATAATACAGTACTGAATATATGCTCCTGAGGTTCAATTATATGGTTGGCATCTGTAGAATTGTTCCTGAAGGAATAGAATGCAAGAATCCCAGTTAAGGGTGGTGACACACGTGGCGTTTTTAGGCCGTTTTTGGGCCGTTTTTGAAAAGCGCATGCGTTTTTGACCAGTTTGAATTAAGATCATTGGTCAAACCTGTCAAAAACACATGCGTTTTCATAAAACACACGCGTTTATTCTCGATCTGAAAACGCACTACTTAAAACGGCCTAAAAACGCCACTGACACCTACACAGGTGGAGCCGTAAAAATCTGGCTTTCAATATTGAGGGTCGCTCTCTTGTAGAATAACAGGTGAGTATATCATAGGATCCTTGTGAATATCAGATTTAGATACTACCAGACATGTTGTGTCTCCATCCGAGGATGACAGTATATGGCTGTAGCAGCGGGGACTTCCCTGTATAGTTTCAGATCCTTTGTTGCAGTTGCTTAGTCTGACCTGTGTCCTATGAGGAAGGAAATATGGTGTAGCATGCATCAGGGGACACATCTGTCTGCTCTCTACTAAGGACCTGTCATTGACAAAAACAATCAATCAGTTCCCTTCAAGGAGCTGCAATACCTGACGCTGACATGGACATGGGTGGCGCTGTTTCTGTAAAGAGAATGGTGTATGCAGGCCTGTAAATAAGACTGTGCACAATAGGGAAATGCTAGTTGATAACACAACTGGCTATTCCTCTTATACATTTGGGACTGATGACAAATTTTTTTTGGAAAAATTATTGGGTATTTTACACTCCAGAGGTTTTAAGACCCAGACCCCCCCCCCCTCTTTCAACCATAATATACCTGCTGTCTGTGTGAATTTTGTGCACATTGACCTTTTACATTTTGATTCATGAATAGAATGCAAGAACTGCAGTAAAGACTGACAAAAGAGAGAACAAAGAAAAATGAAAATCTTCAGTAGAGCCGCTTGTCTCGCCCTACGGAAGTTTGAGTGATCACACGATACAGGGATAATTATGGGACCATCCCTCGGCTCTGTTTGTGGTCCTCTGTGGAGTCTCCCCTCCCCCACACCTGCAGAACATGTCTGTCTGGCTGCTTACCTCTATCCAGGAGCGCACACACCTGAATCCCGTGTGGATCGCTCCAGTATAGCCGAGTCTCCCAGGCCGTCACCGCAAGGGAGTGAAGGGGAAACAAACAACAGCGCAGGCCGGTCCCACACGCCGCTGTCTCTGCTGCTTGTTTTAGGAATATGTGTACCCAAAAGACCTTAAATATGGTTCTGATTCTTGTAGATGTTGGACTCTAATAGACGTCTGACATTAGCTTACCCTGTAGGGTTGTCGTAAACCCATAAAGGGGTTCTCTGGGTCAAAATTGTCGCTGTACGTCTCAGAAACGCACTTACTGGCTTCTTTGTGCGTTCTGGGCTTTAGCCGAAAGTCTCAGTGACCTTAAATAGATCTTGTCACCAGGTTTTTCCACACTAAACTCAGTTGGGTGTTAAATGTCTTTTCTAGATTTCCTTTTTTTATATAAAATCTCACCGCTTTACAGGTAAAAAAAAAAAAAAGCCCAAGTCAAATATGACCCTTCTCACCTTATTTTCACATGAGATGAGTCAAGTTTAGTGGTTGCAGGGGAAGTGTCACTTCAGAAGCGCCTATATTCTGTTCTGTAGCACCTAGAAACATACTTTTGTGTCATATTAAAGATTAGAATCTAATCTTTTAGACCACATCACTCTTATGGTTCTGGGAGCTATAGAACCAAACATACAGACAGCTAAATGCATAGCTGTAAATGCAAACTCCACATCCAGTGCCCGCCTAATTTTGTCTGTATCTCTGGTTGTGTATCTCACAAAGCCAAACATTTGATGGGATTTGAGAGATTATTCTTATCTCTAGATTCTTATTTCTAGATAATACAGAACAGCTTCTGAAGTGACACTACCCCTGCAGCCAAACTTTACTTATCTCATGTGAAAATGAGGTAAAACGAGTCATATTTGCCTGACTTTGGAGGAGATTTTTAATAGGTAAATGCGAGATGTGAGATTTCACATAAAATAGGGAATTTAGAAATTTGTGGCTTATATTCCACCTAGTTAGTTCAGTAGGGTAATTGAAGTTCCCTTTAAGCCGCCACATAAGTTACGTGGCGGTGTAAACGGTGGCTAGTAATGGCGTTATTCTCACACTGATTGGTTGACAGGTCACGGAGACCCTAGACCTCAACAGAGTCTCCAAAACACTTGATTAATGTGACGCAAGGCATTATGGGTTAGAAGATCACCAAACTGCAGCGGAAATGGCCCAAATACTCTGCCTGCTGCAGAAACCAGACAAAAATATATATATTCCATCCACTATGCTCATTATAAATATAATAAGCCGTATTGTTACAAAAAACATTTAAAGAGAGAAAAAAACATGATCTTATGGCGTATAATAAGAATCAACATAGATCTTTTCTTTTTTAATATTCGCCATGTAATCAACTCTTTATACATTGGCAACCAATCCTATTCCAGCTTTTATCTCCTAGGGGCTTATTTCAAAATAAAAGCTGTAATCTGATTTGTTGCCATGGACAACACTCACTTATCCTTAGCACAGCTTTTTCATTTGAGGCCTAACATGTCCGTAATATAGATTTTTACCTCAGAGATTCCCTGAGAGTCGGATGGCCTTATAGTAAATCCTCCATCAGAAATATTAGACACAAGTCCCAGTAATGGCTGCTCGCTATTAAAATATATAATAGAATAGATATCTTTTTCCTTATATTGTATTTTTAAGGGTCACTTTCACCTAAGTACATTTCTAAATACACAGATAACCCCCCCCCCATCCCCCAGCACCCCTGACTGAGGGTACATCAGTGCATGACCTGAATACTCAT
The DNA here is from genome assembly GCF_040894005.1 of Engystomops pustulosus. Taxonomy (NCBI): domain Eukaryota; kingdom Metazoa; phylum Chordata; class Amphibia; order Anura; family Leptodactylidae; genus Engystomops; species Engystomops pustulosus. Next base: position 95,691,313 of record NC_092419.1, read on the forward strand.
AATGTCTCTATATCGGATTTAGTCGCTTCCTGGGCTTTTGATTTCCATTGACGCCTCATGAATTTGCATTGCGATGTGGTGGAGGGGCTCAGTGTGGAGACGGGGAGGGGGGCAGGACATGCTGTAAATCTCATAATGGCATAAAGTAGTCACCATAGGGGCATGGACTTAATAGAAGCCACCCCAGTATAGAAGACTACTGTCAGATATATTGTAGCTCAGAATTATCTTGATCTAACAGCTAAAAATCGACTTTTTTTAGATTTTCGCTTCTGCGATACGTCCCCAGTTAGAAGTATGTTGTACGAGGAATGGCATAGTATAAGAAAGGGCTATGCTGCAATGGTTAGTCCCATAATTGGCTATGCTGTGGGTTTCCTCTATTCTATAGACAGAATCACATTGAATAGTACAGGGAGCCTGTCACCAAATTTGACCCCATTACATTACAAGTCACATCAGGTATGGGTATGAAATGTCGTCTTCTAGAATTCCCTCTTTAATGTAATATTTTAATATTTACCATTTACCCGTTAAGAAAAAAAGTCTGCAGATGAGCAGAGAAGAGTCATGTTTGCCTGAGATGAGTCAATATAAGAGGCTGCAATGATCAGACCGCCCTATCTTCGGTTCTATAGTATGTAGCAATATTTGGTGTGAAAGTGACATATTGCATATGTGAAAGTTAGGAATCTCATGATTCTGTGATCTACAGAACTGGAGCTACAGAAAGGTAAAGACATATGGGCAGATTTACTTACCTGGTCCTGTCGCGATCCCGCGGTGCGTTATCTGACGAGGATTCTGGTCTGCCGCGATTCAAGTATCTCGTGTGCCCGAGTTCCTTCATCCGTCGCTTCAGCGCCAAGGTCCGCACCTGCTTCTTCCCGGTACTTGTAAGTGCTTGTCTTGCGACACAACTCTAAATCTTAAATCCTGAGAGTTGTCCGAATCCGTCGGGTTGTCCGACGGCCAGCACCCCCCATTTCTGTCGTGTGCAAGCCGGCGCCGATGCGCCAAAATCCGATCACGTGCGTCAAATCCCGGGGCAATTCGGCGCAAAACGGAAATCGGCGGGAAACCCAACGAAAATGCGTCTGACGGGCGCTTAGTAAATGAGCCCCGTGTTGGGAATGTGGGCTGCAGATACAAATCTAATTCCCGCCTTTTTTTAACTGTCTGTATTGCAGGTTCTGTAGCTCACAGACCTACAAACCTGATGTGATCTGAAAGATGATATTCCTATTTTTTGATATGACACTAGAATATGTTTCTAGGTACTATAGAATAAAAGATAATGGCATCTAAAGTGACAAACCCAATGCAGCCTCCCATCTTGACTCATCTCAGGGAAATATGACTCTTCTTCGCTTATTTTAACATAACTTTGGAGGAGATTTATATAGGTAAACGGGCAAGATTTCACATAAGAGGGGTAATGCCCTACCTGAGGGGGATAGTAGCTTAATGGGGTAGAAGCTGGTGACAGGTTCCCTTTAATGTTGTTGTTCTGTTCGGCTTTATCCATCCCCTGGCCTCTGAGCTGGTGATTACAAGGATTAGCCCACAAAGCCCTATCTCTAATATGACTGTTTGCTTTACACAATCATTTCATGCAGATGGGACCCCCACCCCGGGCAGACGGATTCCTGCTGTGCTGTGAAGTGTCAGGAATCCCCCTCACCTCCTCCTCTGATGTCTGTGACAGGTACAGAGGATTAAATACCAAAACAGTAGCTTAGACAAAAAGATGGGACTTCTCCTCCCTGGGGTCATAGTAAGAATAGCTGATTTAAGGCTTTCCTGTAGTGCCCTGACCCCGAAGGGCTAAATATGAGGTTACATTTATGAGCTTGTGTATGGATGGATTATAATTACGGCTACATATACCAGTAATAGGACTGAGAAGGGAATGTTCAGGATTAGAAGTGAATCTGCTTTTTGTAGAAATTCCAGTCTAATCGAGTTGCAATACCAAAGACAGCCCAAAAGTGAGAGTGGCGCTGTTCTATCACTCCCAGTGATATGGGAGGTCAGGGCATCATTCAGACTCTCACCTGGTTCTCTCTGCAAGGTCAGTGTTCAGGTGGTAGGGGACAAACAGGTGTAGAGAAGACGCAAAAAAGTAGAACGCAAAAAAATTTCATTTTTTATGCTACCTGCAGATATCACACTACATACAATCTGCTCAGCTCCTCCTGCTCTATAACATGCTGCCTGCAGATTGTACATGGTGTCCTATCTGCTTATCTCCTACTGCTCTATAACATGCTGTTTGCAGAGGGCACACTAAATACGATGTCTTCTCCTCCTGTTCAATAACATGCTGCCTACAGATAGGATACTAGGTTCAATCAGTCTAGCTTCTCCTGCTCTATAACATCCTGCCTGCAGATAGGATATTATGTACAATTTGCTTGCTGTATAACATGCTGCCTGCAGATAAGATGCTATTTATAATCTATTCATCCCATTCCTGCTATATAACACACTACCTGCAGATAGGACACTATGTACTTTCTGCTCAGATCCTTCTGCTCTATAACATGCTGCCTGCTGAAAGGATACAATATACAATCTGCTCAGCTCTTCTTGCTCTACAACATTCTACCTTTAGATAGGAAACTGTACAATCTGCTCTATAACGTGCTATCGATGCTTCTACATAGTGTCCTATCTATTCAGCTCCTCCTGCTCTATAACATGCTGCCTGCAGATAGGACACTACATACAATCTGCTCAGCTCTTTCCTTATCCATAAAGTTTTCACGTCTGAGCTCCGTGATATCCGCTGCCGGGCCGGGGAATGTTGTCACTTTGTGGAGTGGCTGTAGTGAGTCATTATTTTGATGTCCCAATTATTTTCATGGTTTGCAGAGAAATCCTTTTATTTCCACAGAGACCTTATCAGAGCCCCCAGCACAATGAGGGGCTTTCACAGCCTGTACTGGCATCAAGCTCCGAGGCATGAGGGTGGGTGGGGGAGGTCAGTGTCTCTGCCAGGCCTGAAAACCTCTTCTGTGTGGGAAAGGCGCTCTCTCACCGCCCGGTCCCATCAATCACTTGCTGTGCCCAGCGCTGGGAGACCTCTATGTAATACAGGATTCCCCATGTACAACGCATTACACCCCATCACGCCATGTACATGGGTCTGACATATGGCAATCGTTTTGGCACAGCAGCGGGGTCAGTGTGTACCAGAGCTGACAGTCCCCAAATATAAAACATTAGTCCGACTCATAGATTCCAATTGTAAAGTAAATTTACTGACAGCTCGTAAGAGACTCATCAGCTGTCAGGTTTTATTTTGGAAATTTGTCTCTGTCTTAAACACCTGTATCTCTGCCCTGATATTGATAAATCAACTGACAACTGGGTGTTAACATTCAGTTTGTCAAAGGGGTGTGTCAAAGGTGGGTGCAGGGACAAGCCCACATCTGGTAATAGCAAGTTGTCAATTTATTCACCAATTTTTAGGAAGAATAATAGAGGACATTGTTGGTTTTCAAAGATTATTTCATGCAGAATGTAAATTTTGACAAATCTTATGGAGATTTGGTTGTTTTAAGAGAATATGGTTTGATTATTTCAGAAACAGTGACAGGCCATACAAGGTATTACACCCCAGCTCCTTTTTGTGATGCAAAACCAGACACCCTTAAAGTTCTACTTTTTTATGGACACCCCCTTTAACACACGTAACAGTTCTGGGGTATCTTATAACTTGGTGTTGCACTATTATTCTATTACATTACATTCTGTATTAGGTTCCAGCAGACATGAGACATACAGGCAGCGATCAGGTGGTGGGGGCTTTAAAAGGTTCTCTAATTGAAGGCGGTGGTCCTGGGGGATGATGTCACGCACACTTCTGTCACAACGCTTCCCCGGAGGGAATATCTGTGCATGGAGTAGTCACTACTTCCATAGGACATAAGGACGTTGTTAAGAAATGGGAGCACAGTCTTGTCACTTGGTATAATGAATCTTTCTCATGGAAATCTCCTGCGCTCTCTTCCCATGCTGAAATTTGGCTCTCGGCCCTCCACTCTATTTGTCCACTAGTGATGGAGGGATGATCTGCAGCCTGGCTGTGTAGTAAGGGTTACTGGAGGAATGATCTGCAGCCTGGCAGCGTAGTAAGGGTTACTGGAGCAATGATCTGCAGCGTGGCGGTGTAGTAAGGGTTACTGGAGGGATGATCTGCAGCCTGGTGGTGTAGTAAGGGTTACTGGAGGGATGATCTGCAGCCTGGCAGTGTAGTAAGGGTTACTGGAGGAATGATCTGCAGCCTGGTGGTGTAGTAAGGGTTACTGGAGGGATGATCTGCAGCCTGGTGGTGTAGTAAGGGTTACTGGAGGGATGATCTGCAGCCTGGCAGTGTAGTAAGGGTTACTGGAGGAATGATCTGCAGCCTGGTGGTGTAGTAAGGGTTACTGGAGGGATGATCTGCAGCCTGGTGGTGTAGTAAGGGTTACTGGAGGAATGATCTGCAGCCTGGCAGTGTAGTAAGGGTTACTGGAGGAATGATCTGCAGCCTGGCTGTGTAGTAAGGGTTACTGGAGGAATGATCTGCAGCCTGGCTGTGTAGTAAGGGTTACTGGAGGAATGATCTGCAGCCTGGCTGTGTAGTAAGGGTTACTGGAGGAATGATCTGCAGCCTGGCTGTGTAGTAAGGGTTACTGGAGGAATGATCTGCAGCCTGGCTGTGTAGTAAGGGTTACTGGAGGAATGATCTGCAGCCTGGCTGTGTAGTAAGGGTTACTGGAGGAATGATCTGCAGCCTGGCGGTGTAGTAAGGGTTACTGGAGGAATGATCTGCAGCCTGGCTGTGTAGTAAGGGTTACTGGAGGAATGATCTGCAGCCTGGCTGTGTAGTAAGGGTTACTGGAGGGATGATCTGCAGCCTGGCAGTGTAGTAAGGGTTACTGGAGGAATGATCTGCAGCCTGGCTGTGTAGTAAGGGTTACTCTGGCAGATCCAGGGATGCACATCGCTGCTCTGTACAGCGGGATGTCACCACTATTCCCCATGTGGCAGATGCTGTCAGGGTGGAGGAGGGGTGTGGAGCTGCAGCCGGCCAATAATCCACCTCTCTGCACTTTGTCTCCTGTCCCCCTCCTATGAGTGTCCCCTGGCCCCTACATGTGCACGTCTGCCTATTGTTTCTGTGCTGTCAGTATGGGCTGCGTATAGAAGTGGAGCCATAACACCGTAAGTACCTGCCCTATATGTGTCATGTATGGGATCCTCCTGGGTTAAGTTTTTAATACTAAATTGTGGTAATGAGGCGAACGTCACTCCCATCATCAGTCCTTTGTGTCCTATACAGATAGTATTGTCTATACACAGTGACTGGTGACTTAAAGGAATTGTCCATGACAGCATAGAAATGGCTCAGGTGACCTTATCACACTTCCTAGTTGAAGGTCCAGTAATGGAGGATGGGGGTGATAGACGCAGGAGACGTCCTTGGTTCTCCCTGTATGGTTCCCTATGTAAATATAGGACAGGTTCACACTTGACTCGTTTCGGGATCAGCTGCTTGTTGTGCTCTTAATACAATGGGATTTTCCACACATGAAAGTACAAGGAGCTGCTGTGTTTTTAGTGGTCGCCTTGAGAATCCTTTAAGAAACCTCTAATTCCCAGTCATCCTGTCCCGTATTATTTCGGGCGTTTAGCGGTGACTTATTCATCCCGACCTGACACTTTAATATGAGAAATCCCGGGATCCGGCTCCTGTTCATAGTCTCCCCATATGGATATAGGACCCTGGGTGTAAGCATTATTGGCTCCCCGGGATGGGTGGAAGATTTGTAGTATATGGTCTCTATGTGACGCGCTGCGACTATCCGACCCACAGCCGAAACTGCTGGAAGTTTCATGTGTCATGTACGGTTGTGCCTGGAGCCATTACTGTGTGTACACCCCTCGCCTGCTGTATACCAGAGGTCCTAGACCAGGGGGGAGAGCAAATGTCATCAACCTGCTTCATTATTGTTATAGGGGATTTTTGTTTTAGGTTTCACCCTGTTCGTTGTATGTTAAAACATTAAGAGCTTGTCCACTTACAGCAAATTATTGGTAGTGTTCATGTAATGAAAAGTTGGACAATTTTCCAGTATAATTTCTGTATCAATTCTTCACAGTTTTCTAGATCTCTGCTTGCTGTCATTCTATGGGAAGCTTCATTGTTTACTTCCTGTAAAGACAGGTCCCTGGTCATGTGATGTCACACAGGTGCATGGCACATTATATCCCTGGTCATATGATGTCACACAGGTGCATGGCACATTATATCCCTGGTCATATGTCGTCACACAGGTGCATGGCTCATTTTATCCCTGGTCAAGTTATGTCACACAAGTGCATGGCGCATTATATCCCTGGTAAAGTGATGTCATGCAGGGACACGACTCATTATATCAGAGTAATCAAAGCTGTGTGTTCTAGTGCAACTGACCACATGACCAGGGATATAACGAGCCGTGCACCTTTGTGACATGACATGAGCGGGGTTATAACGAGCCGTGCACCTGTGTGACAACATATGACCAGGGATATAACGAGCCGTGCACCTGTGTGACATCACATGACCAGGGATATAACAAGCTGTGCACCTGTGTGACATCACATGACCAGGGATATAACGAGCTGTGCACCTGTGTGACATCACATGACCAGGGATATAACGAGCTGTGCACCTGTGTGACATCACATGACCAGGGATATAACGAGCCGTGCACCTGTGTGACATCACATGACCAGGGATATAACGAGCCGTGTACCTGTGTGACATCACATGACCAGGGATACAACGAGCCGTGCACCTGTGTGACATCACATGACCAGGGATATAACGAGCTGTGCACCTGTGTGACATCACTTGACCAGGGATATAACGAGACGTGCACCTGTGTGACATCACATGACAGGGATATAACGAGCCGTGCACCTGTGTGACATCACATGACCAGGGATATAACGAGCCGTGCACCTGTGTGACATCACATGACCAGGGATATAACGAGCCGTGCACCTGTGTGACATCACATGACCAGGGATATAACGAGCCGTGCACCTGTGTGACATCACATGACCAGGGATATAACGAGCCGTGCACCTGTGTGACATCACATGACCAGGGATATAACGAGCTGTGCACCTGTGTGACATCACATGACCAGGGATATAACGAGCTGTGCACCTGTGTGACATAATGACCAGAAACCGGTTTTTATTCACAGGAAGTAAACACTGAAGTTTCCTATAGACTGACGACAAACACATATCTAGAAAAAGGAAAGGAATTGATGCAGAAAGTATATTGAGAAACTGTGGAGCTCTTTTAACTTTGTATTGCGATTTCTTACCTGTTTTAAGGTCTTTGCTGTCTGTGAATGAAAATACGAACTACAAAATGAGACCTCTAAAGCGGTTGTCCTCCATTGTTAACGTACCCTAGGGGTAGGATATAGGTGTCTGACTCCCAGTGACCATGCAGATGGGGGTCCCCTGAAGTACCCCTTGTGAATGCTGTGCATGCTCACCCTGTTCTTCATCCACTTCAATGGGCGTCTGCAAATCATGATCTATCCGATGTTTTTATCACCCCCCCCCCCCCTTATGGAATCCCCAAAAGACTATTGGGTACCTAACCAGGTAACCAGGCATATTCGGGAATATTTATATATGTAATGGCCACTAAACAAAATTAAGTAAAAAAAGAAGTATTTTTTTTTCCTTGGGACCCATCTTCTTCACATTCTATCAACTTCGACTAGTGCTGCCTGAGGGGGAGGGGCTTTAGCATTGATTTTTCCTTTTGGAAAGTAATGCCCCGAGTGACCCAGAATTTGTATTTTTCAGATGCGTTTTGACTTGTTTTCAGTATTCTTAGTAAGTGTGAGGTGCATTTTCTTTTTGTTAGTTCACCTTTAAATGAGCCGTCAGGTGGGAGTGATCCTAATGACAGGTCCGTGGTCCGATGGCCACACATCTAGAGGTCTGAGGTTATGTCAACTTCTCTGCTGAGCTCAGTGGATGTGACCTGTGATACATCAGATAACCTTTACACCTCCCATCTTCTAGTTCCCATAGATATGACCCCGGGGTTACGGCCCGGAGAACATTCATCTGCTGTTGGACCCGTCTGTGCCTGTACAGTCTGTACCCTGGGATTGTTTTGCCATCTTGCACCTGGATGCAAAACTAAGCAACTATTATGTTACACATAACATACACTTCTTCTATTAACCTCTCATGTACAGTCTCACTCAGAATTCTGGTAAACCCCCTGGAACCTTCATAGATGTCCTCAAAGCTGAGCTACAGGGTGCTCTTTAACCCTGGATGCTCTACATGACTCTGGTTCTTGTGTGATGTTCTGACCTATAAACCTTCAGGATTAAGGAGAAAGATTAAGCTCCCCTTCGTGGTTTGGCCAGCCCTGGCTTGGATTAGAGGAGATGATTTCTATGTGGTATCTGAGGTGAAGTTCGTTATGGAAATAAGGACAGAACTGGGTAAAAAGCTTCTAAGCCGAAAGTTTTAGAGGTCGTAAAGTCGGAGTGATCAATGTGTCTATTGTCCAATATTATATCATACCAGAGACCAAAGATTGGTGGAACCCAACTTCGTAGACTCTTTCTGTTGATGTTGTGGTCTATAAAAGGTAAGTGTCCACTAGAACAAGGCGTCATGTGTGGTCAACTCTCTACTGGAAGTGTCTCAGGTCTTTGCCAGCTGTAGATAAGGGGTTGCCAGACACCTCTCATGGTGGACATCTCGGTGAACAATAGTGAACAACATGTCCAGTCTTAGATTCTCCGCATGGTAAATCTTGGAAGGGTCCTTCCCTTCAATGTAGGACTACTAAGGTCCGTTGTGGGAAACATTGGGGCATTGGTTCAGCACAGAAAATTTGATGAGTTGTTTTCCTAAAACCACAAAATTTGGCTAAGACGGAGAACTTCCTGACATTGAAAGCTAGAACCATGTTTTTAGGCTTCTACAATTCATCTGTGGTAGATCTTTATCTCTTTCCATGAATACTGTACACCTGTGCCAGTAATGTTTGACTCAGTCTTTGCGTGCCCTTTCCATGACTAATTGAGGAGTTAGTTTTTATCTTTTTAGTTTTACTAATATTTTCCCATTTTATTTCCCCATTGAAGGTGATCGTTATGTTGGATCTGGCCCGTTCCCTGCTTGTCTGCCTCTGCCTATCTCTGCCTGTTTCCTCTGTTCCCAACTTCCTCCGACCAAATGTCACGTTTAACCATATGGCTTTTGACCCTGGCTCGGGCTTCATCTACGTTGGGGCCGTCAATTGGATCTTCCAGCTCTCGCCTGACCTCCAGCTTCTGGCAGAAGATACAACCGGGCCGGTGTTGGACAGTCCGGAGTGCCTTCCGTTTAAAGAACTCAAAGACTGTCCCCAGGCGTCTTCCACCCATAACTCTAACAAGCTATTGACTGTCAACACTTTTGCAGGAGAGCTATTGACCTGTGGACATGTTTTCCAAGGGATTTGTGAGAAAAGGGATTTGGCAAATATTTCTAATATCATTTACCGAACTGAGGACCCTGGTGACAATCAGTTTGTGGCCGCCAACGATCCCAAGGTCACCACTGTTGGGATAGTTGAAGGGGATCACCTTTTCGTGGGAAGGGGCTTGACAGCTCGACTGTCTAGTGGAATCCCACCCATTACTATTCGCCAACTGGAGAAGCCAGCAGTGTTCTCCAATGAAGGTTTGGGCAAACTGGTGGTGGGCGACTTTTCGGATTACAACAACACATTTGTGGGAGTTTTCTCCAATAAAGGTCACGTTTACTTCTTGTTTTACCGGCGTGGGTCGAAATCCCAAATGGACTACAAGACTTATCTGGGAAGTGTCTGCAGCAAGGACATCCATCTTTACTCCTACGTAGAGGTTCCTCTCGTATGTGAAGGATACAACCTGGCCCAAGCGGCCCATCTGGAGACCAAGAACAGAGAGCTTTTTGTGGTGTTCTCGGCCAGCCAAGGCCCTATTCCATCTCCCAGTAGCCGGACAGCGCTCTGTTCCTTTAAGATGAAAGACATTGAGGACCGGATTGAAAAAGCACGAGTTTTGTGTTACACCGAGTCTGGGAAAGGGGAAGGTGGTCAAGAGGAGGCTGGAATTGAGTATGGAGTGAACTCCAAGTGTGCGTCACTTCCTAAGGTATGTGTCTGAACGTGGTTACAGTCGGAAGTACCATCCCCCTTATACTTGTGTATCTCAAGGGCAGCACAAGTGGAGATGCTGGTAAGATAACTGGGGTCATGTTTAATATGTCCCTTGAGAAGAATTAGGGAAGGGGTTCTGCCTCCTATGTTGAATTTATTTCAACCCCTGTCAGGAGTTTTGGCCATGGATAGCAGTCCTGGAGATCTGATTTTGCAGTCCTACTTTTGCTTATGTTATCAGTAGCAGCAGGACTGTATGTTCCTTTAAAGTCCCTAAGAATAGAATCCATCCTCATGTCTCTGTCATACTTTGGGTAGATATGGCTCCACAGCTGGATGTTATGTGACCATGCATGTGTTTTTCTCTATAGGAATCCCCCCAGAACTTCCCATGTGGAGGAGACCACACACCTAGCCCCATTGCCAGTCGGGTCCCTGTGGTCGCTACCCCTCTGCTTGCTAATGACTCCAGTCTCACCGCTGTCGCTGCATTAGTGGAAGACTCACGCACAGTTGTTTTCCTTGGAGATGCCGGAGGATCAATCCATAAGGTGCGGATTATTGATATGTATATGAAACGGTGACTTCTAGGTGTGTTTTTCAAAAGGAATAGCCAAAAACACATTGGGTACATATACTTACCGTGCTGCTGGAGTTCACAGAAAGTGCATTGTCCGACTATAATGCACTCTGCCGCGATTCACTAAGATCGTGCGCCCGATATCCTGCATGTGTCGCTTCCCCGCTCAGGTCCGGGTCCATCTTTTTAGTGGTGCATGTACGTGCGTGGGAGTGCCACACAATCTGAAAGTTAAATCCCGCGCTCAGTCCGAATCGGCACCCCCCCTAAATTGTGTCACATGGAAGCTGCGCCACAAAAGGGTCACGTGTGCCAAAATCCCAGCGCAGACACTTCATAAATATCTGTGCAAGCCGTGTAATCCCTGAAAAAGGTCCCTTAGTAAATGAGCCCCATTGGGTGTGTCTTCACAACTTGCTGTCCTCCATGTTGTCCCTTGTGTATGGAAATTACTCCAATCTCCAAAACTATGAACCATTGTCCCCAGTGTCACCCAGGTTCTGCTAGATTACACACAGGCAAATCAGGGTCCCAAATCTGGATATAACAGCTATTTCCAAAATGAGGGTCATAAAGCCCCAGTCTCGTCCTAGTAAGTTATCTGCTGGCCACTGCATCCTAGGAGATGTAGGGCCCACCTCTCCATCTCCAGTTAGATGGGGTCTTAAGACCCCAAGTCTTCCCAATAGATGTAGGTCCAACCTCTGGGCATCACACTCCAGTATGATGGTCATGAGACCCCTTGGCTTACTTGGCGAGGCATTAATGTCCCACCTCTGGACATAACGCTTATATGCCATATGATACTTGTGAAGCCCCAGTCTCTTCATAAGTGACTATTGTGTAATGACTGATGCAGATATGAACTCAGCCTAATCCCTTCTGCCTACACTTTACCCGGACCACTCCCAAGACATATCCCCCAGGAATTACATCAGGGACTAGTTATAGTATATTCATACACGTCACTCCATAATCTTTATTGCAATCTTGGCTTCACGATTAGGGTACCATCCCTTTTGTATAAATTCCCCCCCAAAAAATCATCCCTCATTCCAAAGTATTATGATTTCAAGTGTTGATAGTAGTATAGCAATCAAAAATCTAGTAGTGTGCAGTGTTTTGGGCCCCAACGGGTCCTTCGTCAGGACCTAAAAAGTGTATACACAAGATACAATAATATATAACATGTTTATGCAAATGGTCAGTAATTCAAGAAAAAAGCCTCAGTACTCCTATATAATATATAGCGAATAGTAATGGGAATACACAGATTCATGTGCCTACGGATCTAGAAAACGATGGTAGAATAAATGAGCATAAAGAATATATATATATATATATATATAAGTGCTATAATATATTTCTGTGTGTATAAGTATATTTATTCTACCCTTGTCTTCTAGATCCGTAGTCACATGAATCCGTGTATTCTCATTACTATTTGCTATATATTATATAGATTATATATATTATTGTCCTTATATAGAAGCACTGAGGCTTTTGTACTTAATGAGGCTCATTTACTAAGAGCTCCGCGGCCGCACTTTCCCTAATTTTTTCCTTTTTGTGCCGAATTTCGCTGGGATTTTGGCGCACGCAATTGTATTTCGCCGCCGGTTTCACGCAACAGAAATCGGGGGCCGTGGAATGGATTCGGAAAAACCGCGGAATTTAAAAAACTAAATGTGTCGCACGATCAAGCACTCACATGCAGCGGGAAGTAGCAGGTGAACTCCGGCGGACCTCGGCGCAGCAGCAACACCTACTGGATATCAGACGCAGAACCCGAATCCACGTCAGACAGCACGTCGCGGGATCGTGACAGGACCGGGTAAGTAAATGAGCCCCAATGTTTTCCTTTTGCATACACATGTATCATATTATTGTATACTTATGTATCTTGTGTATACACTTTTTAGTGCCTGACAAAGGACCCGTTGGGCCTACAACATTGCATCCTGCTATATTTTGCCATCAGGGACTCACCTGGGCACCATACTCATGGTATAAATATGGCAGGATATTAGTCATATTTTCAGATGTAATTTGCACCAGTCTATGCAAAAAATCATAGATGTATTACTTAATGTGTTTAATAGGCAATCAATGTGCGATATCCTCCCCTGCATCATCCTTATATTTCTTTGCTCGTGTTTTTAGGTATTTGTTTCGTCGGACATTGGACAAGTCTATAACTCGGTGATGGTGGCGCCAGGATCTCCTGTAAGCCCTGACCTAGTTCTGGACACCTCGGGGAGGCTCTTGTATGTTATGACTGAGTCAAAGGTAAGTAGCCACCGCCGTGCCGTGTTTGATGTCTGGTTGATGGCCTGCAGCAAGGGGTAAACAATGCCGCAGTCTGGATTTACAGGATAATGATGGAGACGATTCCTACTTCCACCGCTTCATCTGACGGATAGTGTAAAAGAATTTTTGAAAACATGTTCGCCTTAAAAAGGCAAATAGGTCTCAGAAATATCCACTGATCGGAAGGGATGCTAATGGAAGATCCTCTTTACAGCGCCACCACAGGATAAGTACAGCATTACACAACGCCTACTAAAACCAATAATAGATTCATGACATCTTCTGTATGTTCCCCAAATTTCCAATGTGGAAATATTCCTTCATCACTGCCTTATACATTTTGTAACAACCCCTGTAGATGTGTCACATAGATCCAGACTGGTATTTCGGCCCTGGGCAGGTTGAGGGGCGGGGGGTCGTTCGGTAACATCAGGATATTAACCTTTTGCTGACCCCTGTAAATGCCCGCTTGGTTCGGAAACATTTAAAATTGCACATACAAGCTAAATAAAAACAAAAACCTGCCTGATTGTGGGAATAAACAGGTTAAAAAGTTGCATTATGTTCTGTTAAACAGTAGTTAAACTTTATCAACAAAATTGGTTAATTCCAGGAAGAACTGTGTTTTTCCTGGATTTACCATTAGTCAGGTGTTTTGCATAAGCATGACACGGGAAAGACGCAGGGGGGAGAGGGGATAATTGGGATGGCAGCCAGTGCAGCCTTAAAGGCGTTGTACAATATCAGCCAAACATGAGCTCTCTTAGAGCAGCAGCGCCACAATTGTCTGTGGGTTGCATCTGGTATTGCAGCTTAGCTCTGTTGAAGTAAATGAGTCTGTAATACCAGATGCTACCAATGTCCAAGTGTACAATTACTATTATACTTTCTTCATTTTCTTCTCCTCTCTTCCCATTTTTGTTCCCACTGGCGGAATCCATGACACATTGATACAATTCACAGAACAGACACAAGTTATACAGTCCTATTGTCCTGCTAACACAGTGTTCCAGATCCTCCCCTCTGCCAGGAACACTATGATCGGCCTTGAATAGTTCTATAGAGCAGCTGACTGGTATCACTTCCTCTATGGTAAAGCTATCAGTCTCTGGGGCATGATATGTAGTCATATTATATTATAGGAAGCGCGTGACTCCTACTCAGTGCCATATAGTTTAATATAGTCTCAAATAAAGTCTATGAATGAAGAGGATCTATTATAATCCAGATAGGAATTTACATATTTTCTGACTTCAAAGTTAAAATCTCCGGGCATTCCCTGCTGGTTTAGCTTCTGCACAGAACCATTGCATTGTATGTGAGGAGTGTTATCTGTACAGTCATCTGATGTAAATGATAACTACCTGCAAATATTTCTCCAAAAGGTGGAAATGGATCATGAAATTCCCCATAGAATATTATTGGTATATAGGGAGAAGCATCTGCTAAACTCCTACTCATGATGGAGGAGGAAGTAGGGAAATTCCATCACTACCCAATAGTGAAAACCCCCCATAGTGTGACACCCCATCCTCATAAGACATCAGTTCTAGCTTCTACAATAAAGGTCTTTGTTTGGCAGAAAGCACCGGGTTATTGTAGTTGGTGGATGACAATGTGGTCAGCGGCTTCTGTTCTAGATCAGTATTTAGCAAAACGTACATAAGATTCCGTTAATCCGACATTTCGTAATCCATCGTTTTTTTTTTTAAGAATATGCCATTTGTTTTTGGTTGTTTTTATGTAATTCAGAAATTTCACACGTTGAAAAGTAAGTTTATGATGTCTATGATTGGGTTAATGTTAGGATTAGATATTGTGTTAAAGGTGAATTACAGTTACAGCTCATCTCAGATTCCTTACACATCGTATGGACATCTGTCCTGCTGAAAAGAGCATCTTTATTTGCATGAATCTGAAAGGTACATCCATATTTAGGACTAGGCAACCCCTATAAAAATATTTGTCCAGCCATTATACTGGCATGGTGATGGGGGATCCAGTAGTGGACTATAATATAGCCGTTTTGGGCGGTAGCCAGGGGGCCAAGCCTTCTAGGAGGCACATGGCCATCAAAACCACCCACCAAATTTTATATTTCGAAGGACTTTCACCCATGACATCCTTGTACATCCGTTCCTGTTAACTCTCAATACACGTGTACATAAAAGCCATTTCAGGACATTTGAAGGTCCTCCAAAGGTCCTGATACCACAGGACAAAGCAGGCCAAAGGGACGCATCCTCCATTCCCCCAAGAAGCTTGATTCTAGTACCATATGTAGGAAGTGAATTCTAGACCTGTAGGGGCTATAATATTCATAAGTACCAGGGCCCACGGCAGTCCTAATCCGCCTCTGGGGGGATCTTTTGGTTAATGAGACGGTGTAGTCCATAAGACTGCAAATAGAAGTATACAGGACTATTAAAACTACAAATAACAGGTATAAAAATGGTACAAATTATTATTATTAATTATTGCCACTGAAAACTTCAACCCTATCCACAAAAAACAATCCCTCATACAGCTCAATGAAGAAAATTCTTTATGTCCTCAGTAGCAATCAAATGTTTTATTTTTTTATATAATAAAACAAAAATTTTGTGGAGAAGCAGTGAAATGTAGAGGAAAAAAACAAAGGCTACTTACTGGATATTGATTATGATTCCAGTAAAAAATATAACACTTCCTGCAAAAGCAAGTTCTCATACCGACTGTGCTCCCCAATACCCACTGGAATCAAGCACGAAATGTCCCTAAACTCGGTTACTAGATCACCAAGGATGTTCCCATTGACCCCTTCCCCCATGATACTTAGAGCTGCCATTAACCCCTAAATTACCAGTTTTCAATGCTTGTATCAACCCTTCAAGTGCCCTAGCCCAATCCCAAGCCATATCCCTTAAAATCTCAACCCCTTTTCAATATATCAGTATTTTTATCAGTGACCACATGTATATGTAGAAGCCTCTTGTATCTGCATCTCTTTGTTGTTACTATTCCAGACAGTCCCCGCACGGGGCCCCTCCCCCATGACACCTGCAGGTACTATGCAAATAGGGCGTACAGACCTTGCTATTTCCGGAGCAGCGATCCTTTTAATTATCATTTAATATCCGTAATATGAAGTTCAGCTGCTAAAATTGCGTCTTAGTGCCAAGTGACAAACTCGGCTCTGCTACATCTGTATATTTATAGGATTAGGTCCGCCTGTAATATATTATTATACACGCCTATAACATATGAGGAGCGAGGTGCTCCTGGGCTTGCAGCTTTTTGCCCTATTTCACACTTGAGACGTTATCCATAATTAATAGGGAAGTTCCGGGCCCCGCAGCAGTTCCTCCAGACGGGTCACGCTGCTGCTGCTGAATATTTGATTACAGGTTCACACATGCAAATTTAAACAGGTTATAACATCCCTGACACACAACCTGCCGTCCTCCGCTGCTTGGTGAGCGCCAGATGTTGACGTCGGGCGAGCGGCGGTTATTAAAATCTGAGAATTTACACATTAGGACGGATTTACTAAGCAAATTGGCAAAAATAACCCTTGTAAAATATACGAGAATGAATCCCTTCCTGACCCAGGTTTATGGCCTTCCCTACACTGTAATAAAGAGATGTAATACCATCTAAACAGCCCTGTCCACAGCTGGAAGACGTGAGGTGTGACTGTTATCCCAAATCATGTCCATAGGCTTCCTGAAAGTCATACAACAAGGCAGAATTTTCTTTTCCTTATTCCTCACCCAGAACAAAGTTTTTAACGCTTGTCCCGTCAGTAGATCTTTCTGTCTACAATGTAGGACTTTTCCTAATCCTCACACCTTCTTCACTTTCCAGGTCACCAGACTTCCCGTGGCTGAGTGCTCGAGCTTTGCGTCATGTGATTCGTGTCTGGGGGCTGCGGACCCCTTCTGCGGCTGGTGTGTCCTGCAGGGAAGGTGAATAATTCATGGAATGATTAGTGACTCGCTACAACAGATTAGTGACAGATGAAGGGAGCGAGGAAAACATTCATTATGTTCTTCACGGTATCCGTGTTCTACATGTCTGTGAGATGGGTCTTGGTTCTGGCTCCTGAGTATGGACCCCCATTTTATAGATGGGGTTTCTTTTCCCCTGTTGACGTCGTATGTGACTATATAGTAGTTGTCCAAGGGGCGGCAACCCTTCTATACTCGTATTATACGATGTTTGGGTCACGGTCTGGTAAATACTTCATAGTCCAGTGAAGTTGCGGCATATATGGTATTATATGGGATTATTACTTTGACTCATTCACATACTGTATTGGCGTGGGATGCTCATGGCAATAAGTGCGCTGTAACTTCATTACTCAAGTCATTGCCTGATTTTTATGATGGCAGATTTTCTTTAAGAAATTACTTCTATCAAAATCCATCATGATAGATGGAGGCACTGTTACTGTGGTAATCATCTTATATTTGTTATCCATGGCCTCCTACTTTCTGAAATCAACTTTTAAAATGATGCAGATTTATGTGTGTTACCATAACCCCTCTCTGCTGCAGATTCACGGGCTGTTACACTGTGCAGGAGCCCTTTACCCTCCCATTGTGTGCTGAAACTTCCTCTGCTGCTGTGTGATGATCAGGCAGAGGGGGAGGAAGTGCTGAGGGAGAAGGGGTGAGAAAGTGTAACAGCCTGTGAAGCTCCAAGAGCCCTTAGCATAATTTTAAAAGTTCATTTTGGGAGGAAGGAGGCCATGGATTACATATATAAGATTACCACAGTCACAATAGCTGGATCTATGAGTAAGTGTGAAATGAATAAGGCTGTGACTTGGGCAGTATGAAGCTAATGTCATGTCACTTTAAGAATTTTACAGAATAAGGGCCTCTGGTAACACCCCCAGAGCCCTTCTGGTGCATTAGCATAATTTTACAAGTTGATTTTATAAGGAATCAGGCCAAAGATAACAGATATAAAAGGATTCCTTTTAATACTAAACTCAAGACTGGGGCCTTCTTCCAGATAGGGCACAATGTAGAAATGTATTGCAGGTCATTGTCAGGGTTACATTGGCTTTAATTGCAATACCGCACATGACCTGCAGGCAGGGGTGGCGCTCATTTCAGAAAAATAATCCTGTAGAAGAGTGAAACCTTTTAATGATCCTAACACTCTCCTCCTTCCAGGTGCACGGAGAAGCAGCAATGTCCGGCCAGCGATGAGGAGAACCACTGGCTATGGAGCTATGACGATCACACCCAGTGCGTGTCCATCCAGGGTCTCTTACCGGCTAACCAGAGCAGACACGAGCAGACAGAGGTGCGTCTTACACAGTGTGGGGTGGGGGAGCAATGCTATTACCATGTCCAGAGACATTGGGGCACATTTACTTACCCGGTCCTGTCGCGATCCCCGATCCAGACAGTCCGATGAAGATGAAGTCCGGCGCGATTCAGTAAGATCGTGCGCCCAATATCCTGCATCCGTCGCTTCCCCGCTGTTGTCCGCCGGAGTTCACCCTTCTTCTTCCTGATGTATGTGAGTGCATGTCTTGCGACGCAATTTGAGATGTTAAATCCCGCGCGTTGTCCGAATCCGTCGATCGTCCGACGGCCTTCCCCTCCACAATTTGTATTGCGTTAAAGCCGGTGCCGATGTGCCAAAATCCGATCGCGTGCCCCAAAACAGAAAAAATTTGGGAAACCCGTCGGAAATGCATTCCGCGGACCCTTAGTAAATGTGCCCCATTGTGTCTGCATGATGCATAGAAGTGAGGGGACTCGCCTGTAGAGGGTGGTCCTGAGAAAAGGACCCCCGCCCTATATTAATGGTGAGGATCCAATATCTACGGCGGCTCATGCATAGTCTCTTGGTCCCCTCCAGGTCTCCATGACTGTGCTGCACTTTCCCGCGGGGGCAGAACATGACGCCTGGAAGTGTCTATTTAACGATTGGTCCAGCGCTGCACAGGTCTATGGGAACCAGGTCCGATGCACGTCTCCCCCACCAGAAGACCTGCCACCGAACCAACAAGACGAAGGTGAGACCCTCACTAGGAGGTCATATTTATATGATATGACAATGGCCATCTCCATGCAGTGCAGGGATCGGCACAGTCGGCCATATTGTCGTGCAGGTGATGGCGGATGGCGCCGGCTGTTTAGTCTGGTGCGGGTGATAGTCAGGTTTGTCGAGAGCATTCGTGAGGTTCCTGACGGCTATGGAGGTAGCGCAGACAATGTGGTGGAGCTGGATGGAGGTCAGGAATCTTGTGCCGGTCATATGCCTTGTTACAAGTCATGCGTCTCTCCTGCGCGCTTATTAGTTTACTGTCTTTCTGTACAAATGTCAAATGTCTGATTGGAATGTATCTTCCAGAAGCGAAGCCCCTCCTTATGTATCCAGTAGAGAGATGAAGGGTTCTTTATATTGGATACATAAGGAGTTCTGTAGCTCTTTCACTTTCTGGACCATGGTGGGTCCTGGCAGCAGCAGGCACCCTGACTCTACCTTACAGACCTCACTGGGCATTACAAGGACTGCTGTCTCGCCTCTTTCTATTGGACTTCAGGATGTATCTTCATTAGAACTAATACATTTTTTAAAAAAATATACATTAAAGGGATTGCCCAAGTCACAGCCTCCTTCATCTTTAAGGAAATCTACCATTAAAATGATAATCCTGGGACACTTACTCAAAGATCCAGGCGCCGTGACGGTGGTATCTCCTTATATTTGTTATCATGGCCTCCTTCCTTCTAAAAACCACTTTTTAGAATTTTTTGCTAGTGAAGCAGAAGGGTTCTGGGGCCGTTACCAGAGCACCTCTGTGCTTTTGCTTCAGCGACTGGTTCACTGTCTCCCCTCCCCTCTCTCTGCCTTCCCCCTCCCATCTCACTGCAGTAGATGAAGTTTCAGCACACACTGGGAGAGGGGAAGTGTGTAACAGCCTGTGACTCTGCAGCACAGAGTGGCTCTGGTAACACCTCCAGTCTAGCTAAATTTGAAATGCTGATTTTAGGCTTCATGCACATGATATATATGATGCACCCAGGCGTTGCATGCGTTCGGCTTGAGAAGGGGAGGAGGGAGTGCTCCACATAGGGAGGAGTGCAGCACAGCAATATATAAAGGAAGATACCTTTTTCATGTTGATGGTACAGTGGAAAATACTTTCATTCATATAGAAGGACACATTGCTGTATGTTATCTGTACCGCAATGTTATAGATGCTAGATTTGCTTTAAGAAATATGGACTTTTACAGTTTAAAGTGAATTCTGGTGTAAATTTAATCAAATGCACATTGACTATACAGTATGTAATCCATATGCTGCCCCCTTATCCAGAGCGGCTCTGCAGAGGCTGAAGCTGTACACAAGTCACTGCTTACATAAGGTCATTTACTACATAACTCAATAAAGTGGAACTGATGGTAAAATACGGTGTCTGATTCTTGCAATTACTGGAGTTATTTTAATTCCCGGTCGCTCATTCCAATTCATTCCTTAAAGGGGATCTCCAGTTTGTGTGTAAACTTGCAACAAACAGAAGATTTTGTAACGTGAAAATTCTTATCTAGGTTTCTTTCCCTCTCTCCTGCCAAAACCGGGTTCTTACCCTGCGGATATCTTGAGATTCCTCCTTGTCTGATGACTAGTGACTCCCTCAGTACCTGCCTCTTCTAGTGTATGAGAGCTCCCTCTGCTGGAGAGCACACAATACAACAATAACATCATATAAACCAATCACAAACCAATATAAAGTGAATAGCATAAAAGCTACTATTACGGTACATGCAAACCCCAAAATGTCTTTATTTTTCGCATTTGTTTTTTAGATCACGTGACTGTACGTCTAGCGCTCGTCTTCCAGGATGTCACCGTTACAGTGACCGACTTTGTCTTCTATGACTGCGCAGCTATAATGGACCTGGCGCTCTCTAATCCGTAAGTGATTCAGCCCTGAGATCTTTAAGATAATGGATCATGGATAGAGATGTTGTGGTGATTGGTTCTGTATACAGATGAGTGTGAATGAAGAGTTTGTGTGTGTGTTTGCGTGGGTTTCCTCCGGTTTCCTCCCACACTCCAAAAACATACTGGTAGTTTGATTAGATTGTGAGCCCCATTGGGGACAGGGACTGATTTGGCAAACTTTGTGCAGCGCTGCGTAATCTGTGTGCGCTATATAAATAAAGGAATTATTAGTATTATAATTATTATTATTATGTACAAGTTGTACAAGGCAGCTGTCTGGAGAGGGAGCTATGCATCTGATGTTAATCTGCTGATAACATGATATTGTTATGTGGTAAAGAAAATCTGGTTAGTAGACCCCCACCAATCAGATTGTTGTCTCCTATACCAAGGAAACTTGCTACAAACCCTTTCAAGTTGTTATTCAACTTTTTTTATCCTTAAAAAAGGTCATTAATTTGATACCTGTGATGGTCAGACCCTTTAAGACATTTGCTGCTATCTTAAAGGGCTCCTTTAAAGGAAATTTACCATCAATATCAAGCATGGATGAACCAGGGACACACAGTCACTCCTAGATCCAGGCACTGAGACTGTGGTAATCATCTTATATTTGTTATCCATGGCTGCCTTCTGTCTAAAAACAACTTTTATAAATATAATAATGAACCAGAAGGGCTTTACCACAGCCCTCTTTCCTCACAGGCTCTTACACTGTCTCCCCTTCCTCCCTGCCAGCTTAGAACTTCTCCCCTCCCTCTGCCTCTTATAAGGAAGTTTCATCACACAGTGGGAAGGGGGGAGTTGCTCCTGCACAGTGTAACAGCCTGTGAATCTGCAGCACGTTGTGACTATATTGATTTTAGTAGCAAGAATGCCATAATGATATATAAGAAGATTACTACAGTCACGGCTATTGGATCTATGAGTAAGTTTCCCTGGTTTTGATGGTAGATTTCTTGTATGCTTGTAATCTTGGTGTGTGTCTCTGCAGGTGTAGCGCATGTGTGAGCAGCCCCTGGAGATGTCACTGGTGTCTGTCCGATCATCTTTGCTCCCACACTCCACAGTGCAGCCAAGAGGAGACGATCATCTACAGCCAGAATGTAAGCATAGCCCCTGCACCTAGTCCACGGCATGATGGCCACAAATGGTGGTAGGCATATCCTCTACTACTTTTTTGGGTCATCATCTTTCAGATGTATTTCCGTTCTGACAGGAGGTTAGTCGGACTACAAAATGACATTGTTTTTTTGTGTGTTTTTTGTTCCTACAGGATGAGCAGAAGGAGCTGTGGGGTCCAGATTCGTGCCCACGGGTGGAGAAGGTTGAAGGATCTCACTTGATTCACGTCGGTTTAGAAGGAGAACTGGATCTGATCGGATACAACTTCCAGCTGCTCAATGTAAGTTGAGGATAGTTATGACCTGTGCTCTTTGGGATGAAAGTTTCCCTTCCATACAGTCATCATTTAACGGCACCTATTGTCCATAAGCTGTGTCAGGTATTACAGCCACATTATACTGTATATTGTAAATGGTCATTTCCTTTAAGCATAGGAAAGGTAGTCCATGTGTTGGATAAATGTAAGGTAATCGTCTCTGACCTTTTACTCCTCAGGGGGAGGCTCTGGAATTTAACTGTATAATAGAGGTGGAGCCGGCACCCATCACCCTGAGAGCCCAGATTGAGAAGATGACGGTGGGGCAGGATCAGTATAAAGTACATTGTCAAACTCATAAGGTAAGTGTAGTAAGGAAGGTGTAGTTTTACTTTTTTACAATTCTTTTTTGTTAGGAGGGTTCCCCTCTAAAAATAAAAATACTGATGACAGGTTGTCTCACTACTGGGACCCCCAAGAATTAACTGTAATTTGTGCAGGAACATAGCTGAAAGTGATCATTTTCCCTGCAGCACCCCCACAGGAGAAACCAGGCATTACACAGTTATTATGGAAATTAAAGGGGTTTTCGCACCAAACATGTTAGGCCCTATCTACAAAATCTGTTTCAATGACGACATGCCCACAGATCGCAAGAAAGAAGGGTACGATGGAATCTGAGGTACTTCCATTGGACCCCTTGTCGCTTCCCAAGATGAATAAAGCAGGCAGCCGCACTTGTCCGTTCTGCTCCATTCATCTCTATTGAGCTGATGGAGATTGCCTAGCATGCTGAAGCAGAACGGACACCTCTGACCCCATTGGAACCCCTTGTTCTTGAGATCTGTGATCTCATCACTGAGACACCCACCGATCAGCAACTTGGGTAGGAAAATCCCTAGGCACCTCAATTGGGACGGCCACAGTGAATAATTCCTGCTCATCTTTGCTCTTCTATTGCATATTGATGGTGATGTTGAACTAGTCAGAATTTTTTTTAGAAACTTTTTCTAACTTTTGTAAAAAAAAAAATAAAAAAAATTTGTGAGAATAAGTGTCAGTGTGTGATCTAATGTAACATAATATAAATGCTTTCCTCCGATAGTATGAATATCCTCTACAAGTGATGGAGCACCAGGTTCCTGTGTTTGTGAAGAAGGGGGACGTGTACCGCGTGGACAACAAGGGAGACATTAGTGGTGTGTAGTAGCATTTTATCATCTGTGCGTATGTATGTATGTATCTGTGCATATATGTAATATATATATATATATATATATGTGTATACCAACTATAGAATCTGGGCAGGGATCCATCCATGGCAAGGCAGGTACAAGCTGGTTATGTAGCCAAGAGATGTCTGGATAGGCTCATATATACTGAAATCCCATATACATCCCATATACAGTAACTAAATTAGATGTATATGATTTGAGGAGCAATGAGTTGTTGCCAGAAGTGTCTGTGGTTTATCCTTTCTCCCTACTGAGAACACACACATACATGGCCAGACCAAGCATGCATGTGTATAGGGAGATTGGATGGAATAGCTGTTTGCTGTTAACTAATATGCATGATGAACCCTACTCTCCATTGTATAGAAGGAAAGCTGGTGAAAGTGTATGGCCACCCTAAAGCTGCCTCTATACATCACGTCGATCTGCAGTCTAATCTTAATTCACAACTTATTGCCGAATCTTTGAAGCCACGTTGGAGGCGAGCAGCGGTGCCGCTGTGGTATAGAAGCCACTTATCTCTACTGACTTAATGAAATGACCTCCACATATCTCCAGACTTTCTCGCACCACCTGCTTTTTTGGTTTTATAAAAGTTTCTCATGTGTCATTCCCCAGTGACTCTGTATAACTGCTCCGTGGGGCAATCAGATTGCAGCCGCTGCCAGGCCTTGCCCGCGGACTACCAGTGCCTGTGGTGTGGAGGGGAGGAGAAGGCCTCGTGTGTGCACAAAGACCAATGTGAACAAGACACTATAAGCGTCTGCCCTACACCGCTCATCCATTCTGTAAGTGCCATTATATAGTATATCATAGGAAGGTGCATCGCTTTCCCTGTTTGGGAATATTAATAAAGATATTTTTCATTATTTTACGTTTTTTAGTTTTCACCAATGACTGGTATTATGGAAGGAGGAACGACCATAACTATTGATGGGGAGAACATGGGACAGAAGGCGGAGGAGGTGTCGGTGACTGTATGTGACCAGCCCTGTTCCCTTCTGCCAGATCTCTACGTCGTATCTAACAGGTCAGTATACAGCCGCCCCTTGTCACGTACGCGTTATTTCTGGCGTTTTATATTTTTCCAAAATCATTTCCTTCAACACCGGGACTAACCCCCCTCCTCGACACTTACACTTCTACTTCTAAGCCTTTGTTTTACGAGAATGTTTAATTTTAGTGTACGGCCACTACCGAAGTTCCAGTAGCTCCGGCGATCATCAGAGAGTATCCTGAAATAGACGTGTTTATTAGTCACTCAGGTCCAGGCATTCTTCTAATTGGTTACACTTTCATTTCTGGGCCAAGTTTTTGCTTATTTGAGAGCGCCTCCTGGTGGAGCAGAGCAGAACACGGCAGAATATTATATCCATGTATTTTAGAATACAAATGTTTTTTTGTTTCATAACTATTTTAAATACTCTTTGTATAAAGATTGTACTCCAAGAAGGAGAAAATAGGGCAGAACTACAAAAGTACAGGAATAAAAATTAATACAGTCTTTATTAATATAAATTAAATGACATTACATTGTAAAATACATGAATTGATGCAAGGGATATACAGATGATACACAGTAAAAAGGCAGTCATCCCCGGACATATAGTGGAGGTACATGGAAGAAACTATACAAACATGGACTGGTTGAAAAATAGAACACAAAACCCACTGCAGCTTCCTGTATTAATACAGGATAATAATGGCAAGTGCAATCAGCGAGAGGCAGGGGCAATGGTGGTGAAGTAAGCCAGTCCATACCAAGTGCAGGGTGTATGTGACTCCAATGTCCGGTGATGACCGATGCCCCGACGCGCGTTTCGGCTGGGGGAGTACAATATGTAAGATATTCCGGTGCCCCCGGGCAGCCAAACTGGTGTTTATTTCCACACAGGGGTATTTCACTCAGTTTTTTTCCCCCTATGTTGCTTTTTCTGTTCCTTCTTCTGCTTGTATAAAGATTGTATAAGAATAGTCAGGACCTTGCCAGATTCGTTTTGTCCATTTGAAATAGTGAAGGTTGGTGTTACCCTTATGCTAACTCTACACAGTAGTGGATTATAAAAGGAACATTGGCTCCCGAACCACCCACCACTGAGAAGTATCTTCACCCATAAAATCCTCGCACATCTGTTCCTGCTCTTACTACACCTGTACACGAGCCATTTCAGGTTTCAAGGTTCTGCAAAAGTCCTAAAGCCACAGATTGAAAGCGGATAAAAGGGACAGATCCTCCATTCCAAAGCTGGATTCTAGTACCAGATGTAGGAAGAAATTCCAGACTCATAGGGGATTTAATATTCATACAACCCAGGGCCCATGACAGGCTTACTCCGTCCCAGGCTCTTAAAATTAATGTTGCCACTTAATTGCACTTAAAACTAATCTTGGGCAAACTTGGGCCAATCAAACTTGTGAACTTTTCTTCACCAATAGAACTCAACATTCTCCTGTGTCATGCAGTGATTTACTCCCCTCTGACCATTCAGAACACATGCACACTCGGCCATGTGTGCCACTACTTGAGGGTCAGCACCTGTTACTATCATCTTTGATAACCAGTAAATTCTCAGGCTGCTTTTGGATAAGTAACCTGAAACATTGCATGTTCCCGGGGGGGAATTACAAGCAAGTAGTGGCACCGATGTGTAATACCATCCAAGTGTTGATTAAAGCTAATCCCATCCCTACAGGATTGTGTGCACCCTGTCTGCTAGTCCTGAGGAGGCGTCTGGGGCCGTGAAAGTTTCAGTAAGTGGACGTGATCCTGGAGTTTCCAGCCAGCTCTTCTCCTACCAGGTGAGGGGCTATTACACACATATATATATATGTATATGTGTATGTATATATAATATAATATATTGCATGCCCTATTTAAAAAGTAGGTCATGGAGACCTCAGCAAAGGTGTTACATGTTGTGGTTGTATATATATATATATATATATATATATATATATGACATACTAGGAGTAAAAGGATAATATTGCACTGTATTATCACTCTCTGCCCTATGATATTTTGCCATTTAACATTAGGGATTTCACATACTTCATGTTTGAAACTCTCTTTCAATACAGGACCCCATTGTTCAGGCTCTGGATCCAGTAAGAGGTCCCATGGCCGGCGGGACAATGATCACCATTCTTGGCTCCAAGCTACTGACTGGTGACCAGATATCGGTGACTGTGGGGGATCTGCCCTGTGAAGTGTCAGTATTAATACAGCGTGAATCTTATGTTGTGTTGTCTGTCTCTACAGACTGACTGACTGATTTTTCTGTCTTTTACAGGTTTGGGGAGTTATTAGAAGACCAGTTATATTGCATTACAAGCCCCAGTTCTGTCCAGCATGAGATGCAGATCCATGTGTTTTACGGCGCATTTGAAAGGCAACTTCATAGCACATTGTACAGCTATACCGAAAACCCGACCATCTCCTCTGCTTACCCCTCCAGTGCCTTCTATGGGTAGGGACCAAAAATGTGTTTTCTAGTCTTGGTTTAGGGGTTTAGTATTGATGTTCATATGGTAGATCCTTTGGGTTTGGCCACCACAATTTCTGGTGAGCAAGTGTGGGCGGGGCAGTTGGGACTCCCACTGTGTGTGGGCGGGGCAGTTGGGACTCCCACTGTGTGTGGGCGGGGCAGTTGGGACTCCCACTGTGTGTGGGCGGGGCAGTTGGGACTCCCACTGTGTGTGGGCGGGGCAGTTGGGACTCCCACTGTGTGTGGGCGGGGCAGTTGGGACTCCCACTGTGTGTGGGCGGGGCAGTTGGGACTCCCACTGTGTGTGGGCGGGGCAGTTGGGACTCCCACTGTGTGTGGGCGGGGCAGTTGGGACTCCCACTGTGTGTGGGCGGGGCAGTTGGGACTCCCACTGTGTGTGGGCGGGGCAGTTGGGACTCCCACTGTGTGTGGGCGGGGCAGTTGGGACTCCCACTGTGTGTGGGCGGGGCAGTTGGGACTCCCACTGTGTGTGGGCGGGGCAGTTGGGACTCCCACTGTGTGTGGGCGGGGCAGTTGGGACTCCCACTGTGTGTGGGCGGGGCAGTCGGGACTCCCACTGTGTGTGGGCGGGGCAGTCGGGACTCTTCCTGTCAATCACTGTCATGGCTGTAGAAGATGGACCAATTTTATAAGATTACATAACATTTTCTCAATAGGTTTTATGCAAAACCTATAGAGCTAATGTTATGTAACTGATAACAGATACACGCAGTAATAGGTGGACTTAATAATGAATGGATTATAGTACTGCTGAATCATGATTGTCCTGGGAGTCTGACTTGATCTAGAAAAAACTAAAAAAAAAATTGAAATGGCCCGGAGACCCCTTCTAGGATTTATGGTGCTGGTCTCTCATGTATGTGTCCCTCGCTTCTTCCACAGGGGAGGACGTAAAGTTGTGGTAACGGGTTTGAACCTGGACGTGGTTCAGGCTCCACTGATACGAGCCCTGGTACGTTCCCCAGGAGAGGATCCTCAACCTGGAGCGGAGAAAAAGAGGAGGAAAAGGAGGAGGAAGAGGGAATTTATACCTAATCCTGTCCTGGAGGTAAGTCTGTCTATGGTCACCCTGCAGCATTGCAATTTTAGCTCATTTTTGTGTCTATTTTAATTATTACTTTTTTCTTTTATTAATTTCTCAGGTTGATGAATCTTGTCAACAAATCAATTCCACAGCCATGGAGTGTATATCGCCCTCTGTCCCCGACGCCTCCATACTTGTGGATGTATTATTTGTGCTCGACAATGTTCGGATCCCATTCAGTAGCCTCGGGGACAACTTCTCTTATCAGAAGAACCCGATCCTGAAGCCTCTGAACCGGGACAATCCCAGTAAACCGTATAGCCTGAAGCCTGGGAATGTGCTGGATATAGAGGTAAACATACACCGCAGTGGATCTCTCTGCCTCAAAGGAGTTTTTCCACTAAGCAAGTTAGCCCCCAACTTGCTGATCGGTGGGGGTCTCAGTGATGAGAACCCCACAGATCATGAGAACAGGGAGATGAATGGGGCAGCGCGGCCCGCTGCTCCGCTTATCTCAGTTAATGACGAGGGGACCGACTGGGGTATCTAGAACACCCCGTTCTTGTGATCTGCGGGGGGGTCTCATCACTGAAACCCCCCACCGATCAGCAAGTTAAGCCCTATCCTGTGGATAGGTCCTAACTTGTTTTGTAGGAACCCCCTTTATATTCCTGGCAGTGACTAGGCATTGGGCAGGCATGCAAGTTTGGCAAAACCCATACTTGGAAACAGACCAGAATATTATATCACAAAGACTTTGTGTTTTTTTATTCATGTCTTCTATGTTTTCTTAGGGCGAGGGCCTGGACGCTGGCATCAGCAAACAAGAAGTGCGAGCAATGATTGGAAACGGTGTTTGTACAGTGAAGACTCTCACCCACAACCACTTGTACTGCGAACCACCTCTCGCTTCCCCGCAGCCACTCGATCCAAGTGCCTCTCTGCCAGAGTTTGTGGTGAGTGATCTTAAAGGAGCCTTAATGTGTCAAAGATACTTTGTTTTCTCTCCCTTTCCTGGATGTACACTAAAACCTGACAGGATCCTTATACTTTACATAGGTGCACATGGGAAATCTCCAGTTCAACCTGGGACAAGTGAAGTATGACGAGGAGGGGCTGTCTAGTTTCCCTAGAGAAGCCAAAATTGGAATCGGAGTTGGAGCTGCTCTGCTCATTCCGATTGTCCTCATCATCATCTTCATGTACAGGTACGATTGTCAATTTTACTGTTCCCCATCAATCTTGGGGATTTCTTCTTGTTATAAGATGGTGGCTTAAGGGTCAGCACTGGCACCTTGCATCACTGGAGTCCCGGGTTCAATCTTGACCAAGGAGAACATTTACATGAAGGTTGTTCGTTCTCCCAATACTCCAAATCAAGGTTCCCAGCTGTCCTAACATCTGTCTCTTATATCAATGATTCACACGAACATTTGGCTTGTTACAGGCGGCAGAGTAAGAAGGCCAAGAGGGATTATGAGAAGGTCCTTGTTCAGCTGGAGAACCTGGAGACAAGTGTGGGAGACCAGTGCAGAAAGGAGTTTACTGGTACTGTCCCAGTGTACACCTCTTCTATTCTCTATAATTTTAGCTTCAGTTTTTATATTGTAGAGTTACACCTTTCTCCACTTACAGATCTAATGACAGAAATGATGGACCTTACCAGTGACATTGAAGGATCGGGTATCCCATTCCTGGACTATACAACATACACTGAGAAGATATTCTTCCCTGGAGATACCATCTCACCACTCAGGAAGAGTCTGGATGTTCCCGAGAACAGACGAGTAACTGTGGAGCAAGGACTTACTCAGCTCTCCAACCTGCTGAATAATAAGCTCTTCCTTACCAAGGTACATGCAAAAGATAGTACCATACAGTACTGGAGACAGGGTTAGGTAGCAGCACCAGCAAGCTATTAAATTACACCTTTGTGTAAAACTGGATGACTGCTACTTGTGCATCCTCACACTGCTGTGCTCTTCTCTCTACCTCACATATGCAATGAGCTAAAGCTTTAACAGGTTTCTGGTTGGATACTACAGAAGGGCTATGCCCGGGGCTTTGTAGCATTTCATTGCTGCACAAATGCACTTGGAAGAAACTACAATCCTGACATTTTCTTGGTTCTCCTGCTACTAACATACACAACATCCTGAAAGATGACAGATGGCCTTAAAGGGAATCTATCTAATCTTATGGACCGGTGGTTTAGTGTCCCAAAACGCCCATATAGATACGTTTCATGCACATTAAAGCTGGGATCCTGTCCCGCTTGTTCTCCCTGCAATGCAAGAGGAGGCACCAGCGCAGGATTTGCTGACGTTAGTCGGATGTGCCTCATCGAACTCACACCTAGGCAAATATATATATTTTTTTTAATTTAGGCCATACAAACATAATATACAGGTCACTTTGGAACCCTACACCATCCATATGAACCTGTAGTTGGTTTAGGGTCCCAAATCACCCTGATGGGTGCTCTTTAAATCAGACACAACCAATGGATAGGTTTAAGTATTTAAGTCCCCTCGATGGTTTCCATATATTAATCACTTCTATGTGATTTTAAGGACAGTTGCAGTCCCATGACTGTACTATTGGTTGAACATGCACATAATATTTGGAGTTATGGAGGGAGCCATATGTGTGTTCACAGTGCTATGTCCCTCAGCGATCAGACTGTCTTGGACAGGGAACAAATACTGTATAATAAGTTGGGACACCCCTTTTAAAGTTGGCTTTTGTTGATTAAAATCAGGCCTTAATCTGGTTTTAATAATGTCAAATCTCTTCTGTCTCAGCTGATTGAAACACTGGACACCCAAGTGACATTGTCACAACGTGACCGCTGTCATGCCGCCTCCTTGCTCACTGTAGCGCTGCACGGTAAACTGGAGTATTTGACTGATGTCATGAAGACCCTTCTATGTAACCTGATCGACCAATGTGTCGCCAAGAATCCCAAACTTCTCCTCCGCAGGTAAAGGTTGCACCATGTAGAAAATATAGACGGATACAGATTTATGTCAGAGTCTAAACCCATTCTCTGTTATCAGGACTGAAACAATAGTGGAGAAGCTGCTGACCAACTGGATGTCCATCTGTCTGCACTCCTTCCTGCGGGTTAGTATTCTTATATTTTTAATGCAACATTATCACCTCACACAGAGATGTCAGATTAATCATTTGTGGAGGTAGGTGCTTTCGTTCTTTAGATTGGCAGGGATCCCTAAAGTCCTTGCAATGTGCTATACCGTTTTATTGTGTAGTTTCCCATACAATAATATAAAGAATACCCCTATTTGTGGTGTTTATATCTTTCCGTGTAGGAGGCCGCAGCGGAGCCTTTGTACAGGTTGTACCGCGCCATTATGTATCAGGTGGACAAAGGCCCGGTGGACGCAGTGACCGGTAAAGCTAAGCGCACTCTGAATGACGGGCGACTCCTGAGAGAGGACATTGAGTGTCGGCCAATGACGCTGACCGTCATAGTGAAGAACGGAGCAGAAGTTCAGCGAGTTCCTGTGAAAGTGCTGGACACCGACACCATCACACAAGTAAAGAAGAAGATTCTGAACCATGTGTACAAGGGCACGCCATTCTCACAGAGACCCCCTGTCCACACGCTGGACCTGGGTAAGCTCTTCCCCAATTCCCTAACATGAATTTTTCAGTAAAGAATAGGTACCCAAATTCACGACCCTTGGCACCTTTATGCATTACATGGTTGGCTCATTGTGTAATACTCAATTTTACCTGTGCTGGCACTGCAACAGAAAAAGGCACTTACAGAATGGTTCTTTTACTGATGATTCAGGATAGGTCATCATTATCTTTGACAGTATACAAGGAATGATGTTGGAAGCGCAAGGTTCTGAACACTGTATAGCGTCTCCACTGCAGCTTTGGATGCACAGGGCGGTAGTCCGCCTCCAGCTCCGTTCCCTGTATAGCTTCCAGCTCCATTCCCTGTATAGCTTCTAGTGAAACAGCTGATGAGAGCAGGGTCTAGGTGTCAGACCCCCTCCAATGTGATACCACTCCTGATAATAGGGCATCGGAATCGGTATTTAATTATAATACTGTACATCTGCGTCTCCACAGAGTGGCGCTCCGGTCAGGCAGGCCATTTGACTCTCTCAGACGAGGATGTGACGTCATTAGTACAAGGCCAATGGAAGAGGCTGAATACACTAAACCATTATAAGGTAAGGGATAATGTGGGATGTATCAGTGAGCGGTGTAAAGACCGAGATTTACAACTCTCCTCATATTGTAACAGGTCCCGGATGCCGCGACAGTAACTTTAATTCCACGACTACATAATAATCAGTGTGAGACGCCGAGTAACAACTACATGAGTGGTGAGAGTGAGTGATCTCTTCTTATATGTTATATACCCAGTACTGTGTCTGCCCCGTATCACTTGTCTTACCAATATTATCCCTTGTCAGAAACTCCCATGCTGGAGGATGGTGAAGATGGCGGCATCAGGGTATGGCACCTGGTGAAGTCTGTGGAGGAGCCAGAGGTGTATAAGCAGCGACGGAGCAGCCTGCGGGAGAGAGAGCGTGCCAAAGCCATCCCAGAAATCTACCTAACGCGCCTGCTATATATGAAGGTAAGTAGGGCTCACCTACTTTAACATGATAAGGGGTATGTGATGTGCAGCAGATGACTTACATGTCTTCATCCAACACAGGGGACTCTGCAGAAGTTTGTTGATGACACCTTCCAAGCGATGCTGGGAGTGAACCGGCCCGTGCCCATCGCCATCAAATATTTCTTTGATTTCCTGGATGAAATGGCTGATAAACATGGAATAGCAGAAAAGGAGACAGTGCACATCTGGAAGACACACAGGTTGGTACCGTCGCCCCTGATCTGATACTTATCACCTATTGTAACAATATTTAAGTGCCGGAATACCCCTTTAATTCAATGTAGGGCTCAAATCCCTCAGCTCCAGCTTCATTCAGTGGTTTGTTTCATATAGAGATTTCTGTAACCTTTAGCCACCACTAGGGGGCACAAAGTGACACATGAAGTACCAAGTATATGACACAAAGTTGCAGAAAGTTGTATCGGAGTGACATCTTTCTGCTTGGCCACAGCTTGATGCAGAGGTTCTGGGTGCTGGTACTGAAGAACCCCCAGATGGTCTTTGATATCGAGGTGTCTGAGAACGTGGACTCCATCCTGTCAGTCATTGCACAGACCTTCATCGACTCGTGTACCGTCTCGGAGCATAAAGTGGGCAGGGTGAGTGTACAAGAACCATTGGAGGACTATATATACGTATAGACTGGGGACCTCAGATGACTTTGTTCTTCCTTCATTATAGGATTCGCCTGTTAATAAATTACTATACGCTCGTGAGATCCCACGGTACAAGCAGCTGGTGGAGAAGTAAGTACACAGCTACCCATTGTAGAAGACTCCTATACAGGACAAACCTTACTGATAAATGACTCTCTTGTTTAAGGCTCTGCATACGGCCCCTGCAGGTGTTCTGCACCCTGGTAATCCGGCCCCTAGGCTATCCGTCTGGAGGTAGCACAAGATCGCCCTGTCTATAGCGATTGATAGTTAATATATAAAGTTCTTCCATTCACAGGTACTACACAGACATCGCAGACACCACCCCTGCAAGTTACCAGGAAATGAACTCCTATCTCACAGAGCTGTCAGGGGTGAGTATGAATGGGCAACCTATGTAAGACCAGAGGTTCAAAGACTTGCCCTGATGACCGGCAGCAGCGTCTCTGAATCTTAGGTCTGTTCTTGTATATTATACACATATTATATGTCATATTGATCTCCTTCCAGATACACTCAGATGATCTGAACTCCCTGGTCGCCCTGCAAGAACTGTATAATTATATCAACAAGTACTACGATCCGGTGAGTGCCGCTGTTATCGCACAGATCTAACATCACAGCATGGATGTGATATCTGCAGAATATCAATATCAGACACTTGTCCCCTATTCTGTGGATTACAGTGTTCCCTTTAGTGTCCTATAGCATATGGAGTGAGGGTGTGCGTGTTAGACCTTTACTCCATTCACTACTATTGAGCAATAGTCCTGTAAGCTGTTAGTGGAGTACAGATCAAGTTCTCCATTCACTTCCCTTTTTGCGTCCAGAACACATGCATCCTCAGCCGAGCTAGACAAGCATTTCTGCTGGGAAAAGAGCACTGGTAGATGGTAAAGAAGGTGTATGGGCGTCTTTTCTGCCCCCAGTCCATGTGCAGGATGTGATCCTATAACTTTAGGGAAGGATTTTGGAATAACAATGAGAAGGGTTTACTTTCAGATATGATATCTGCGGAGTCCCCACTAACCCCCATCCTCCTTCCTATTACACAGATCAGCCAGGCTCTGGAGGAGGACCCCAGCGGGCAGAAGATGCAGCTGGCATACCGCTTACAACAGATCTCTGCTCTGGTGGAGAACAAAGTGACCGATCTATAATAGATGCCACGTCACTGGACAATTACCTGGAGATGACAGTCTCCAACTCGGATTTTAGTTTACCTTCCCATCGGATCAGAAGATTCGGGATTTGGGAACTTTGCATCACTGGACGTTACCTGTAGACTCTTCAGAACAAATGAAATTTACCATTTTAGCACTTTCTTTCCACAATATGGAAGCAATGCCAAGTAGGACCATATTTATCGGAGCTATCACCAGCCCTACCTCAGTGGAGCTGTACAAGTGCCTTACTTCTGGTTCTCCACCTCTGGCCTGTCATAGACTAGAAGGGTGCTGCCCCCTTCAGCTGTATAATAAGGAACTAATAAATAATACGTTGTGCAGGTGTATAATACAAGTGGATGCGATGGGCCACCGCACTGTGCACAGTCACGTCCCTCACTATACTGTATGTGCTTGTGCCTCTCGCTGGCCCAGCCCAAGGGTTATGAGAGAAGAACCATTACTGCAGTAATTATGGGTCCATCTTGTATCACTGAGACCCCCGGGGTGTTACAGTAAGATGTCTCTGGTGGTGGTACCCCAGGAGACAGTCCCCATGAGATCACTGCACCGCGTCTGCCTCCAGAGCGTTGTCTCGCTTTTGTTTGTTTCTAACTTATGCAAAGCCTGTAAATAGATATAACTATATTTATTGTTCTTTTTATGCAGAATGTTTTGCAAATAAAATGATTTTTTAGAAAGTGAATTGTTAGTACTTTTTACTGGATCCGTGGTCTTTGATCTATAATATAACCTTGTGATGCAGATTTTCCGAACTTTTAACGTTCATTGGAAAGCTGCTTCGTCTTTTCGTAGCCTTAGACCAGTTTCGGACTAGTGTAATACTGCCACAGTTGTGCACCCGAACAGTGGCGTAACTTGAAGCTGATGGGCCCCAGTGCAAAGTCTGTGCCAGGCCCTGACTATAATGTATGGTTTATAGTAATAGTCTTCTTATATTGGAAAGTGACACCTTATGGGCCCCCAAAGCCTCTTGGGCCCGGGTGCGATTGCAACCTCTGCACCCCCTGAAGTTACACCGCTGCACCCGAATAACAGCGACCCAAATCCAGTTCTAAAAACTTCTGGTACATTCAGACATATGGAAGTAGTAGATGTAATGTAGCCGCAAAGACGGCAGCTAGCTCATAGATGTGCATTGTGCACGGACGTTGTGTGGCGAGTAAATTGCGTCTCGCCGCACCACATCCGAAGCGTGCAGCCACTCCTCATAGGACAAAGCTGGTCCTATACCTGCCCTGATTTGTGGTGCGACCGCTCAGCTCGTTATGAAGAAGGGATGCTCACACTAACCCCTTTTGAGGCTCATGGGACTTCCGGATGTCTGAATGTACCCTCAGACTGATAACATCACCGTTCTCTATGATGGAGTCGCTCTGAGTTATTAGACCACTGTTTGACCACCGTGGTTGGGGAAGTTCATGGCACTGTCTGGATTTTGCACTGGATAATCTATCTTGATGCGGTTTCTGCCCTAAAAGTGCAGCATTATTGAATGAATGACCCTGTGTGTAAAAGCAAAAAAACAAAAATTTAAAGTGTAGTAGACAACCAGGATTCATTCCCAGACATCTGTTACATGATCTGTGGCAAAAATAAACATCATGTGGACATTCTGAATACCCCTTTATGACACACAGATAGAGGGGCACTTTCAATTTTCTTTCTAGCACCTACAGTTTCTGAGATATCAGTCCCGGTATCGGACCATTATAATCCTCTCTACTGTCAGAGAGGAGGGGCATGTGTTATGCTAATTTTCTCTGACTAGTAGATTAACATAACACCCCCCCCTACCTCTGCTCCACCTCTCTGACCGTGGAGAGGATCATAATCTGATATCTCCACAACCGTGGGGGCTAGAAAGAATATTCTAAGTGCCCCTGCATCTCTGTAGCAGCCCCTACAGCATAGTAATCTCCACATGTGTTAGGTGGTGGGAGGTCTTTCTTTAAGGTAGTTGCACATAGTCCTGTAGTAGATCAGATTTGCATGCAGAAAATCTGTTGTGGGAAATGGAAATCCCCTTTAGAATTCACTTGTATTACATGTAGATTCCTCTGGGGGGCTCTGCATCCATGTGCATCTACCCTATTCACAGATAAAGCCGCAGTGGCATAACTTGAAGCTAGTGGGCTCCAGTGCAAAGTGACATCGTATGGGCCCCATAAGTCTCTAGCGCCCGGTAGCGACTGCACCCTCTCAAGTTACGCCCCTGTAAAGCAGCATGAGACAACAAGGGTCCTAATAATAAATATTTATTGAAAAATTTGTAATATACAAAGTCAAAGTCCTATTTACATCACATGGTAATAAAAACACTCACATCACATTCATATAATAACAATATTTCCCAAACCTATGCTACAGCGTAACACCCCGCGCAGGTACCCTTCATAGCATACTGATGGGGCAGATCTATGATACAGGATGCCTGTGTCAAACACTGCCCCCTAAGGGTCTGTACTGGGTACTACACAGAGAACATGTAGAACAAGTGAGCAGAGCGGATGTGTTCTGCGATTAACTCGGATACAATCCGGGTGCCCGTCATGTCACGCTGTCTCACCTGTGACAGGTTATATGTAACACGTGAGGTTAGAAGGCCGTAGCTACTTTACTAGAACAAGTCTGTGTTGTGATTTCAGGATTATAAGTTGGGTCTTGGTGCCCCCTTGAAAGCCTGGGAGGAGATAGAGTGGCGCTGCGGTATGCCAGATCTCTTGGGTACTCTCTCGGCACCGGTTGGTGGTGGACCTGGTAATAGGAGTCCTTTATGGTGTAATGCGGAGGCTGTGCATTGTAGGCTCGGGGGTTGTAGGTGCTGTAATATGGGGGAGCCATTGTGTAGGGCATGGCATAATCCTTCTGATACTGGATGGTATAGTGCCCGTTGTATAGAGACCGTTTACTGGGATGAATGATTTGGCTTTCGGCACCGCTATACGCCATAGACCTTTCCGTGCTCAGAGATTCTAGAAAACAAGAATTTTTTTGTTACTTTTGTATTTTGATTATATATTTAGCTCAAAGGAGACAGATTACTGTTCTTTAGATTTATCATATATTAGGTCACACATGGACTACACCTCTGGTATCAACATAATTAAGAAGGGGATCTGGATATGACTCTTACCCCCCCTCCCCCGATGACAATCATGCCACCATCACAGGGGCAACTACCTACTCGATGAACCCGTTAGGGATCCCAACTGATCCTCAACTGCAGTTATATTAGGCAGACCCCCTACTATAGATATATAAAACTAATATTTACACTTTGTGGACTATATTATAAGAAGATGTATGTATTATATTCCTCTGAAGCAGCGCCATTCTTGTCCATAGTGTATGCAAAGGTCCGGTTGTGGCTGTTACTTCGACTTGACGCCATTCAAGTTTGTTGGCCTGAGCTGCAATACCAGCCATAGCCTGTGGACCAGGGTGGTGCTATTTCTGATAACAAAGTAGTTGTTTTTCTACCATTTAAAATAAATCTTATGGAAATGCCACAACTGCAATTTCTAGGCAGCCAAGTCTATGTTTTATTTCTGTATATAAGATTTTCTAGAGGCCCAAGGCGCATGGGCAAATCATACTTGATTACTGTGCTCCCAGGCCTGAGCTGTAGCACAACAAATTATAAGGGCCCGTCACCCGATGCAGAGGAGGAGGGAGTTTGGATTAATTTTATGCCCTCTTCTCTCCCCCACGGTCCATGCACATGAAGCTCCCACCTTCTGGTAAGTCTGCAGCTACCTTTTCCCCTCCCTCTATAGATGTATATGATATATAGGTGCATATACTGTATGTGTGTGTATATGGTGTGTTTATACTGAATGTATGTGTGTATATATACTGTATGTATGTGTGTATATGGTGTATTTATACTGTATGTATGTGTGTGTATATGGTGTGTATATACTGTATGTATGTGTGTGTATATGGTATGTATATACTGTATATATGTGGGTCTGTATATGGTGTGTTTATAATGTATGTATGTGTATATACTATCAGGGAATAGTTATGCGATTATGCCCCCCTCCATGCCATGTGGGCGTGACAGGGTCGTAGAGGGTTGGGGCCGCCAGCGGAGTTCACAGGCATGGTGTGTTCCTGCCTTGTGCCTGTGAACTTTTCAAAAGCCTGCAAAATTTTGTTCAACCTATTTTCATGCAAAACTACGCCAGGTCGTACCTGACGTAGCCTTGTCCGACGGATATATCAAGATGGATCAACCTGTGTAAGAGTATTAATGTGTGTATGAGTGTGGAACTGAGTGTGTATATAAGTATATACTGTAGTGTATTAATGTGTGTGATTTTACAAATATGTATATATTTTTTAAGGGGAAGAGGGCGCCATGCATAAAATTTCTATGGGGCCCAGCCTCTCCCTAGTTAGCCCCCCACCACCTGGTTGGATGCATCATGCTTGCAAGTGTGCAAGGGGCCCAACAGGTGAAGAAATAGTGCGTCATACCTGTTTGTTCCTGGGTGGGCAGTCCACTTCCCTTGTTAACACCTTCTCCGCTGGTGTCAGAAGCGCTGTCATTGAAGTCACTATCACCTTTCTTCTTCTTGGTCTCCGGCTGTGAACTCCTACAATAATAATAACAGGAGATGAGCTCGGATCTTTCCACGTTTGAAAGGTTTCTCAAGTTTGCCAAGTTCTATTGAGTGGTCACACGTGGTGTAGGCGTGAAACATATGCCGTCATATACACACACACATGTGGGATCAGTTTTTGGACATCTCCAGGGATAATATACAGCAAGATGTACAGTAGTATTACCTTACACCCTCTAACAATCGCTCCTGTTGCCAAACGGATTCACATGAAGGAGCAGAAACCGAACTCTGTAAAAGAAATATAAAAAAAAGAAAAAATAAAATGTTTAGCTGTAAAATTGATAACATCTGCCCCCTTAAAAAAAAAACTACGTGATTAGGTTTTAATAAGAAATCTACATCTCTGGTTTTTCCTTAGCAACAGACACTTCCTTAGTAACAGACAACACTGTGTAGTCAGACTAGGCTGTTTATGTGATAAATATATAGGTGACTGTAGTAGAATAGAGAAAGTTTACTTACAGATGATGCTGAGTGGAGTTCGCCGCACTGCTCTCTAGTGGAGGACACACTGAGGTTTTCACTCTCTGTATTGAGAGACACTTGACACGATTTAGGGGAAGATGAAGCACAGTCTTTAGCCTGGGTGGTGCTGTTGAGTAGTCGTTCTTTGGTGTTGACAGCGCCTCCTGCAGATCGTTGCTTAGACTGATCAGATCTGCGTTTGCAGGAACAAGCTACAAACAAAATCGCAACAAGCAGTAAAGTGCAACCTCCTGATAACACAGCAATAAAAATTATGGATAGGTCTACTTCGTGCTGTTCCTCTTGAGATGGCTCCATGTTGACTACATCCACGTGTGATGGAGTAGCATCAGTCAGAGTGAATCTTATGGTTGCACTGCAGGACAATGGTGGTCTACCGTTGTCAGATACGGCTACTATTATACTGAGATCCTTTTCTCGTAGTGGGTTAATTCTCCTATGGAGATAGACCTCTCCAGTGTCTCTATTCATAGTAAATAACTGATGTTGATCTTGTTGGATTGTGTAGGACAATTGAGAATTGACCCCATCATCTGCATCTGTGGCCTTCATCTGAAATACTAAGTAATTTTGTGGCGCTTTGACCGGTAGCAGGATTTCAGCAGATTCCTTCTCCAGAAGAGGTAAGGTTATTGTTGGTTGGTTGTCATTTTCATCTACTATCTTAATCTTCATTTGAGTGCGTGTTGAATGCTTGGGGACTCCATGATCATAGGCCTCAATTTCGAGGTTGAGTTCTTTCAGCTTCTCATAGTCCAAAGACCGTACAGTACGTAGAACCCCAGAATCAACATCAATGACCACAAACGTAGACAAGGATTGTCCCATTATTTTTGCATCCAGCAGTCTATAAGATACTTTGCCGTTGTGCCCCACATCGGGGTCTCTCGCAGATACAGTGGTGATATAGGCTCCAGGGGCATTATTTTCTAGAAAGGGAACTTCATACATGGGTTTGGTGAAAGAAGGAGCATTGTCATTCTCATCAGTCAACCTGATTGTATACTTTTTGATTGTCTTCATTGAAGGAGTGCCCATATCTTCGGCCACTATGGTGAGGTTGTATTCAGCTATGGTTTCTCGGTCTAGAAGTGAACTGGTAACTATCATGAAGCTGGCCTCATTGGCTTGCTGCAGTTTGAAGTGATCTTGTCCATAAAGGGTTATGTGTACTTTACCATTCAGGCCCGAATCTCTGTCTGAAGTGCTGATCAATGCAATATAGCTTTCTTTAACAGCTGCCTCAGTGATATAAGCAACTCCATGGTTGAAGGACGTCAAGGGACTGATAGTTATGGCTGGAGCATTGTCATTGACATCTACAATGTTCACGATGACCTTACAAGTTGCTGTTAGTGGGTTAGGTCCCATGTCCTGTGCTTGGACATCAAATTCATAAGAATGCTTTATTTCAAAGTCAACTTTACCCTCCAAAATAACGCCACCTGATTTTGGATCAATTTTAAAGAGTTCACGAACCTCTGGAGACACTTGAGCAGTGAAACCATAGACAATTTCTCCATTTGCTCCTTCATCTGGGTCAATGGCACTTAAATCAACTATAACATATCCTCTTGGAGCATCCTCCAGCAAGTCCACAGTGATTGAGTTCTCCAGGAAGGTTGGACTATTGTCATTGAAGTCCAGAATTCGAAGTACAATGGTTGTACTTCCAGAAAGAGAAGGGCTTCCTCCATCAATAGCCATCAGCTCCAGTGTGTAGAAGGATTGGCTTTCTCTGTCGAGTTCTTTCATAAGGATCAAGTCTGCATATTTGAGTCCATCTGCCCTGGTCTGCACATCAAGGCTAAAGTGACTAGTACCAGAGATTAGATAGTCCTGGATAGAATTTAGGCCTATATCTTCATCCACTGCCATTTGCAATGGGATTCTGGTTCCCAGGCCAGCTGCTTCAGAGACATCTACATAGATTTCAGGACTTGGGAAATGGGGGGTGTTATCATTAATATCTCTCACCTCCACTTTCACGGTAATAAGTTTGAACGCATCCTTTGCGAAACTCAGCAGGTCCAGAGCAAGAACACAATTTGGGGACCTCTTGCAGATCTGCTCCCGGTCTATCCTTTCTTTGATGCTCAGCTGCCCATCACTCTCCCGGACATGGATAAAAGTACTGTTGAGTGGCTTCATGAGACGGAAATTTGTGGTAGGACCATCGGTGGAGTTGAACATGGGATGATGTGATAATACAGCAATAACAGTTCCAGGAGCTTCTTCTTCATTGGTGTAGAAATGGAGGTTCTCACCAAGGCATAGTGGTAAGTAGTAGACCAGTAGTAATACAGGGGTCACTGCTGAAACTCCCAACATGTTCAGTCTCTGGTGTCTAAGCTGCAGATGCAGCAAGAAGTAATTCCGATGTTCTGACCAGAAGAAGGAAAGTGCAGCATCCAAGAAGCTAAGGGAGTAGTAAGATGGTCCAGAAGACTTCTTCTAAGGAGGGATCACAGAGAATGTAACTGATCCTCCCACTTCTTTGGTTACATGCTCATGACTATGTAAATTGACTTCACACCTCCGTCCTACTTCTCCAATCTTTCTTCAGGACAAATGGTCATTGAGCTTAGACAAATTAAGTGGTCTCAGCTGGGGTCCTGCTAATATACTGGAGCACTTAGTCCCTGTAGGGTGTAAGTCAAATACACATAGTAAAGGTACACAGGAAACCCAATTAATTCCAACCAGAGTAAAGTTACCTATGTATAATAGGATGAACATTTAATACAATTATCATGGGTAGGCACTTTAAGATCTAGAAGCCATTTTAAATGCTTCAAATACACATAGTAAAGGTACATAGGAAACCTAAATAATTCCCACCAGAGTGAAGTTACCCAGGTATAATAGTATGACCATGTAAAACAAT
Organism: Engystomops pustulosus; assembly: GCF_040894005.1. Taxonomy (NCBI): domain Eukaryota; kingdom Metazoa; phylum Chordata; class Amphibia; order Anura; family Leptodactylidae; genus Engystomops; species Engystomops pustulosus. The sequence goes on from NC_092419.1 coordinate 95,734,041, forward strand.
TATCATGGGTACATCATTTATGATCTAGAAGCCAATTTAAAATAGCCTCTTGAAGCAATAAGAGTTGCTCAAATTGTAATATCCCCAGTCCTGTATTTCTGTGCCGTATGAGGCTGTATATACGTGACTTTTTTCATCCATATGCAGCACATATTCTCGTCTGGGCATTCACATTCAGTTTCATTAATCTGCCATATATAAACATTTCTTCAATTAGATGTCATTTAAAAAAATGTTCCTGTGTAAAGATAATTTCTCATAAATGTAGTCATATGGTCCCTTAGAAACAAGACTGTGTCCTTGGATACAACCACCTCTGCTGGAGTGATTGCACAAGGAAACAAAAAGTTTGGGAAAGAGATGGGAACATGTAGGCTCCTATTTACCTCTTTGGAGGACAAAACCAGTAGTGGATTATAATATAGGAGGTTTGGGCGTTAGTCCATGGCCACCCGAACCACCCACTAAATTTTATATTGAGAAGGACCTTCACCCATGAAATCCTCATGCATCTGTTCCACCGCTCAATACATATGTACACAAGAGCCATTTCAGAACCTTTGCAGTTTATCCAAAGGTCCTGAAACCGCAGATTGAAAGCAGCAGAAGGGACACATCCTTCATTCCGCAAGAAGCTTGGTTCTAGTACCATATGTAGTAAGTGGTTCCAGACTTGTAGGGGATATAATATTCATACATCCTAGGGCCAATGGCATTATATGGACAGTCTATTACCACATCACATCATTGTCACATTAATGTCTTTGGTGGAAATACCAACTCAAGCAGAAAATTTACAAAACTATCAGATATCAATTGTGATGTTAATGATCTTGCGACAACGATTATTACCAGAACAAAACAACTACATAAAAGCCTTTGGCATTGTGGATATCAGTGGTGGTCCGCTATCACAGACCCCACCGTTTGGGTCTCTTCACATGTATCTATGACCTATCAGAAAATCATTTTGATTGGATTTTCCCTTAAAACGCTGTGAATATCATGAATATGGATGATTACCTAATAATATATCAGTAAGGTGCATGTCTCCTGCTAGACTAGCCACAATGGAGCCTACAGCAATCTTATCCATCCCTGAGAGGGGGAACAGCTGGAGTTTATCAGAATTACTCCCTGTGCACAGTGGGGTAGGATCTTTTATGCATCAAAATCTCAGATCTCACAAAATGATATGAAATCCTGGAAAGTGAGATAATTACAAACAGAATTTTAAGTTGTATTTATTTATCTTTTTATATTTTTTATAATTATATATCAAAATTATGATATGGACCATGCACAACCAAAAGTAAAAATTATGTCGACACATAGAATATAATCTATAAATCCACGGAGACAGAGAATGTGTCATGAGAAAATAACAATAATCTTGATTTGAACCAAACAACATAAATTACATCCGAAAGGGATGGTAGACAGTCTAAAACCAATTAAAAATGTACTAGGTATGTTATAGATATATATATGTTATAAAAATGTTATAGCTATATATCCCCACTGCATTGTGTCATGCGCCAATGGAGGATGTCTCCGTAATATGGTTCCCTACATATCATCCTGTAACCTGTATTTTCCCATATAACATCCCAAATAAGGAGGAATCATATTCCAGCATGGCCTAGATGTTTAATTTGTATTTTCACAGATTGTTTCCCTCTCTACAGAATAAGTGATCACTTGGAATAATAATACTAATTCCTTTATTAATATATTGCACATAGATTACACAGCACTTCACAAAGCTTCCAAATCAGTCCCTGTCCCCAATGGGGCTCACAATCTAATGAACCTACCAGTATGTTTTTGGAGTGTGGGAGGAAACCAGAGGACCTGGAGGAAACCCACGCAAACACAAAGAGAGAACATACAAACTCTTTGTAGATGTTGACCCTGGGACTTGAACCCAGGTTCCCAGCGCTGCAAGGCGCTAATCACTAAGCCACCGTACTGCCCTATGAAAAACAGGGTTCCCATGTCTCCCTGCATGAATGGTGGGACAATAAAAAGCTATCGTCCTCAGTCCTGAATACTTTGGATGGGGTGGCAACACATAATCCACCATTGAAGTGGTGGACATTGGACCCTCTTGATCTATAAAGGTCCCGGTCACTGATGATCTATCCATAAGAGTTCATAAGTACCCTGTTACAATGGCCCACATTGTAGGATCATGTCTGATGACTATAAGTAAGTGTTTTGTGGGATAGGACAATAATTCAGGTGTAGGTGTGTGGTGGGAGAAGATCATAAAGAAATCATTGAAATAAATGCTGAAGCTGCTGGAAAAGGATGTTTGACCATTAATGGTCCATTGTGTGCAGCGCCCTTTCCAATGAGCCCTGAAGTTACCAATCACATCAATACAATTGATGTGATAATTAGAGCTAATGCCTGTAGGGCTCACAATACAAAGAGTTAACACATTTACTAACAGTAATTAAAGGGATACTTTGTACATATATACCTTTCACTATCGGGTAAGTGGTATGAAAGATGAAAGGTTGTTCTCATACTGGCAGATAGCACCCAGATACGCCCTGGGCCTTGTGATATCTGCAAAGAGACTATACAATTATTATCTCATAATATAACAGGGTCCCCTCATGAGACGCTGGAGCCGTAGATACCCTGAGATACCTATATACATGTGACTGACCCCTCTGGACAGTGCCGTAATGATGGGCCCCAGTGCAAAGTCTGTGCCAGGCCCCTGACTATAATGTATGGTTTATAGTACTAGTCTTCTCATATGGGAAAGTGACACCTTATGGGCCCCCAAAGCCTCATGGGCCCAGTTGCGGCCGCACCCTCTGCACCCCCTCAAATTACGCCCCTGCCTCTGGATTATCAGACTTACACCCATGATCACGACATGTCAATATCAAGTAAGGAATTTGGCAGTCAAATTATTTCCCGAAATATCCTATTTACTTGTATACCCTATAGAATACCTTATATTTTTAGTAGTATCCATAAATAGAATAAGGGGTCCACTGCGGACTCTGTTGCCAAAGCCCAATTGACTAGGATTTACAGGTTTTAGAAAGGATGGGACTCATCAAAAATGTCCACCAATATTGTCCATATAAACCAGTCAGAGCCAACCAAATCCAGTGAAACATGGCGACTGGATAACTTTATAAAATAATTATCTAAAATTATCTTATGGTTCATAGCGACCACGCCTGGCAATAGCTATTAATGAAATGCTCCTTAGAGTAAAGGCTGTCCTGTAATGGGTTGCTAAGGGCAACAATGACAATTTTAGGCTCACACCCAGGTCCATGGGAACCACAAGCATGTGTAAGAGCCCATAGAAATACATGGGACTGACTGTGTGTTATCCCTTGAAATGGCAAACACACAGCCAAAATACACACATGGCTTACACATATGTCTGAATCTGGCTGATGTCCCATCTCTTAAATGGATGTGGTAAAATGAAAGCTGCACTGTGGTTGGTTACTACGGGCAAGGACCTATATAATTATTGCCCACTTGTAATGGCATGTTTATATGGAATTGACCCTACAGAGGAGATAAACAATTATTTTAACAAAAAAATCACATGTAAAATGTGACATTATTTATTAAATGTGACTGACATAACGGTCTGGCCTTGTCGCTCATAGATACCAATCACAGCTCAGGTTTCATCTTTAAAATTGGTTTATAAAAATGTAATCCACTCTGTGATTGGTTGCTGTGGGCAGCGAGGCCTAATTTTCTGTGTAGGGGCATCAGACTCATGCTGGTTGAAAAATTTATAGTAGTATGAACTGCCTTCACTATGTCACAAATGTCTGATGATGGCATGCCCCGGAAGAAGCCCGAAGAGGCGAAACCTAGGTCGGGTGAGGTGTTTAGCGTCCTTTTTAAATTTGATACGCGCGTTTTTACTGTATTCTTGTGAGTATACTACTATAAACTACTTACCCTTTACCTTGGCGAACTACACTATTTGTCCATAATTCCCAGTGAACCTCGAACATGAGTGTGGAACGGGGTCCACATCTTGATTCGGTGAATGGGAACGGAGAAAGGAATAGGATCCCAAGGAGACCTTTATTTTTAACCAAAGAAGAGGTGGTGCGATTGGAATTCCGTAACAGATTAAATAATTATATACGATTTGAGCGAGCGGTGTATAAAAAAAGGTAGCGTTAAAGAAATTTGACGCTTTATGGGGAAAATGGATGGCCACCCCGGGATTACCATCTGGTGCCTTACTAAGGGATGCATTAATGCATGCATAGAGTTATCAAATAAATAGGATGCTACTATAAGGAACATACTAATACTGGATAAGGTTTGTGAATAGATGTTTTGCTGTATGATACAGCACCTTGGTGTACTATTAATCACGGTCTGGGATGGGGAAGGGGGGGGGGGTTACGGTTAGGTGTTTGTATGTTTAGAACTGTTATAATTTTCCTAAAATATCACTGATGTCTGTGCAATGTATTGTTTGTACTGGATCTGTGTAAGGAAAATGGAAAATTGGTTAAGTGGTTAATAAAAACTATCTGATTTAGGTGGTGAGATTGCCTATCGATATTTATATTTTGAGTATATAATGTGGAGTCGAGCACTGACATTTGTGACTTTGTATAGAATCTTGGCTTTTACTGGAGTGTGCCCGGTCAGTGTCTCCTCTGGACTTTTAACCCCTTATTCCGGACATCAAACTTTTTGTAGAAAGTGCCTTCTCTATGTGTCTAATACAATTCATTTATGTGGCTTTTATCTAGAAAGCTCTTGGCACAGACCTGTAAATGTCCTTTCACCTTACTCAGGGTTTAAAGGTGTTTTCCCACGAATACATGTTAGGCCACGGGATAGGGCCTTACTTGCTAATCAGTGGGGGTCTCAGTGATGAGGCCCCCACAAATCACGAAAACGAGGGGTCCAATGGGGTCCCTTGTTGCTCCATGAGGGTAATGGTGCAGACAGCCAGCATGACCGTTGTGCTCCATACATCTCAATGGAGCCGGCGGATATTGCCGAGGGCCACGCTTGGCGATCTCCATCAGCTCCATAGGGATGAATGGAGAAGAACGGTCATGCCCAGCTGTCTGCGCCATTAGTCTCCCGGACATATGAGGGGTCTTTCGGAGGTATGTGGGACTCCACCGGACCTCTCATTTTCGTGATCTGTGGGGGTCCTATCCTGTTGATAGGGCCTAAATTGTATTTGTGGGAAAACCCCTTTAAGCAACTCTTTTATGTAGTTAAAGGACATCTACCATCAGTTTTACTGATGGTAGATGTGTCCTAATATTAAGTTCCTAAGTATGTTCCTCAAAACCTCTTTTATTAATACTCTGTACTGCAACTACAGCAATATAGAGTTATACAAATTATGCTAATTAGCCTGGGTGCTCCGGCTATGTCACCTGAGCGCCTTGTTGTCCACAGTGCATAGAGCAGGTGATGGGTAAGTGAATGGGGGGAGGGAATAAATTAAATTATGAGGTGTTCGGGTGACGTAGCACAATATAGAGTCAAATTAAGAGGTAAAAACGTTGTTGCTTTGTTGCATCAGTAAAACTGACTTGTATCGGAACGGGGGAGTGAATAAATTAAAAGACGAGGCGCTCCGGAGACATAGCCCCAGGCTAATTGGCATCAGTACCGGTGTATAGAGTTATAATATGATAAACATATATAGAAACTGCTTTAAGCGCCTAGTATATATTGACAATTGTGCAAATTAGTAATAAATGAGTCATTTGTAGTGCAGGGGCTTCATTAACAAGGCAGTAAGCCAAAATCTGCCTAACTTTCTAGAAGGACTTGCCCTTAGGAATCAGCAATAACCAAATGGCTTGCAATAACTAATCTACGATGACTGCTCATCACACATTTGTCCCATTTGTGAAGCAACAGGCAAATGGTAAGGGTTTTCCCCCAAAACATCTAAATCTTCAGACTTGAGGTGAAATATCAGTGAGCACTGTTTCTACCTCCTCCACCACATGTCTCAGTGTCTTTGAGCAAAGGGGCAAATTGTGTCACCTCCTGCCCATATGACACTTTTGCCACTTACTGCTGTTTCCAATTTGCTGTTGGGTTTGTCACTGACTGTAACCAAAGCAATGCAACCCCCCAGGGGGCTCAATGCTACTTAAAGGGTCTGTGCTAATTTCCCCAAGATGCTGCTAATTTGCTCCAGAAAATTGGATTTTAAATGAATTACTATCCTAAAGTCTAATTGTGGACAAACTATACCGTAAAAATCCATTATAAGTGCCAGGAGTGCAAGCAATGAATTACTACCCTATCTGCTGGTTGAGGAAATGTAGAGTAAAATTCCATTAATTCACCATTTGTATCTTTGTGTGGTAGATATATATACATTTTAGTGCTTGTCTAATGATCCACAACCTATACAGTCACATTAGAGGATCAATAAAATTGAGACAGGGGTCCAATGCCAAGAAGGCATGAAAGGCTATGAAAGTACAGTATACTGAGCCCTGCAGGGGTTATCCCCTTCTACATATTGAAAAAAACATGCACTCTTGGCATACATCAATTTATAGTCTAGGCATTAGCTATTGTATATAAAATGTACATGGAAAACTCATGCGAGTAGGGGCAAACCCATCACCAAACAGATACTCATAGCTATCCCTTCCATCAGACCTGACGTCATTTGCAAAAGATTCTGCAAATGTGAACAGAGTCTTAAGTTGACCCTAGACTATAAATTGATGCATGCCAAGAGTGCATGTTTCTAAATATGGAGAAGGAGATAACTGCTGCAGGGCTCACAATGCTGTACTGTCATAGAAGTTCTTCTTGGCATTGGACTCCTGTCTCAATTTTGTAATTTTTATTGATCTTCTATTCTTGGGGTTGCTGATTAATGTAATATCTGCAGAGGGTGTTAGACATTTAGAAACCATACTGCCGACTCTACTATTTACCAGGTACAGACCCATACATTATACAGCAGCTCGTATTATCTTGAAAGGGGCTGAGATGCAAACAGGCCATGTGATGGATGGACGTCTCAGGCCTCTATCCTTCAAACAGCAGATGGGTGGGGGTCCTACTGATCTGACATAATTTATATATATATATATATATATATATATATATATATATATACACTCACCGGCCACTTTATTAGGTACACCTGTCCAACTGCTCGTTAACACTTAATTTCTAATCAGCCAATCACATGGCGGCAACTCAGTGCATTTAGGCATGTAGACATGGTGAAGACAATCTCCTGCAGTTCAAACCGAGCATCAGTATGGGGAAGAAAGGTGATTTGAGTGCCTTTGAACGTAGCATGGTTGTTGGTGCCAGAAGGGCTGGTCTGAGTATTTCAGAAACTGCTGATCTACTGGGATTTTCACGCACAACCATCTCTAGGGTTTGCAGAAAATGGTCCAAAAAAGAAAAAACATCCAGTGAGCGGCAGTTCTGTGGGCGGAAATGCCTTGTTGATGCCAGAGGTCAGAGGAGAATGGGCAGACTGGTTCGAGCTGATAGAAAGGCAACAGTGACTCAAATCGCCACCCGTTACAACCAAGGTAGGCAGAAGAGCATCTCTGAAAGCACAGTACGTCGGACTTTGAGGCAGGTGGGCTACAGCAGCAGAAGACCACACCGGGTGCCACTCCTTTCAGCTAAGGAAACTGAGGCTACAATTTGCACAAGCTCATCGAAATTGGACAGTAGAAGATTGGAAAAACGTTGCCTGGTCTGATGAGTCTCGATTTCTGCTGTGACATTCGGATGGTAGGGTCAGAATTTAGCGTCAACAACATGAAAGCATGGATCCATCCTGCCTTGTATCAACGGTTCAGGCTGGTGGTGGTGGTGTCATGGTGTGGGGAATATTTTCTTGGCACTCTTTGGGCACCTTGGTACCAAATGAGCATCGTTGCAACGCCACAGCCTACCTGAGTATTGTTGCTGATCATGTCCATCCCTTTATGACCACAATGTACCCAACATCTGATGGCTACTTTCAGCAGGATAATGCGCCATGTCATAAAGCTGGAATCATCTCAGACTGGTTTCTTGAACATGACAATGAGGTCACTGTACTCAAATGGCCTCCACAGTCACCAGATCTCAATCCAATAGAGCATCTTTGGGATGTGGTGGAACGGGAGATTCGCATCATGGATGTTCAGCCGACAAATCTGCGGCAACTGTGTGATGCCATCATGTCAATATGGACCAAAATCTCCGAGGAGCTTCCAGCACCTTGTTGAATCTATGCCACGAAGAATTGAGGCAGTTCTGAAGGCAAAAGGGGGTCCAACCCGTTACTAGCATGGTGTACCTAATAAAGTGGCCGGTGAGTGTATATATATATATATATATATATATATATATATATATATATATATATTTATATATACACATATATAGGTGATTACTGAAAAATCAAGAAAATACACATATGGCGATAAGTCATCAGTTTTAAAACGTGTATAACCCCCTTAATGTCATCCATTGTAGTGCCTTAAGAGTTGTCATCTGGCCTTTTACAGACTATTGTTATACACTCACCGGCCACTTTATTAGGTACACCATGCAAGTAATGGGTTGGACCCCCTTTTGCCTTCAGAACTGCCTCAATTCTTCGTGGCATAGATTCAACAAGGTGCTGGAAGCTCCTCAGAGATTTTGGTCCATATTGACATGGTGGCATCACACAGTTGCCGCAGATTTGTCGGCTGCTCATCCATGATGCGAATCTCCTGTTCCACCACATCCCAAAGATGCTCTATTGGATTGAGATCTGGTGACTATGGAGGCCATTTGAGTACAGTGACCTCATTGTCATGTTCAAGAAACCAGTCTGAGATGATTCCAGCTTTATGACATGGCGCATTATCCTGCTGAAAGTAGCCATCAGATGTTGGGTACATTGTGGTCATAAAGGGATGGACATGGCCAGCAACAATACTCAGGTAGGCTGTGGCGTTGCAACGATGCTCAATTGGTACCAAGGGGCCCAAAGAGTGCCAAGAAAATATTCCCCACACCATGACACCACCACCACCAGCCTGAACCGTTGATACAAGGCAGGATGGATCCATGCCTTCATGTTGTTGACGCCAAATTCTGACCCTACCATCCGAATGTCGCAGCAGAAATCGAGACTCATCAGACCAAGCAACGTTTTTCCAATCTTCTACTGACCAATTTCGATGAGCTTGTGCAAATTGTAGCCTCAGTTTCCTGTTCTTAGCTGAAAGGAGTGGCACCTGGTGTGGTCTTCTGCTGCTGTAGCCCATCTGCCTCAAAGTTTGACATACTGTGCGTTCAGAGATGCTCTTCTGCCTACCTTGGTTGTAACGGGTGGCGATTTGAGTCACTGTTGCCTTTCTATCAGCTCGAACCAGTCTGCCCATTCTCCTCTGACCTCTGACATCAACAAGGCATTTCCGCCCACAGAACTGCCGCTCACTGGATGTTTTTTCTTTTTCGGACCATTCTCTGTAAACCCTAGAGATGGTTGTGCGTGAAAATCCCAGTAGATCAGCAGTTTCTGAAATACTCAGACCAGCCCTTCTGGCACCAACAACCATGCCACTTTCAAAGGCATCAAATCACCTTTCTTCCCCATACTGATGCTCGGTTTGAACTGCAGGAGATTGTCTTGACCATGTCTAAATGCCTAAATGCACTGAGTTGCCGCCATGTGATTGGCTGATTAGAAATTAAGTGTTAACGAGCAGTTGGACAGGTGTACCTAATAAAGTGGCCGGTGAGTGTATGTTTTTGAAGAAGATACACTGAAAGGGTTTACTCCAAAAAAATTTAAAAAACATACACATTTGACATATGGTGCCCTTGCAAGGCTCTACTTCCAAATGACAAAGGTCTATATACTTTATTCAGACGCTGAGAAAGGTGTTGCTCAAGTCCGTACATATTATAGAAGCAGCCCATGTCGCTTTTATGTGGTCCCAGAGGTTTTGATTAGAGATGAGCGAACATGCTCGTCCGAGCTTGATGCTCGTTCGAGCATTAGCGTACTCGAAACTGCTCGTTGCTCGGACGAATACTTTGCCCGCTCGAGAAAATGGCATCTCCCGCCGTTTTGCTTTTTGGCGGCCAGAAACAGAGCCAATCACAAGCCAGGAGACTCTACACTCCACCCAGCATGACGTGGTACCCTTACACGTCGATAGCAGTGGTTGGCTGGCCAGATCAGGTGACCCTGGGATAGACTAGCCGCTGGCCGCGCTGCTCGGATCATTCTGTGTCTGGATGCCGCTAGGGAGAGAGCTGCTGCTGGTCAGGGAAAGCGTTAGGCTGTTCTATTAGAATAGTGTTAGGCAGGAGTGATTCAACAAGAACCCAACAGCCCTTCTTAGGGCTACAATAACGTTATACTTTTTTTTTTTTTATTTGCTTGTGGCTGGGCTTGCTGGCACTAGTAGTGCAGCTAGTACCATACTGTGAGGAATTTGCTGGGAGACCTGCGACCGTTGTGTTTAGCTCTTAGTGACACGCATATCCACCTCAAACACCGAAGTGGGACAATTTATTAGGGGTTTGAGTAGAATTAGGCAGAGTCTGCTGATTTTTTTTTTTTTAGCTGTATTTCATTTTATAGCTCAAACTCATCTTGCAAAGCAGTGTGCTTTCACTGTAGGCTACAAAATAGCCATAGGAGAACCCCAACGGCTTACTTAGGCCTACAATAGCGTTATATTTTCCTTTTTTTTGTTTGCTTGTGGCTGGGCTTGCTGGCACTAGTATTGCAGCTAGTACCATATTGTGAGGAATTTGCTGGGAGACCTGCAACCGTTGTGTTTAGCTCTTAGTGACACGCATATCCACCTCAAACACCGAAGTGGGACAATTTATTAGGGGTTTGAGTAGAATTAGGCAGAGTCTGCTGATTTTTTTTTTTTTTTAGCTGTATTTCATTTTATAGCTCAAACTCATCTTGCAAAGCACAAAATCCAGTTGTGTGCTGTCAGTGTAGGTTAGAAACTAGCCATGGCAATAGGATAGCATCGTTTTGTTCAAAAAAATAAAAAACTAAAAAAAAAATTAACACAAAATTTTTTTTTTCAAGTTTACACTTTAATTTGGAAAATGTTTAACCCGAGGGCTAAGGGTAGAGGACGAGGGCGTGGACGTGGGCGTCCAACTACTGCAGGGGTCAGAGGCCGTGGTCCTGGGCGGGGTGAGACACCACCTGCTGATGAGGGAGCAGGGGAACGCCGCAGAGGTACACTCCCTAGGTTCATCATGTCTCAAGTTACTGGGACTCGTGGTAGAGCACTGTTGAGGCCAGAACAGTGCGAAGAGGTGATGTCGTGGATTGCGGACAATGCTTCTAGCCATTTGTCCCCCAGTCAGTCTTCCACGCAGTCCACCCATGTCACCGAAATCGGCACTCCTCCAGCTCCTCCACCTCAGCCTCCTTCCCCCCAGTCTGCCCCCTCCCACCAAAATTTGGCATTTGAACCGGCATACTCTGAGGAACTGTTTTCTGGACCCTTCCCACAGTCACAAACCACTTGTCCTGCTGCTGCTGAGCAATTTTCCGATGCCCAGGTTTTCCACCAGTCGCAGTCTGTGGGTGATGATGACATTATTCACGTAGTGGAAGAAGTGTGTAAAGAGGTGTCGGACGATGAGGAGACACGGTTGTCAGACAGTGGTGAAGTTGTTGTCAGGGCAGGAAGTCCGAGGGGGGAGCAGACTGAGGGATCGGAGGATGATGAGGTGACAGACCCAAGCTGGGTTGATAGGCCGGGTGAACACAGTGCTTCTGAGACGGAGGCGAGTCCTAGAGCAGAACAGGTTGGAAGAGGCAGTGGTGGGGCCAGACGGAGAGGCAGGGCCAGAGCTGGTGCATCAGCGCCAAATGTTGCCCGTAGTCAAGCTCCCGTGGCGAGGGCTAGATTTTCAGAAGTCTGGAGGTTCTTTAAAGAAACACCGGATGACCGACGGACTGTGGTGTGCAACCTTTGCCAAACCAGGATCAGCAGGGGTTCCACCACTACTAGCTTAACTACCACCAGTATGCGCAGGCATATGAATGCTAAACATCCCACTCAATGGCACCAAGCCCGTTCACCTCCGGCCGGGCACACCACTGCTCCTTCCCCTGTGTCATCTGCTAGTCAGCCCCCTGCCCAGGACCACGGCCCAAACACCTCCCGTGCGAAAACCCCATCTTCGCCTCCACGATCCTCCACAGCATCCACCAGCGTTCAGCTCTCCATACCCCAGACGCTGGAGCGCAAAAGGAGGTATAGCGCAACCCACCCACACGCCCAAGCCCTCAACGTCCACATCTCCAAGTTGCTTAGCCTGGAGATGCTGCCCTATAGGCTGGTAGAGACCGAGGCCTTTCGAAACCTCATGGCGGCGGCCGCCCTTCGGTATTCGGTCCCCAGCCGCCACTACTTTTCCCGATGTGCCGTCCCAGACCTGCACAAGCACGTGTCAGAGAACATCCTCCGTGCCCTGACCAACGCCGTTTCTGACAAGGTCCACCTGACCACGGACACGTGGACGAGTGCTGCCGGGCAGGGCCATTATATATCGCTGACGGCACATTGGGTTAACTTGGTGGAGGCTGGGACCGAGTCTGACCCTGGGGCTGGTCATATACTGCCGACGCCGAGGATTGCGGGGCCTACCTCGGTCCAGGTCTCAAAGGCCTACTATGCCTCCTCCTCCTCCCACCCGTCCTCCACCTCCTCCTCTGAATTACCATCCGTGGGCATGGCGCCATCAGTCGGTAACTCTAGGCACAGCAGCAGTGCCATCGCTAAGCGACAGCAGGCGGTGCTCAAACTGCTGAGCCTAGGCGATAAAAGGCACACCACCCAAGAGTTATTACAGGGCATCACGGCGCAGACTGATCTGTGGCTGGCACCGCTGAACCTGAAGCCAGGCATGGTTGTGTGTGACAACGGCCGTAACCTGGTGGCAGCTCTGCAACTCGGCAGACTGACACATGTGCCATGCCTGGCCCATGTGTTAAATCTCATAGTTCAGCGTTTCCTCAAGACATACCCCAATCTGTCTGATTTGCTCACGAAGGTGCGCCGCATCTGTGCGCATTTCAGGAAGTCCAGCACAGATGCTGCCACTCTCAGGGCAGTGCAGCGCCGCCTCCAACTGCCCGCTCACCGACTGTTGTGCGACGTGCCCACGAGGTGGAATTCAACACTAACCATGTTATCCAGAGTTTACCAGCAGCGCAGAGCGATTGTAGACTGCCAGATGTCAACTTCCACCAGAACTGGTAGTCAGGTCAGTCAGCTTCCTCAAGTCTACAATGAGGAGTGGACGTGGATGTCTGATATCTGTCAGGTGCTGAGTAACTTTGAGGAGTCAACACAGATGGTCAGTGGCGATGCCGCCATCATCAGCCTCACCATCCCGCTGCTTGGCCTGTTGAAAAACTCTCTGGTCAGCATGAAGTCGGAAGCTTTGCGCTCGTCACAAGAGACAGGGGAAGAATATTCCCTTGTTGATAGCCAAAGCACCCTCAGGTCTGTTTCTCAGCGCATATCGGAGGAGGTGGAGGTGGAGGAGGATGAGGAGGAAGAGGAGGAGAATGTTGGCGAGACAGAAGAGGGGACCATTGTTCAGTCCTTCACTGTTCAGCGTGTATGGGCAGAAGAACAGCTACCTGCTCCTCTGGTTTGAAAACTTTTTTGGACTGCCACATACAGGCACTATCCAAATTAAATTGTCTCCATAGCAGCCTCCACACGTCGTCTTTTTAGCTGCCTTCACACGTTGTCTCCATTGCTACCTCCACACGTCATCGCCATAGCTGCCTCCAAAAATAGTCCATATAGCTGCCTCCATACATGGTCCCCTTATCAAACGAGGTGTATCAGGCAGAATTTTGGATTGTTTTCATGGCTTCCATGTTAACTTTGTCGCCACCCTGCTGTGTAATCCACAAAATATACTGGCAAACTTTTACAATTTACCAATATTATTTCAGCGCTTCTTGCGCATCTGTTTACATTCCCCTCACCCGCCATATCCTAAACTTATAAGAACGCTACTACACTTGATCTTATACAAAAGGTTCTTAGAAGTGCTGTTTGGGGAGTAGCCTAGAGACAGGGGCTTGGATTGGCGAAAGCTCGCCTGGCTGCAGAGCGCCAGCTCCATCCCAAGATCCAACTAACATAGTTTTAACTGCAGCACCTTTAATCTACTACTAGTTCACTGCCTCCATACATCGTCCCCTTATCAAACGAGCAGTGTCAGGCAGAATTTTAGGTTGTTTTCATGGCTTCCTCATCAAACTTGTTAACTTTGTCGCCACCCTGCTGTGTAATCCACAAAATATACTGGCAAACTTTTATCATGTACCGATATTATTTGAGCGCTTCTTGCTCACCTCCTTTGGTTCCTCTCTGCCACCCATTGGTTTTAAGCCTGAGTCCATTTGGGGTATGTTGCCAAGACACTCTCTAGCCTGCCGCTGCTGCCGCTGCCTCTGCATAGTCCCCTATAGTGTCAGGGTCAATTATTGGATGTTTTAGATGCTATCTAGCCTCATTCTGTCACTCTGTCATGGCCATGCTGTTGCCCATAATTTTGGCATAATGGTGCGATTAAGCAGCCTCAGAGGCATCCATGCATGCTGCCCCTGCTGTTTCCTGTCCATTTCCGTGGTGTTTCATCCTTTTCTGAGGTTTCCAGGTGTTTGGCCAAGCTTCCCTGTGCAGATCCTTGGTCCCCTTGAAAAATGCTCGAGTCTCCCATTGACTTCAATGGGGCTCGTTATTCGAGACGAGCACTCGAGCATCGGGAAAAGTTCGTCTCGAATAACGAGTACCCGAGCATTTTAGTGCTCGCTCATCTCTAGTTTTGATCCTTAATAACAGTGTATAATAGTAGAAGGCAGGCCAGGTAGGTAGAGGTATGTAGTGCAAGCATTGAGGCTGCAAAATCTGTTCCAGGTCCCCCAACAATAATGTATAGCTCATAGGACTGGATTGTTCATATGGGCAAGATCCCCATTCCTCTACATACATTCAGTATATGCAGTGATAACAATCATTCTCTATTAGGACCCCCATTCCTCTATATACATCCAGTATATGCAGTGATAACAATCATTCTCTATTGGGATCCCCATTCCTCTATATACATCCAGTATAAGCAGTGATAAGAATCATTCTCTATTAGGATCCCCATTCCTCTATATACATCCAGTATATGCAGTGATAAGAATCACTCTCTATTGGGACCCCCATTCCTATATATACATCCAGTATATACAGCGATAACAATCATTCTCTATTGGGACCCCCATTCCTCTATATACATCCAGTATATGCAGTGATAACAATCATTCTCTATTAGGACCCCCATTCCTCTATATACATCCAGTATATACAGCGATAACAATCATTCTCTATTGGGACCCCCATTCCTCTATATACATCCAGTATATGCAGTGATAACAATCATTCTCTATTAGGACCCCCATTCCTCTATATACATCCAGTATATGCAGTGATAACAATCATTCTCTATTAGGACCCCCATTCCTCTATATACATCCAGTATATGCAGTGATAACAATCATTCTCTATTGGGACCCCCATTCCTATATATACATCCAGTATATGCAGTGATAACAATCATTCTCTATTAGGACCCCCATTCCTCTATATACATCCAGTATATACAGCGATGACAATCATTCTCTATTGGGACCCCCATTCCTCTATATACATCCAGTATATGCAGTGATAACAATCATTCTCTATTAGGACCCCCATTCCTCTATATACATCCAGTATATGCAGTGATAACAATCATTCTCTATTAGGACCCCCATTCCTCTATATACATCCAGTATATACAGCGATAACAATCATTCTCTATTGGGACCCCCATTCCTCTATATACATCCAGTATATGCAGTGATAACAATCATTCTCTATTGGGACCCCCATTCCTCTATATACATCCAGTATATACAGCGATAACAATCATTCTCTATTAGGACCCCCATTCCTCTATATACATCCAGTATAAGCAGTGATAAGAATCATTCTCTATTAGGACCCCCATTCCTCTATATACATCCAGTATATGCAGTGATAAGAATCATTCTCTATTAGGACCCCCATTCCTCTATATACATCCAGTATATGCAGTGATAAGAATCATTCTCTATTGGGACCCCCATTCCTCTATATACATCCAGTATATGCAGTGATAACAATCACTCTCTATTGGGACCCCCATTCCTCTATATACATCCAGCATATACAGTGATAACAATTATTCTCTATTAGGACCCCCATTCCTCTATATACATCCAGTATATGCAGTGATAACAATCATTCTCTATTAGGACCCCCATTCCTATATATACATCCAGTATATACAGTGATAACAATTATTCTCTATTAGGACCCCCATTCCTCTATATACATCCAGTATATGCAGTGATAACAATTATTCTCTATTAGGACCCCCATTCCTCTATATACATCCAGTATATACAGTGATAACAATTATTCTCTATTAGGACCCCCATTCCTATATATACATCCAGTATATACAGCGATAACAATCATTCTCTATTAGGACCCCCATTCCTCTATATACATCCAGTATAAGCAGTGATAAGAATCATTCTCTATTAGGACCCCCATTCCTCTATATACATCCAGTATATGCAGTGATAAGAATCATTCTCTATTAGGATCCCCATTCCTCTATATACATCCAGTATATGCAGTGATAAGAATCATTCTCTATTAGGACCCCCATTCCTCTATATACATCCAGTATATGCAGTGATAACAATCATTCTCTATTAGGACCCCCATTCCTCTATATACATCCAGTATATGCAGTGATAACAATCATTCTCTATTAGGACCCCCATTCCTCTATATACATCCAGCATATACAGTGATAACAATTATTCTCTATTAGGACCCCCATTCCTCTATATACATCCAGCATATACAGTGATAACAATCATTCTCTATTAGGACCCCCATTCCTCTATATACATCCAGTATATGCAGTGATAACAATCATTCTCTATTAGGACCCCCATTCCTCTATATACATCCAGCATATACAGTGATAACAATTATTCTCTATTAGGACCCCCATTCCTCTATATACATCCAGCATATACAGTGATAACAATCATTCTCTATTAGGACCCCCATTCCTCTATATACATCCAGCATATACAGTGATAACAATTATTCTCTATTAGGACCCCCATTCCTCTATATACATCCAGTATATGCAGTGATAAGAATCATTCTCTATTAGGACCCCCATTCCTCTATATACATCCAGTATATACAGCGATAACAATCATTCTCTATTGGGACCCCCATTCCTCTATATACATCCAGTATATACAGCGATAACAATCATTCTCTATTAGGACCCCCATTCCTATATATACATCCAGTATATGCAGTGATAACAATCATTCTCTATTAGGACCCCCATTCCTCTATATACATCCAGTATATGCAGTGATAACAATCATTCTCTATTGGGACCCCCATTCCTCTATATACATCCAGTATATGCAGTGATAACAATCATTCTCTATTAGGACCTCCATTCCTCTATATACATCCAGTATATACAGTGATAACAATTATTCTCTATTAGGACCCCCATTCCTATATATACATCCAGTATATACAGCGATAACAATCATTCTCTATTAGGACCCCCATTCCTCTATATACATCCAGTATATGCAGTGATAAGAATCATTCTCTATTAGGATCCCCATTCCTCTATATACATCCAGTATATGCAGTGATAACAATCATTCTCTATTAGGACCCCCTTTCCTATATATACATCCAGTATAAGCAGTGATAAGAATCATTCTCTATTAGGACCCCCATTCCTCTATATACATCCAGTATATGCAGTGATAAGAATCATTCTCTATTGGGACCCCCATTCCTCTATATACATCCAGTATATGCAGTGATAACAATCATTCTCTATTGGGACCCCCATTCCTCTATATACATCCAGTATATGCAGTGATAACAATCATTCTCTATTAGGACCCCCATTCCTCTATATACATCCAGTATATGCAGTGATAACAATCATTCTCTATTAGGACCCCCATTCCTCTATATACATCCAGTATATACAGTGATAACAATTATTCTCTATTAGGACCCCCATTCCTATATATACATCCAGTATATACAGCGATAACAATCATTCTCTATTAGGACCCCCATTCCTCTATATACATCCAGTATATGCAGTGATAACAATCATTCTCTATTAGGACCCCCATTCCTCTATATACATCCAGTATATGCAGTGATAACAATCATTCTCTATTAGGACCCCCTTTCCTATATATACATCCAGTATAAGCAGTGATAAGAATCATTCTCTATTAGGACCCCCATTCCTCTATATACATCCAGTATATGCAGTGATAAGAATCATTCTCTATTAGGACCCCCATTCCTCTATATACATCCAGTATATGCAGTGATAACAATCATTCTCTATTAGGACCCCCATTCCTATATATACATCCAGTATATACAGTGATAACAATTATTCTCTATTAGGACCCCCATTCCTCTATATACATCCAGTATATGCAGTGATAACAATTATTCTCTATTAGGACCCCCATTCCTCTATATACATCCAGTATATACAGTGATAACAATTATTCTCTATTAGGACCCCCATTCCTATATATACATCCAGTATATACAGCGATAACAATCATTCTCTATTAGGACCCCCATTCCTCTATATACATCCAGTATAAGCAGTGATAAGAATCATTCTCTATTAGGACCCCCATTCCTCTATATACATCCAGTATATGCAGTGATAAGAATCATTCTCTATTAGGATCCCCATTCCTATATATACATCCAGTATATGCAGTGATAACAATCATTCTCTATTGGGACCCCCATTCCTCTATATACATCCAGTATATACAGCGATAACAATCATTCTCTATTAGGACCCCCATTCCTCTATATACATCCAGTATAAGCAGTGATAAGAATCATTCTCTATTAGGACCCCCATTCCTCTATATACATCCAGTATATGCAGTGATAAGAATCATTCTCTATTAGGACCCCCATTCCTCTATATACATCCAGTATATGCAGTGATAAGAATCATTCTCTATTGGGACCCCCATTCCTCTATATACATCCAGTATATGCAGTGATAACAATCACTCTCTATTGGGACCCCCATTCCTCTATATACATCCAGCATATACAGTGATAACAATTATTCTCTATTAGGACCCCCATTCCTCTATATACATCCAGTATATGCAGTGATAACAATCATTCTCTATTAGGACCCCCATTCCTATATATACATCCAGTATATACAGTGATAACAATTATTCTCTATTAGGACCCCCATTCCTCTATATACATCCAGTATATGCAGTGATAACAATTATTCTCTATTAGGACCCCCATTCCTCTATATACATCCAGTATATACAGTGATAACAATTATTCTCTATTAGGACCCCCATTCCTATATATACATCCAGTATATACAGCGATAACAATCATTCTCTATTAGGACCCCCATTCCTCTATATACATCCAGTATATGCAGTGATAACAATCATTCTCTATTAGGACCCCCATTCCTCTATATACATCCAGTATATGCAGTGATAAGAATCATTCTCTATTAGGATCCCCATTCCTCTATATACATCCAGTATATGCAGTGATAAGAATCATTCTCTATTAGGACCCCCATTCCTCTATATACATCCAGTATATGCAGTGATAACAATCATTCTCTATTAGGACCCCCATTCCTCTATATACATCCAGTATATGCAGTGATAACAATCATTCTCTATTAGGACCCCCATTCCTCTATATACATCCAGCATATACAGTGATAACAATTATTCTCTATTAGGACCCCCATTCCTCTATATACATCCAGCATATACAGTGATAACAATCATTCTCTATTAGGACCCCCATTCCTCTATATACATCCAGTATATGCAGTGATAACAATCATTCTCTATTAGGACCCCCATTCCTCTATATACATCCAGCATATACAGTGATAACAATTATTCTCTATTAGGACCCCCATTCCTCTATATACATCCAGCATATACAGTGATAACAATCATTCTCTATTAGGACCCCCATTCCTCTATATACATCCAGCATATACAGTGATAACAATTATTCTCTATTAGGACCCCCATTCCTCTATATACATCCAGTATATGCAGTGATAAGAATCATTCTCTATTAGGACCCCCATTCCTCTATATACATCCAGTATATACAGCGATAACAATCATTCTCTATTGGGACCCCCATTCCTCTATATACATCCAGTATATGCAGTGATAACAATCATTCTCTATTGGGACCCCCATTCCTCTATATACATCCAGTATATGCAGTGATAACAATCATTCTCTATTAGGACCTCCATTCCTCTATATACATCCAGTATATACAGTGATAACAATTATTCTCTATTAGGACCCCCATTCCTATATATACATCCAGTATATACAGCGATAACAATCATTCTCTATTAGGACCCCCATTCCTCTATATACATCCAGTATATGCAGTGATAAGAATCATTCTCTATTAGGATCCCCATTCCTCTATATACATCCAGTATATGCAGTGATAACAATCATTCTCTATTAGGACCCCCTTTCCTATATATACATCCAGTATAAGCAGTGATAAGAATCATTCTCTATTAGGACCCCCATTCCTCTATATACATCCAGTATATGCAGTGATAAGAATCATTCTCTATTGGGACCCCCATTCCTCTATATACATCCAGTATATGCAGTGATAACAATCATTCTCTATTGGGACCCCCATTCCTCTATATACATCCAGTATATGCAGTGATAACAATCATTCTCTATTAGGACCCCCATTCCTCTATATACATCCAGTATATGCAGTGATAACAATCATTCTCTATTAGGACCCCCATTCCTCTATATACATCCAGTATATACAGTGATAACAATTATTCTCTATTAGGACCCCCATTCCTATATATACATCCAGTATATACAGCGATAACAATCATTCTCTATTAGGACCCCCATTCCTCTATATACATCCAGTATATGCAGTGATAACAATCATTCTCTATTAGGACCCCCATTCCTCTATATACATCCAGTATATGCAGTGATAACAATCATTCTCTATTAGGACCCCCTTTCCTATATATACATCCAGTATAAGCAGTGATAAGAATCACTCTCTATTAGGACCCCCATTCCTCTATATACATCCAGTATATGCAGTGATAAGAATCATTCTCTATTAGGACCCCCATTCCTCTATATACATCCAGTATATGCAGTGATAACAATCATTCTCTATTAGGACCCCCATTCCTATATATACATCCAGTATATACAGTGATAACAATTATTCTCTATTAGGACCCCCATTCCTCTATATACATCCAGTATATGCAGTGATAACAATTATTCTCTATTAGGACCCCCATTCCTCTATATACATCCAGTATATACAGTGATAACAATTATTCTCTATTAGGACCCCCATTCCTATATATACATCCAGTATATACAGCGATAACAATCATT
Source organism: Engystomops pustulosus (assembly GCF_040894005.1). Lineage (NCBI taxonomy): Eukaryota > Metazoa > Chordata > Amphibia > Anura > Leptodactylidae > Engystomops > Engystomops pustulosus. Next base: position 95,755,714 of record NC_092419.1, read on the forward strand.
CTCTATTAGGACCCCCATTCCTCTATATACATCCAGTATAAGCAGTGATAAGAATCATTCTCTATTAGGATCCCCATTCCTCTATATACATCCAGTATATGCAGTGATAAGAATCATTCTCTATTAGGACCCCCATTCCTCTATATACATCCAGTATATGCAGTGATAACAATCATTCTCTATTAGGACCCCCATTCCTCTATATACATCCAGTATATGCAGTGATAACAATCATTCTCTATTAGGACCCCCATTCCTCTATATACATCCAGCATATACAGTGATAACAATTATTCTCTATTAGGACCCCCATTCCTCTATATACATCCAGCATATACAGTGATAACAATCATTCTCTATTAGGACCCCCATTCCTCTATATACATCCAGCATATACAGTGATAACAATTATTCTCTATTAGGACCCCCATTCCTCTATATACATCCAGTATAAGCAGTGATAAGAATCATTCTCTATTAGGACCCCCATTCCTCTATATACATCCAGTATATGCAGTGATAAGAATCATTCTCTATTAGGACCCCCATTCCTCTATATACATCCAGTATATACAGCGATAACAATCATTCTCTATTGGGACCCCCATTCCTCTATATACATCCAGTATATGCAGTGATAACAATCATTCTCTATTGGGACCCCCATTCCTCTATATACATCCAGTATATGCAGTGATAACAATCATTCTCTATTAGGACCTCCATTCCTCTATATACATCCAGTATATACAGTGATAACAATTATTCTCTATTAGGACCCCCATTCCTATATATACATCCAGTATATACAGCGATAACAATCATTCTCTATTAGGACCCCCATTCCTCTATATACATCCAGTATATGCAGTGATAACAATCATTCTCTATTAGGACCCCCTTTCCTATATATACATCCAGTATAAGCAGTGATAAGAATCATTCTCTATTAGGACCCCCATTCCTCTATATACATCCAGTATATGCAGTGATAAGAATCATTCTCTATTGGGACCCCCATTCCTCTATATACATCCAGTATATGCAGTGATAACAATCATTCTCTATTGGGACCCCCATTCCTCTATATACATCCAGTATATGCAGTGATAACAATCATTCTCTATTAGGACCCCCATTCCTCTATATACATCCAGTATATACAGTGATAACAATTATTCTCTATTAGGACCCCCATTCCTATATATACATCCAGTATATACAGCGATAACAATCATTCTCTATTAGGACCCCCATTCCTCTATATACATCCAGTATATGCAGTGATAAGAATCATTCTCTATTAGGATCCCCATTCCTCTATATACATCCAGTATATGCAGTGATAACAATCATTCTCTATTAGGACCCCCTTTCCTATATATACATCCAGTATAAGCAGTGATAAGAATCATTCTCTATTAGGACCCCCATTCCTCTATATACATCCAGTATATGCAGTGATAAGAATCATTCTCTATTGGGACCCCCATTCCTCTATATACATCCAGTATATGCAGTGATAACAATCATTCTCTATTGGGACCCCCATTCCTCTATATACATCCAGTATATGCAGTGATAACAATCATTCTCTATTAGGACCCCCATTCCTCTATATACATCCAGTATATGCAGTGATAACAATCATTCTCTATTAGGACCCCCATTCCTATATATACATCCAGTATATACAGCGATAACAATCATTCTCTATTAGGACCCCCATTCCTATATATACATCCAGTATATACAGCGATAACAATCATTCTCTATTAGGACCCCCATTCCTCTATATACATCCAGTATAAGCAGTGATAAGAATCATTCTCTATTAGGACCCCCATTCCTCTATATACATCCAGTATATGCAGTGATAAGAATCATTCTCTATTAGGATCCCCATTCCTCTATATACATCCAGTATATGCAGTGATAAGAATCATTCTCTATTAGGACCCCCATTCCTCTATATACATCCAGTATATGCAGTGATAACAATCATTCTCTATTAGGACCCCCATTCCTCTATATACATCCAGTATATGCAGTGATAACAATCATTCTCTATTAGGACCCCCATTCCTCTATATACATCCAGCATATACAGTGATAACAATTATTCTCTATTAGGACCCCCATTCCTCTATATACATCCAGCATATACAGTGATAACAATCATTCTCTATTAGGACCCCCATTCCTCTATATACATCCAGCATATACAGTGATAACAATTATTCTCTATTAGGACCCCCATTCCTCTATATACATCCAGTATAAGCAGTGATAAGAATCATTCTCTATTAGGACCCCCATTCCTCTATATACATCCAGTATATGCAGTGATAAGAATCATTCTCTATTAGGACCCCCATTCCTCTATATACATCCAGTATATACAGCGATAACAATCATTCTCTATTGGGACCCCCATTCCTCTATATACATCCAGTATATGCAGTGAAAACAATCATTCTCTATTGGGACCCCCATTCCTCTATATACATCCAGTATATGCAGTGATAACAATCATTCTCTATTAGGACCTCCATTCCTCTATATACATCCAGTATATACAGTGATAACAATTATTCTCTATTAGGACCCCCATTCCTATATATACATCCAGTATATACAGCGATAACAATCATTCTCTATTAGGACCCCCATTCCTCTATATACATCCAGTATATGCAGTGATAAGAATCATTCTCTATTAGGATCCCCATTCCTCTATATACATCCAGTATATGCAGTGATAACAATCATTCTCTATTAGGACCCCCTTTCCTATATATACATCCAGTATAAGCAGTGATAAGAATCATTCTCTATTAGGACCCCCATTCCTCTATATACATCCAGTATATGCAGTGATAAGAATCATTCTCTATTGGGACCCCCATTCCTCTATATACATCCAGTATATGCAGTGATAACAATCATTCTCTATTGGGACCCCCATTCCTCTATATACATCCAGTATATGCAGTGATAACAATCATTCTCTATTAGGACCCCCATTCCTCTATATACATCCAGTATATGCAGTGATAACAATCATTCTCTATTAGGACCCCCATTCCTCTATATACATCCAGTATATACAGTGATAACAATTATTCTCTATTAGGACCCCCATTCCTATATATACATCCAGTATATACAGCGATAACAATCATTCTCTATTAGGACCCCCATTCCTCTATATACATCCAGTATATGCAGTGATAACAATCATTCTCTATTAGGACCCCCATTCCTCTATATACATCCAGTATATGCAGTGATAACAATCATTCTCTATTAGGACCCCCTTTCCTATATATACATCCAGTATAAGCAGTGATAAGAATCATTCTCTATTAGGACCCCCATTCCTCTATATACATCCAGTATATGCAGTGATAAGAATCATTCTCTATTAGGACCCCCATTCCTCTATATACATCCAGTATATGCAGTGATAAGAATCATTCTCTATTAGGACCCCCATTCCTCTATATACATCCAGTATATGCAGTGATAAGAATCATTCTCTATTAGGACCCCCATTCCTCTATATACATCCAGTATATGCAGTGATAACAATCACTCTCTATTGGGACCCCCATTCCTCTATATACATCCAGCATATACAGTGATAACAATTATTCTCTATTAGGACCCCCATTCATATATATACATCCAGTATATGCAGTGATAAGAATCATTCTCTATTGGGACCCCCATTCCTCTATATACATCCAGTATATGCAGTGATAACAATCATTCTCTATTGGGACCCCCATTCCTCTATATACATCCAGTATATGCAGTGATAACAATCATTCTCTATTAGGACCCCCATTCCTCTATATACATCCAGTATATACAGTGATAACAATCATTCTCTATTAGGACCCCCATTCCTCTATATACATCCAGTATATACAGCGATAACAATCATTCTCTATTAGGACCCCCATTCCTCTATATACATCCAGTATATGCAGTGATAACAATCATTCTCTATTAGGACCCCCATTCCTCTATATACATCCAGTATATGCAGCGATAACAATCATTCTCTATTGGGACCCCCCATTCCTCTATATACATCCAGTATATGCAGCGATAACAATCATTCTCTATTGGGACCCCCATTCCTATATATACATCCAGTATATACAGCGATAACAATCATTCTCTATTAGGACCCCCATTCCTCTATATACATCCAGTATATGCAGTGATAACAATCACTCTCTATTGGGACCCCCATTCCTCTATATACATCCAGCATATACAGTGATAACAATTATTCTCTATTAGGACCCCCATTCATATATATACATCCAGTATATGCAGTGATAAGAATCATTCTCTATTGGGACCCCCATTCCTCTATATACATCCAGTATATGCAGTGATAACAATCATTCTCTATTGGGACCCCCATTCCTCTATATACATCCAGTATATGCAGTGATAACAATCATTCTCTATTAGGACCCCCATTCCTCTATATACATCCAGTATATACAGTGATAACAATCATTCTCTATTAGGACCCCCATTCCTCTATATACATCCAGTATATACAGCGATAACAATCATTCTCTATTAGGACCCCCATTCCTCTATATACATCCAGTATATGCAGTGATAACAATCATTCTCTATTAGGACCCCCATTCCTCTATATACATCCAGTATATGCAGCGATAACAATCATTCTCTATTGGGACCCCCCATTCCTCTATATACATCCAGTATATGCAGCGATAACAATCATTCTCTATTGGGACCCCCATTCCTATATATACATCCAGTATATGCAGCGATAACAATCATTCTCTATTAGGACCCCCATTCCTCTATATACATCCAGTATATGCAGCGATAACAATCATTCTCTATTGGGACCACCCATTCCTCTATATACATCCAGTATATGCAGCGATAACAATCATTCTCTATTAGGACCCCCATTCCTCTATATACATCCAGTATATACAGTGATAACAATTATTCTCTATTAGGATCCCCATTCCTCTATATACATCCAGTATAAGCAGTGATAAGAATCATTCTCTATTGGGACCCCCATTCCTCTATATACATCCAGTATATGCAGTGATAACAATCACTCTCTATTAGGACCCCCATTCCTCTATATACATCCAGTATATACAGCGATAACAATCATTCTCTATTAGGACCCCCATTCCTCTATATACATCCAGTATATGCAGTGATAACAATCATTCTCTATTAGGACCCCCATTCCTCTATATACATCCAGTATATGCAGCGATAACAATCATTCTCTATTGGGACCCCCCATTCCTCTATATACATCCAGTATATGCAGCGATAACAATCATTCTCTATTGGGACCCCCATTCCTATATATACATCCAGTATATACAGCGATAACAATCATTCTCTATTAGGACCCCCATTCCTCTATATACATCCAGTATATGCAGCGATAACAATCATTCTCTATTGGGACCACCCATTCCTCTATATACATCCAGTATATGCAGCGATAACAATCATTCTCTATTAGGACCCCCATTCCTCTATATACATCCAGTATATACAGTGATAACAATTATTCTCTATTAGGATCCCCATTCCTCTATATACATCCAGTATAAGCAGTGATAAGAATCATTCTCTATTGGGACCCCCATTCCTCTATATACATCCAGTATATGCAGTGATAACAATCACTCTCTATTAGGACCCCCATTCCTCTATATACATCCAGTATATGCAGTGATAACAATCATTCTCTATTAGGACCCCCATTCCTCTATATACATCCAGTATATGCAGTGATAACAATCATTCTCTATTAGGACCCCCATTCCTCTATATACATTCAGTATATGCAGCGATAAGAATAATTCTCTATTGGGACCCCCATTCCTCTATATACATCCAGTATATACAGCGATAACAATCATTCTCTATTAGGACCCCCATTCCTCTATATACATTCAGTATATGCAGCGATAAGAATAATTCTCTATTGGGACCCCCATTCCTCTATATACATCCAGTATATGCAGTGATTTATCAGACCTGATTGCTATTCATTACTCCTTGACATCCTCCCTCCAACATAAACAAGCAGAAACATAGGACATTAACACAACACAGCGATGCAAATGTCCAATGTAATGACCCCGCTGGACAAACAAATAAGTGTCCCCATTTACATGATTGAAGAGTCAAGTCTGGCAGCAGTTAATGAGTCGGCAGAGGACAGACAGGACTTCCTGCCCCTGTCCTATGGCTGGAGATGAAACAGACCCCTAGTGCCAGGTGGGAATGACAGACACTGTATATATATCACATGAATATATATCATATGAATATGATATGTAAATATACAGTGATCCACCTGATTCCAAAAATGGTGAAAATGTAATTGTTGCTTCCCCAGTTCTTGCAGTTAGGGCTCTGTTGTTCACATGGCACACATAGCCGTATCCGCTATGGCTCCAAAAAGACATAGTATACATTTTTTTGTGAAAGAATTGAAATATTGGATGGTTTCATTATGTTCTCTGGTCACCATGGACCGGGAACAACGCCAGAGAATAAGCAGATAAGGGAAATTACCCTAACATTGTCCTGTAGATTGTCAGCTTCTATGCTCAGGACTCAATCACTTACTGAGCCAATTTTTTTAATATTCATAATACATTATATTGTATAATATGTTACTATTTTTACTATGATATTTTTGTATCTCTACCGATTGTGTGATGTATATGTACCCCACAGTTTCTGAAGAAGGTCGCAAAGACCAAAACGTCAACATATACAGATTTTTTATCTGTCTGATGTGAATAAATAGGAATATAGTTTCACTACAAATCTGAGTGCCGAATTATAGTATTGTACAAGATCGGGGTGACACCCTACTCGTGCACCTACTCCCCTAAGTGTGTGACTACATATCTATATATTACTTTCCAAACATAACCTACAATGCGGAGGAGGTTACCACTTCTATTAGTTACACCTCTGTAAATCACATTGATCCTCATCCCATGGAATTTGTATCCACAGGCCAATTTCCAAAGCTTTAGGTCCAATTAGTCTTTGTGTTGTGACCCGAGTGTATATTGCAGTGCAGACTGGTGGATATTATGGGATTGTTGGTAAATGTGTATTCTATTTGCATCTTTAATGATGTGTATTATAGTCATTGGGGCTCTTGTACCTTTGGTTTGGCTTTGCTTCTTTCTTCCTTTTTTGTGACTTCTTGTGGTTTATGTACAATTTTGCTACTTTTTTGGTTTGCCAAGACAACCTACCTTTAAAATTTGCTATTGTCTAGTTTTCTGCAGCGTTCTCTGAGTTATCACCAGATTCCAGATGTTAAAGTTACTTCAGATGTAGATGTTAGATGAAGGAAAGCTGTTTGTGACCCTTTTTGAGACTGTTAATCAACAAGTCTCAATATAAGTAAAGACTCAATCAAAATCAAAAAGGCAAATCTCCTGGGCTGGGCATGTATATGATAAAACTTTATTGATCCTTGGGGAAAGGGGGGAATCTTTTGAACATATTGTCCAAGCAGATAGTTACATACAGTTAGGCTACATTCACACGTGTGCCCGCTGTACCGTAGCGCTGCTCACCCCACCCCTCTCCATAGAGGAACTTGGCGCACAGTGCATGTCCTATCTTTTCCACGTATACGGAACACACACCGTAGCGCTAAGTACGACACCGTGCACTGACGGGACATGTGGGGGACGTATATACGACGTATATACGTCGGCTGTATATATACATCCCCCAGAGGCCGTGTGAATGCAGCCTAAGGGATAAGTTTACATGTTACTGATACGGTTACATACATCCATTACGAGAGGCACATCATATGCATACATTACAATGAAATTACAAAGGATGTTATGTTACGAGTACGAGACTTGCTTGCTTACTGGTTCAAGTTACTGTTTACATGATTTACATACATACACAAACATACAGTACAGCATAATACAAGTTTACATACACATTTCATTACATACTTTACACACATAACATATATTTTACAGGCTACATCCTGGTTGGGGGCGTAGTTTTGCGTAAAAACCCACCAGTGGAAGTCTTTCAATATTACAGAACACCCTGTGCCTGCCAACTCCGCTGTGCCCCTCTACGCCCCCTCCACACCCACATAGTGTTGAGGTGGCGTTGTCGCTACCTTAATCTATCTATCTATCTATCTATCTATCTTTTTTATCCTATGTTAGGTTATTAGCAGTTCTGGATTATATATACTTGGTATATACTTGGCTATGGAGGTTATTACTGGTTGACGCTTTGATTAAAAGAGAATTATTTCTATGTGGAATGGGGGATGTCGATATGAAAGAAGAATGGAATTACATATGGAATAATTGTTTGTAGCTTAGAAAGCACATTGGTCCTCTGTCAGCACAGAATGCTTTGTATGACACATGTAACAAATAAAGCATCACCATTCAAGTAGGTAAGTGGGACTTATTATATGATGATGTTCCTGTAGATTATTGGGCCAGAGTCTTATATTTTAGAGATGAAGATGAGAGATTTGTTTCCTGCTTGCTACAGTTGGCTACATTATGTTATGCTATGTTGGCTGATGGCTGGTTCAAGCAGCAGAATTTTTATTAAATCATCTTACACTGTTCCCTTATACCAGTGATGGCTAACCTATGGCACTGGTGCAAGAGGTGGCACTTAGAGCCCTTTCTGTGGGCACCCAGGCCATCACCAGAGATGACTCCAGGTATCTTCCTGCAGTCCCAGACAGCCCAGGACTTGCTGTGCACAGAGCTATATTAAAGGGGCAGCGCTACCTGGGACTATTTTCTGCTTTATTGCTGTCCTCAGGTGCTGGTATCAATGAAAACTGTGACAGAGAAGGGAGTATAAATCACAAATTAAATTTATGTGTTGGCACTTTCCGATAAATAAGCAGGTCTTTGTTGTAGTTTGGGCACTCGGCCTCTAAAAGGTTCGCCATCACTGCCCTATACAGAATGACTGGACCATTATACAAGCTGTTACTTGTGTCACCCCCTCATCGTCATAGACTGTAAGCTCTTGTATCACCCCCCCATCATCATAGACTGTAAGCTCTTGTGTCACCCCCTCATCCTCATAGACTGTAAGCTCTTGTGTCACCCCCTCATCCTCATAGACTGTAAGCTCTTGTGTCACCCCCTCATAGACTGTAAGCTCTTGTGTCACCCTTCTCATCCTCATAGACTGTAAGCTCTTGTGTCACCCCCTCATCCTCATAGACTGTAAGCTCTTGTGTCACCCCCTCATCCTCATAGACTGTAAGCGCTTGTGTCACCCCCTCATAGACTGTAAGCTCTTGTGTCACCCCCTCATCCTCATAGACTGTAAGCTCTTGTGTCACCCCCTCATCCTCATAGACTGTAAGCTCTTGTGTCATCCCCTCATCCTCATAGACTGTAAGCTCTTGTGTCACCCCCTCATCCTCATAGACTGTAAGCTCTTGTGTCATCCCCTTATCCTCATAGACTGTAAGCTCTTGTGTCACCCCCTCATCCTCATAGACTGTAAGCTCTTGTGTCCCCACCTCATCCTCATAGACTGTAAGCGCTTGTGTCACCCCCTCATAGACTGTAAGCTCTTGTGTCACCCCCTCATCCTCATAGACTGTAAGCTCTTGTGTCACCCCCTCATCCTCATAGACTGTAAGCTCTTGTGTCATCCCCTCATCCTCATAGACTGTAAGCTCTTGTGTCACCCCCTCATCCTCATAGACTGTAAGCTGTTGTGTCATCCCCTCATCCTCATAGACTGTAAGCTCTTGTGTCACCCCCTCATCCTCATAGACTGTAAGCTCTTGTGTCCCCACCTCATCCTCATAGACTGTAAGCTCTTGTGTCACCCCCTCATCCTCATAGACTGTAAGCTCTTGTGTCACTTCCTCATCCTCATAGACTGTAAGCTCTTGTGTCACCCCCTCATCCTCATAGACTGTAAGCTCTTGTATCACCCCCTCATCCTCATAGACTGTAAGCTCTTGTGTCACCCCCTCATCCTCCTAGACTGTAAGCTCTTGTGTCACCCCCTCATCCTCATAGACTGTAAGCTCTTGTATCACCCCCTCATCCTCATAGACTGTAAGCTCTTGTGTCACCCCCTCATCCTCATAGACTGTAAGCTCTTGTGTCACCCCCTCATCCTCTTAGACTGTAAGCTCTTGTGTCATCCCCTCATCCTCATAGACTGTAAGCTCTTGTGTCACCCCCTCATCCTCATAGACTGTAAGCTCTTGTGTCCCCACCTCATCCTCATAGACTGTAAGCGCTTGTGTCACCCCCTCATAGACTGTAAGCTCTTGTGTCACCCCCTCATCCTCATAGACTGTAAGCTCTTGTATCACCCCCTCATCCTCATAGACTGTAAGCTCTTGTGTCACCCCTCATCCTCATAGACTGTAAGCTCTTGTGTCACCCCCTCATCCTCATAGACTGTAAGCTCCTGTGTTATCCCCTCATCCTCATAGACTGTAAGCTCTTGTGTCACCCCCTCATCCTCATAGACTGTAAGCTCTTGTATCACCCCCTCATCCTCATAGACTGTAAGCTCTTGTGTCACCCCTCATCCTCATAGACTGTAAGCTCTTGTGTCACCCCCTCATCCTCATAGACTGTAAGCTCCTGTGTTATCCCCTCATCCTCATAGACTGTAAGCTCTTGTGTCACCCCCTCATCCTCATAGACTGTAAGCTCTTGTATCACCCCCTCATCCTCATAGACTGTAAGCTCTTGTGTCACCCCCTCATCCTCCTAGACTGTAAGCTCTTGTGTCACCCCCTCATCCTCATAGACTGTAAGCTCTTGTGTCACCCCCTCATCCTCATAGACTGTAAGCTCCTGTGTTATCCCCTCATCCTCATAGACTGTAAGCTCTTGTGTCACCCCCTCATCCTCATAGACTGTAAGCTCTTGTATCACCCCCTCATCCTCATAGACTGTAAGCTCTTGTGTCACCCCCTCATCCTCATAGACTGTAAGCTCTTGTATCACCCCCCTCATCCCCATCCTCATAGACTGTAAGCTCTTGTGTCCCCCTCATCCTCATAGACTGTAAGCTCTTGTGTCACCCCCTCATCCTCATAGACTGTAAGCTCTTGTGTCACCCCCTCATCCTCATAGACTGTAAGCTCTTGTGAGCAGGGCCCTCTCTCCTATAGTTCCATATGACCGTCTGTAATGTAATATTATATTTGTATATGTCCCCTATGATTTGTAAGGGCTACAGAATATGATGGTGCTATAAAAATAAAGATTATTATTATTACAGTCTCCATAATCCTAATAATTATTCTGCAAGACAGAAGATCTGTGACCCACCACCTCCTCATGTCATGTACTGGCCCAGTTGGCTCAGTAGGTCACACTTGCTGCATTTGGTCCTTGTAATGACATGGCTGAAGGTTTGGCAACAGATGGGGTTGGGGAAGTGCCTGCTTTCACACCTCGCCTCCTCCTTGCTCTGATGTGGATGTTATGAGTCAGGGGGCTCCTCCAGCTGTTCCAGATCCCCCTTATCTCCAGTCTGCTATGTATGTGTGTGTTCTTCTAACAAATGCCAGAGCATCCTGAGCAGATGTGGTTATAAACCTGACATATCTTCCATATCCATCACCTACTGATAACAGTGACAGACGCTCTGCAGGCCCCACCACAGGTCTGTTATGCTGAGCTGATCAGGTGAGTGGTGGCTAGAGACAAGAGGCTTATCTGGAGAGATAAGAGCCAGAACCATGAAATACCAGTGACCATGATACCCCCAAGTGTCCATGGGTGAAGCAACAGACTTCATAGGCTGCTGTCAGGGGGCCGCACATACAACCCATGGACGGCAAAGGCCGCACGGACCACTCCGTACACAGGGAAATGACCTATCTTTCCCCATGTTGTGGTGCCGTGCGTCATGTATCTCTATGTCCGCCTGGCTACGGCCCGGTGGACATACGTTTGTGTAAATGCGCCCTTTACTCAGTGGCGTAACTCGAAGCTGATGGGCCCCAGTGCAAATTCTGTACCAGGCCCCCGGCTATAAGGTATGGTTTATAGTACTAGTCTTCTCATATGGGAAAGTGACACCTTTTGGGTTCCCAATGCCTAAAGGGCCAGTTTGCTGCCGCACCCTTTGCGCCCCATCAAGTTACACCCTGTACCCACTCTTGACTGAAGTTGATTCCTACTCCTCAATTTGCAGTGGATTGCAAGCTCCACAACTGTACAGGAACCCCACCCACCATGTGCCATCTATGATACTGGAACCTTCTTAGGTGTCCTTTGGGTCACCATCGAACAGATAACACAACTGATGTCTTTGACTATAATTGGGGGGCACCCTGGAGCCCTTGATTCAGATGTAAAGTTGCCGAGTGGATGGAAAATATTCTCTGTATCATGTTAGTCAGTGGTTAAAAAGATGAAAGATGAGAGTCCTCGGCTGATGACACCTTCTATTACTGACTAAGTAATAGTCATCATCTTTTTTTTAGTTCGCCAATAAAAGATATTTGGGGCACATTTACTAAGTGTCCGCGAACCGCATTTCCGACGGGTTTCCTGACTATTTCCGATTTGCAGCACATTTAACATGCAATCGGATGCAATCGGATTTTGGCCCAATCGCGCCAACTTTCATGCGACACAAATCGGGGGCGTGGCTGTCGGAGAACTCAACTGATTCGGACTATGCGTGGGATTTAAAATTCAAATTGTGTCACAAGACATGACTTACATACACCGGGAAGAAGAAGGTGAACTCCGGCGGACCTCAGCGGGGAAGGGAAACATGCAGGATATCAGGCGCAGGATCTTGGTGAATCGCGCCGGACTTCATCCACGTTGGACAACGCACCTCAGGGATCACGCGGGGACCGGGTAAATAAATGTGCCATATTTAGTAATATAAAGCAGACACTGTGAATACTGGCATCTAGTGGTTACATGTGAGAATGCAGTCAAATACAATTCTGGGCAGAACACAAGGGGTAAAGTGGCAAAATGTTCATCAGCCCTTTCATGTTTAATGACTGTTTTGGAGGGGATTTAGAGGCAGCAATCACCCCCACACAGGTGGCCATATTAGAGGAGAGCACAGGGAAAAGAGGAAGATTGGAAGCTGGAGCAGAACACGGGGCACCAAATATATGATGGTTATTCATGTCTGATATGTAGCATATTTCATCCTGTGATGAGGGCTCTTTAAACAAGAAATAAGACTTTTTATGTGAGCACTATACGGGAGTATTAACTGGATACTTCATTTAAAGCAGGGGTCTCAAACTCGCGGCCCGCGGGCCAACTGCGGCCCGCGGGACAATATTTTGCGGCCCCCACCTGGTCGCGCTGCATGGAGAGGGCTCACGGGCTGAGCCCTCTCCATAGCCGGTAAGTCTTTTCTGCATATTGCAGCAAAGGCTTACCGGTAACACCCGCGATCGGTGCTAGCACCGATCGCGGGTGCTTTCACAGCGATGGCTGCCGACAAAGCTGCCGGCAGCCTCAAAAAGATAGCGGCGCATGGGCGCCGCCATCTTACCTGGGATCACCGCTCCCCGTGACGTCATCGGGGGGCGGAGATCCGTCTCCATGGTAGCCTCAGGTCTTCCGAAGACCCCAGGCTATTTCGTTTTAACCCCTTCATTACAATGTGCTGATAGCACATTGTAATGAATGAGGAGGAAAATCTCCATATACTGCCATACTGTAGTATGGCAGTATATGATAGGATCGATCAGACAACCTAGGGTTAAAGTACCCTAGGGAGTCTGAAAAATAGTATAAATAAAAATAAAAAAAAGTTAAAAAAAAAAAAATAATAATAAAAAAACCTAAAATTTCAAATCACCCCCCTTTCCCTAGAACTGACATAAATATAAATAAACAGTAAAAATCATAAACATATCAGGTATCGACGCGTCCGAAAATGCCCGATCTATCAAAATATGATGACGGTTTTTCAGTGCGTTTAACCCCGTTACGGAAAAAAGCGCCCAAATTCTAAAATGGCACTTTTTTGCCATTTTGAAAAATATAAAAAAATCTATAAAAAGTGATCAAAAGGTTGTACAGTCCTAAAAATGATATCATTGAACATATTATCAAATTTCGCAAAAAATGACAGCACCCACAGCTCCGTACACCAAAGTATGAAAAAGTTATTAGCGCCAGAATTTGGCAAAATAAAAAAAAATATTTTTGTACAGTAGGTTTTAATTTTTGTAAATGTATGAAAACATTATAAAACCTATACAAATTTGGTATCCCCTTAATCGTACCGACCCAAAAAATAAAGTAGACATGTCATTTGGGGCGCTCAGTGAAAGACGTAATATCCAAGCCCACAAGAAAATGGCGCAAATGCATTTTCATTGCATTTGGAATTTTTTTCCCGCTTCCGAGTTCATGGCATGGAATATTTAATACCATCACTATGAAGTGCAATTTGTTACGCAGAAAACAATCCATCACACAGCTCTTTACGTGTAAAAATAAAAAAGTTATAGTTTTTTGAAGGTGGGGAGTGAAAAATGGACATGAAAAAACAGGAAAGGGCCCGTAACCGGTTAATCCCCTTCCCTCCGGTACTTGAAGAAGATGAAGTCGCCGCTCTGAACGCACTTGGTGCAGGTCAGAGCGGCGACTTCATCTTCTTCGATGGGAGGGACACGGGGAGGCAAGTACTGGGTGGGTGGGGGGGGGGGGGGGGAATGGAGTGTCCCTGACTGGGCTCAGTGCGGTAGGAGCTTGGGACCCCTCGGTGCACAGGACGCGTTCATAGAGAAAACACGTCTCCCAGCTTGGGGCTTTCCTTGCACTGGGAGACGCCGTGACATTTGAATCTGAATAATGATATTTTGTAAGCGCATTTTGTGTGGAAAACTTGATGCGGCCCAGCCTTACCCAGAATCTACCTCCAACGGCCCCCAGGTAAATTGAGTTCGAGACCCCTGATTTAAAGGGATTGTCCAAAACGTTATATTTTTGGCCTATACTTAGTGATCTGAGTGGTTTGGTTCAGATCCCAGAGTCAGTAGCAGATGGCTTGTGCCTGTGCATGGTGACCAGAGGATATATCTGCAGACTGCAAACCTGCAGTTCCAAACCTGAAGAATGTATGGAGCTAACTACTTTCAACTTCGTTCTCTGAATTGTGATCTGTGCATGATTGGGATTTGGACCCAACTGATCAGATATTGACGACACATCCTCGACAACCCCTTTAAATGCAAGAATAGTACCTTACCTAGTACCTATGGCATGGCCTAGGGCAGTGATGGAGATGCTAAATTCGCTTATTTACCGTGAAGTGCCAACATGGCTTTTTAAGCAGTAACTTAATGCTACCTGTTCTTCCACATCTTTCAATCGTATCGTCCCCCTGAGGCCACCAATACAGTTGAATGAAGGAGAGCAAATTCAGACTCATTATAGCTTCTCTCCAGGGTCTCTCTGTACAGGAAGAATGGTGGGTCCAGAATGGTGAGAGCAGCATCTCTTAGGCTGCAGGAAGGTGTGGTGTATTTGTCCTGGGGCAATGGCCTGAGTGCCCACAGAAATGGCTCCAAGTGCCACTTCTGGCACCTGTGCCATAGGTTCGTCACCACTGGCCTAGGGCTTTCCTCTTCAGGTGGGTCTTTCCTATCATGGTGGCTGTCAGCCTCAAGGATCATTACTCATTTTTTCATCTATTGTCCTTGACACACCACTTCAAGCACTAGTGTGGTTATCACGGAGGGGCCTTGCATACAGTAATGACTACATTGTCCCCTTTATTTGCCGAAAACCAGCAAGACACAGAACGTCACAGGTCCGAAGTCCTACAGCTTCCACAGGCAGGTACTTACCCTGTTAAAGTTTCTTAATAGAAACCCCTGTACCATGTGATGAGTGGAGGTCTGATACCTGCCACAAGCTGTCTACAGCAGCCACCAGTGTCATAACTAATAGAGAAGATGTGTGCAGGTACAGAGAATGATAAAAAAAACACAAAAAAGTTCTATATTTCACTTTATTGGACAGGTAAATATTCTGTATATAACGCTGTATAATCCTCCTCCGACCTGACTGTAGTCATTGCTGTTCTGTATCATGGATGTAGATCGCTGGACAGAACTTCCTCCAGAACAGCACCTCCCCGCAATGTGGGCCCCTGGTAACAGAACCAGCAGTATTGGAATGACAGACATGGACCCGTCCTTATGCTACAGCCTCCATATATATGGGGTGTAGGGGTAGAATGAGGCAGCAGTACTAGAATCAGTAAATGTGTACAGAGATATAAGGAAAGTAAGATTTATTATTTTATATTCATTATAAATCATCATTCATTTACCAATCTCATAACATTGCAAGTCAATAACAATCGAGGTCCAACCCTCGTTGATTGACAAATTATTACTTATAGGATGACAACATCACACAGCATTGTTCAGAGATTCCCATCACTCACATCAGGCCCTGCCCACATTAGGGTTCATGGATCAGATATCACCTATCAGTCTGGTGGTTCAATTTTACTTTATTCCATTATCCAAAACAGATTGTCCCCTAAGGTGCTATTACAGAGTCCAGTACATGAGAAGGTTCTGGTAAAATCACCATCACCACACCACAGGGAGACCCATTATAACGGAGAGATTATTTCATTTTTCTTGCATTGGTCAGTGTCACTATTTGTATTACTATGTGGACGGGCGATGTGTTACCCTATTGTTATTGGTTATTCCTTTTGGTGGTTAGGCAAGGGGGCAAGGGAGGGGGAGAAAAGTTGTCCTGGGCTGTTTTCATCACAACTACTGTGCATGTATGTGATTATGTGTTACTGTACTGCATTATTATGTGTCGCCAAAAATGGTAATAAAATAGTGTATAAAAAAAATAACTGTGGACACATCCAGGTAATAAAGTGACCATGTTACTGATATGTTATTGTACGTATAGTTCGCCCCTGAGTGCATATACACCGCACATCCACTACATGTCTAGGGTCTGGTGATATCACCGTCCGCTAAGACTCTGGTAGAGGAGTCCAGCACCAGGGAGGCCCATTCTAATGGAGACAATGGGGGTCATTTATTAAGGGCCCGATTCGCGTTTTCCCGACGTGTTACCCGAATATTTCCGATTTGCGCCGCTTGTATATGAATTGCCCCGGGTTTTTGGCGCACGCGATCGGATTGTGGCGCATCGGGGCCGGTATGCGCGCGACAGAAATCGGGGGGCGTGGCCGAACGAAAACCCGACGTATTCGGAAAAACCGCCGCATTTAAAAACCGAAATGTGTCGCATAAGGACCGCTTACCTTCACCTGGTCCAGCTCGGTGCATTCCGGCGCGATGAGTTTACTTTCAGCGCAGCAGCGCCACCTGGTGGACGGCGGAAGAACTACCTTATTAAATCCCGGCCGGACCCGAATCCAGAGCGGAGAAGCCGCCGCTGGAACGCGAATGGACCGGGTAAGTAAATTTGCCCCAATGTCCTCCGCCCATTTCCCAACATTGAGGGGCCACTCAAAGAAAGGGGCAGTCGAGCCGGAGCTGCAGACGGTTGTCTCCATCCTGTACTACATAGCAGATTTTTGGTCTCGTCCATCAGCAAATGTACAAATCATGATTTATCAGAATGTTATGTGCATATATTATGTACTGTATGTCATTATGTGTTACTGTACTGCATTACTGTCTATGTGCCGCCAAAAATGTTAATAAAATTGAATATTTTAAAAAAAGCTGTGGACACATCCAGGTATAAAGTGACCATGTTACTGATATGTTATTGTACGTATAGTTCGCCCCTGAGTGCATATACACCGCACATCCACTACATGTCTAGGGTCTGGTGATATCACCGTCCGCTAAGATTCTGGTAGAGGAGTCCAGCACCAGGGAGGCCCATTCTAATGGAGACAATGGGGGTCATTTACTAAGGGCCCGATTCGCGTTTTCCCGACGTGTTACCCGAATATTTCCGATTTGCGCCGATTGTACCTGAATTGCCCCGGGATTGTGGCACACGCGATCGGATTGTGGTGCATCGGCGCCGCCATGCGCGCGAAGGAAATCGGGGGGCGTGGCCGAATGAAAACCCGACGTATTCGGAAAAACCGCCGCATTTAAAAACCGAAAAAGTGTCGCTTGAGGAGCGCTTAGCTTCACCTGGTCCGAGGTGGTGCATTCCGGCGCGATGAGATGACTTTCAGCGACGGCGGAAGAACTACCTTCATAAATCCCGGCCGGACCCGAATCCAGAGCAGAGAACGCGCCGCTGGATAGCGAATGGACCGGGTAAGTAAATCTGCCCCAATGTCCTCCCTCCGCCCATTTCCCAACACTGAGGGGCCACTCAAAGAAAAGGGCAGTCGAGCCGGAGCTGCAGACAGTTGTCTCCATCCTGTACTACATATCAGGTATTTGGTCTCGTCCATTAACAAATGTAAAATTCACAATTTATCGGAATGTTATGTTGCACATGTTGTGACACCTACGTCTTGCCCCTAAGCCATCGCCATCAGGTAGACACTTTGTGAAATGGATAGGTGTTGTGTTAAATTAAGGAGGTACTGCTATGCTACATTGTAGGGACTGCTATGCAACATTATGGGGGTACTCTGCTACATTATGGGGAGGTGCTCTGCTACATTGTGGGGAGGTGCTGTGCTGCATTATGGGGAGGTGCTATGCTACATTATGGGGAGGTGCTGTGCTGCATTATGGGGAGGTGCTGTGCTACATTATGGGGAGGTGCTGTGCTACATTATGGGAGGTGCTGTGCTACATTATGGGGAGGTGCTCTGCTACATTATGGGGGAGGTGCTCTGCTACATTGTGGGGAGGTGCTGTGCTGCATTATGGGGAGGTGCTGTGCTACATTATGGGGAGGTTCTGTGCTGCATTATGGGGAGGTGCTGTGCTACATTATGGGGAGGTGCTGTGCTACATTATGGGAGGTGCTGTGCTACATTATGGGAGGTGCTGTGCTACATTATGGGGGAGGTGCTGTGCTACATTACGGGGGTGCTGGGCTACATTACAGGGGGTGCTGTGCTACATTATGGGGAGGTGCTGCGCTACATTATGGGGAGGTGCTGTGCTACATTATGGGGAGGTGCTGTACTACATTATGGGGAGGTGCTGCGCTACATTATGGGGAGGTGCTGTGCTACATTATGGGAGGTGCTATACTACATTATGGGGAGGTGCTGTGCTACATTATGGGGGGTACTGTGCTACATTATGGGGAGGTGCTATACTACATTATGGGGAGGTTCTGTACTACATTATGGGGGAGGTGCTGTGCTACATTATGGGGAGGTGCTGTGCTACATAATGGGGAGGTGCTATACTACATTATGGGAGGTTCTGGGCTACATTATGGGGAGGTGCTATACTACATTATGGGAGGTGCTGGGCTACATTATGGGGGAGGTGCTGTGCTACATAATGGGGAGGTGCTATACTACATTATGGGAGGTGCTGGGCTACATTATGGGGAGGTGCTATACTACATTATGGGAGGTTCTGGGCTACATTATGGGGAGGTGCTATACTACATTATGGGAGGTGCTGGGCTACATTATGGGGGAGGTGCTGTGCTACATTATGGGAGGTTCTGGGCTACATTATGGGGAGGTGCTATACTACATTATGGGAGGTGCTGTGCTACATTATGGGAGGTTCTGGGCTACATTATGGGGAGGTGCTATACTACATTATGGGAGGTGCTGGGCTACATTATGGGGGAGGTGCTGTGCTACATTATGGGAGGTTCTGGGCTACATTATGGGGAGGTGCTATACTACATTATGGGAGGTGCTGGGCTACATTATGGGGGAGGTGCTGTGCTACATAATGGGGAGGTGCTATACTACATTATGGGAGGTGCTGGGCTACATTATGGGGAGGTGCTATACTACATTATGGGAGGTTCTGGGCTACATAATGGGAGGTGCTATACTACATTATGGGAGGTTCTGGGCTACATTATGGGGAGGTGCTATACTACATTATGGGAGGTGCTGGGCTACATTATGGGGAGGTGCTATACTACATTATGGGAGGTGCTGGGCTACATTATGGGGAGGTGCTATACTACATTATGGGGGAGGTGCTGTGCTACATTATGGGAGGATCTGGGCTACATTATGGGGAGGTGCTGTGCTATATTAAGGGTAAAGTGATGTGTTACATTAAGGAGGAGGTGCTGTACTACATTAAGATTGCTTTGCAACTTAAAGTAGGAGTGCTGCTTAATTTTTTTGAACAACAATTTGACATGAACGTGTGCAACCTGTAGAAACACGCCATATGTTAGCTCTATCTCATGAGCTGCACTCAGGACGGTTGATGGGGGTCCCTGCATTATAAAGAATTATAATATAAGGACTTACCATCCACCGGCCAAATAGCCACCGCTGCAAATGTATTAAGTATTACAGGTATCCAGGAAATAGACGGCGCTCCAACCTATAAGACGGTCCACCTCTTCTTGTGGATCCTGAAAACGACATGTAGTAAATAATAGTCCCGGCACTTCTAGATAGCGATGCCATTCTTTTATTCCACATCCGTGTTATATGAATAACAAAATAGCGTCCTACATCTCTAGAAGTGTTACGGCTCTCCTGAGCCTTTCTCAACAGCTAAATAAATCACAAATTCTCTAAACTATATAGGTCATACATGTCTTCATTTCCGGGGACATATGACTAACATTTCGGATCTTCAGGTAAAACAACCCCTGGTTGCGTAGTGGCGTCATATGCAATGATAAGACTGCGATCATGTGACTTAGTCACATGACCGCAAATCATCAAAATTATCAAATCGGAATCTCATATCTAAACAATTGCAGACTCAGCTAAATTCGGACAACAGTTAGGTAAGAATACAGAGTTACAATATAATCAGAGTTAGTTGGAGCTATAATATAGTATAAATATGCAATATCTCAACCCATCTGAAATTGTTTAGATATGAGATTCCGTTTTGATGATATTGATAAGTTTCGGTCATGTGACTAAGTATATGACGCCACTACGCAACCAGGAGTTGTTTCACCCGAAGATCCCGAAGTTAATCATACGTCACCGGAAATGAAGACATGTATGACCTATATAGTTTAGAGATTTTGCGATTTATTTAGCTGTTGAGAAAGGCTCAGGTGAGCCAAAACGCTTCTGGAGATGTAGGACGCTATTTTGTTATTGATATAACACGGATCTGGAAAAAAAAGAATTGCATCGCTACCTCGCAGTGCCGGGACTATTCTTTACTATGTATTAACTATTACAGTTCCGCTACGGCAGACAGACAGGACGCCCCTGCATTATATTTCTATATACTGTAGAGACCCCTGTACAATTCATCATAAGAATGGTTTTACCCTGGTGTTTTAAAAATAACACTCCACTGTCCGGGATGGCACCCTCCCCGACGCACGTTTCGGTGGCCTCCCCCAGACGAAGGCTCATTCCGAGCCGAAACGCGCGTCGGGGAGGGTGCCATCACGGACAGTGGAGTGTTATTTTTAAAACACCAGGGTAAAACCATTCTTATGATGAATTGTTATGTCTCTTGATTACTAGGTTTAACACATGAGTCTCTCCCATTTGTATGCAAACATATGTTCCTCCACTTTTTGTGTCCGGTGATGCCCCCCTGTCCCTCTGCTTTTGCCACCACCAGGATATTTTAATGTTTTAACATATTGTCCAAATAAAGTATATTCCTTTGTATTACTTGTATACACTCACCGGCCACTTTATTAGGTACACCTGTCTAACTGCTCGTTAACACTTAATTTCTAATCAGCCAATCACATGGCGGCAACTCAGTGCATTTAGGCATGTAGACATGGTCAAGACTATCTCCTGCAGTTCAAACCGAGCATCAGTATGGGGAAGAAAGGTGATTTGAGGCCTTTGAACGTGGCATGGTTGTTGGTGCCAGAAGGGCTGGTCTGAGTATTTCAGAAACTGCTGATCTACTGGGATTTTCACGCACAACCATCTCTAGGGTTTACAGCGAATGGTCCGAAAAAGAAAAAACATCCAGTGAGCGGCAGTCTGTGGGCGGAAATGCCTTGTTGATGCCAAAGGTCAGAGGAGAATGGGCAGACTGGTTCGAGCTGATAGAAAGGCAACAGTGACTCAAATTGCCACCCATTACAACCAAGGTAGGCAGAAGAGCATCTCTGAGCGCACAGTACGTCCAACTTTGAGGCAGATGGGCTACAGCAGCAGAAGACCACACCGGGTGCCACTCCTTTCAGCTAAGAACAGGAAACTGAGGCTACAATTTGCACAAGCTCATCGAAATTGGACAGTAGAAGATTGGAAAAACGTTGCCTGGTCTGATGAGTCTCGATTTCTGCTGCGACATTCGGATGGTAGGGTCAGAATTTGGCGTCAACAACATGAAAGCATGGATCCATCCTGCCTTGTATCAACGGTTCAGGCTGGTGGTGGTGGTGTCATGGTGTGGGGAATATTTTCTTGGCACTCTTTGGGCCCCTTGGTACCAATTGAGCATCGTTGCAACGCCACAGCCTACCTGAGTATTGTTGCTGACCATGTCCATCCCTTTATGACCACAATGTACACAACATCTGATGGCTACTTTCAGCAGGATAATGCACCATGTCATAAAGCTGGAATCATCTCAGACTGGTTTCTTGAACATGACAATGAGGTCACTGTACTCAAATGGCCCCCACAGTCACCAGATCTCAATCCAATAGAGCATCTTTGGGATGTGGTGGAACGGGAGATTCGCCTCATGGATGTGCAGCCGACAAATCTGCGGCAACTGTGTGATGCCATCATGTCAATATGGACCAAAATCTCTGAGGAATGCTTCCAGCACCTTGTTGTATCTATGCCAGGAAGAATTGAGGCAGTTCTGAAGGCAAAAGGGGGTCCAACCCATTACTAGCATTGTGTACCTAATAAAGTGGCCGGTGAGTGTATATTTCTAGTCTGGCTTCTTTCCTCTAGGGGAGCCCCCTAGAGGTACAATAGGTTATATGAACAGTCCCTACAGGCCTAGTGACATGCCAACACATCTATGCAATACTCGTAGTATTGCCTAGAGCAGTGGTGGCGAACCTGTGGCACTCAGAGCCCTTTCTATGGGCACCCACGCCATCACCCCACCGCAGCGTTCGCCAGACAGGACTCAAGGCCTCTTGCAGTCCCAGACAGCCCAGGACCTTAGAAGGAAGCTACAATGATAATCCAAACTTCTCCTCCTTTCTACTGTATTGGTGTCCTCAGGTGCCTATACAATTTATATCTGTGACAGAGCAGGGAGTAATAAGTTACTGATTAAATTGTCGCATCGGCACTTTGCGAAAAATATGTGGGATTTGGTTGTAGTTTGGGCACTCTGCGTCTAAAAGGTTTGCCATCACTGGCCTAGAGCAAAGGCTTACCGGTAACACCCGCTGATCGCCGCTGGCGGCTTAAAAGAAAATGGCGGCTTAAAAGAAAATGGCAGTTAAAGTACCCTAGGGGTCTGAAAAATAGTAAAAATAAAAGAAAAAAAATGATGATAAAAAAACTAAAAATTCAAATCACACCCCTTTCCCTAGAACTGATGTAAATATTAATAAACAGTAAAAATCATAAATACATTAGGTGTCGCCACGTCCAAAAATGCCCGATCAATCAAAATATAATATAATATTTTCACTGTGTTTAACCCCATAATGGAAAATAGCGCCCAAATTAAAAAATGCCACTTTTTGCCATTTCGAAAACCATAAAAAAATTCAATAAAAAGTGATCAAAAGGTCATAAATTCCTAAAAAGGGTAGCATTGAAAATGTCATCAAAAGTCGCAAGAAATGACACCACCCACTGCTCCGTACACCAAAGTATAAAAAAGTTATTAACCCCAGAAGATGGCAAAACAAAAAAAAATGTGTACAGTAATTTTAAATCTTTGTAAATGTATGAAAACATTATAAAATCTATACAAATTTGGTATCGCCGTAATTGTACCGACCCAAAGAATAAAGTAGACATGTCATTTGGGGCGTATAGTGAAATCCACAAAATCCAAGCCTACAAGAAAACGGCACAAATGGGTTTTTTTTTACCAATTTCTCTGCATTTAGAATTTTTTTCCTGCTTCCCAGTACACGGCATGGAATATGAAATACCGTCACTATGAAGTGCAATTTGTTACGCAGGAAACAAGCAATCACAGAGCTCTGTACATGGAAAAATAAAAGTTATAGATCTTTGAAGGTGGGAAGTGAAAAATGAAAACGCAAAAACTAAAAAGGGCAGCAGCGAGAGGGGGTTGAGGACATTTTTTAGTCATTCTTTTTTGTCTGTTAAGTTGTTCACTGCACTTGATAAATAATTTATTTATGGATAGATCTGACATTTTGGTACATGTGTACGATTTTACGTCTATTGCAGAGTAGTGCGACTATACGGCTTCACTATAAGCATTTAGGCTGCTGTTTCTTTTTTTTTTTAATCTATAATCTCTCCCTGCACTGTAAATAAATATAAATGATCAAATAATATTTTAACATAATTCTTAAAGCATAATTAAACGAGTATTAGTTTTATTTTATTATTGAGTGTACTCCCAATGACCCCTATCTGCACAGTAGAATGGTACAGCCCAAGGATCAGTTCCGTGTAATACAGCCATGGGCTAACTGAATAGGACTAAACATTGGGGGCCATCATGTTATACATCATGTGTGAGAAACTGTGCCGCATTCATGTGTTTACACAGCACAATTAGAAAGGCCGAATAATGGAAACAGATCTGTACATTACTACATCACTATTAGAGATGAGCGAACATGCTCGTCCGAGCTTGATGCTCGGTCGAGCATTAGGGTACTCGAAACTGCTCGTTACTCGGACGAATACTTCGCCCGCTCGAGAAAATGGCAGCTCCCGCCGTTTTGCTTTTTGGCGGCCAGAAACAGAGCCAATCACAAGCCAGGAGACTCTGCACTCCACCCAGCATGACGTGGTACCCTTACACGTCGATAGCAGTGGTTGGCTGGCCAGATCAGGTGACCCTGGGATAGACTAGCCGCTGGCCGCGCTGCTCGGATCATTCTGTGTCTGGATGCCGCTAGGGAGAGAGCTGCTGCTGGTCAGGGAAAGCGTTAGGGTGTTCTATTAGCTTACTGTTAGGCAGGAGTGATTCTCAAAGAACCCAACAGCCCTTCTTAGGGCTACAATAACGTTCTACTTTTTTTATTTTAATTTGCATCTATTACCATTTTGTGAGGAATTAGCAGGGGGACTTGCTACCGTTGTGTTTAGCTCTTAGTGGCACACATATCCATAGCAAAGACCGAAGTGGGAAAATTCAGTAGGGGTTGGATTTCTATTAGGCAATAACTCAGTGTCATCTCATCTGGCATAGTAGTGTGCTTCCTTTGATACTTGGCTAGAAAATAGCCATAGGAGAATACAAACAGCTTCTTGAAGCCTACAGTAGCGTTCTATATATTTGATTTCTGGTTGATCTGCTGGTGGCTGTAGTTTCTGCAGTGCATGTACTTGCCAATTCTGAGCAATTTGTAGTGAGACTTGCGACCGCTGTGTTCTGCGCTTAGTGGCGCACATATCCATAGCAAAGGCCGAAGTGGCAAAATTCAGTAGGGGTTGGATTTCTATTAGGCAATAACTCAGTGTCATCTCATCTGGCATAGTAGTGTGCTTCCTTTGATACTTGGCTAGAAAATAGCCATAGGAGAATACAAACAGCTTCTTGAAGCCTACAGTAGCGTTCTATATATTTGATTTCTGGTTGATCTGCTGGTGGCTGTAGTTTCTGCAGTGCATGTACTTGCCAATTCTGAGCAATTTGTAGTGAGACTTGCGACCGCTGTGTTCTGCGCTTAGTGGCGCACATATCCATAGCAAAGGCCGAAGTGGGAAAATTCAGTAGGGGTTGGATTTCTATTAGGCAATAACTCAGTGTCATCTCATCTGGCATAGTAGTGTGCTTCCTTTGATACTTGGCTAGAAAATAGCCATAGGAGAATACAAACAGCTTCTTGAAGCCTACAGTAGCGTTCTATATATTTGATTTCTGGTTGATCTGCTGGTGGCTGTAGTTTCTGCAGTGCATGTACTTGCCAATTCTGAGCAATTTGTAGTGAGACTTGCGACCGCTGTGTTCTGCGCTTAGTGGCGCACATATCCATAGCAAAGGCCGAAGTGGCAAAATTCAGTAGGGGTTGGATTTCTATTAGGCAATAACTCAGTGTCATCTCATCTGGCATAGTAGTGTGCTTCCTTTGATACTTGGCTAGAAAATAGCCATAGGAGAATACAAATAGCTTCTTGAAGCCTACAGTAGCGTTCTATATATTTGATTTCTGGTTGATCTGCTGGTGGCTGTAGTTTCTGCAGTGCATGTACTTGCCAATTCTGAGCAATTTGTAGTGAGACTTGCGACCGCTGTGTTCTGCGCTTAGTGGCGCACATATCCATAGCAAAGGCCGAAGTGGCAAAATTCAGTAGGGGTTGGATTTCTATTAGGCACTAACTCAGTGTCATCTCATCTGGCATAGTAGTGTGCTTCCTTTGATACTTGGCTAGAAAATAGCCATAGCAATAGGATAGGATTGTTTGGTTTTAAAAACTCAAAAAAAAACAAAAAACACAAAAAAACACAAAAAAACACAAAAAAACACAAAAAAAAACAAAAAGAAGTAAAAAAAAAAAGTTATAACTCTCATTTTAAAAATGTTTAACCTGAGGGCTAGGGGTAGAGGACGAGGGCGGGGACGTGGGCGTCCAACTACTGCAGGGGTCAGAGGCCGTGGTCCTGGGCGGGGTGAGACACCACCTGCTGATGAGGGAGCAGGGGAACGCCGCAGAGCTACACTCCCTAGGTTCATGTCTGAAGTTACTGGGACTCGTGGTAGAGCACTGTTGAGGCCAGAACAGTGCGAACAGGTGATGTCGTGGATTGCTGACAATGCTTCGAGCAATTTGTCCACCACCTGTCAGTCTTCCACGCAGTCCACCCATGTCACCGAAATCCCCACTCCTCCAGCTCCTGCACCTCAGCCTCCTCCCCCCCAGTCTGCCCCCTCCCAGGAAAATTTGCCATTTGAACCGGCATACTCTGAGGAACTGTTTTCTGGACCCTTCCCACAGTCACAAACCACTTGTCCGGTTGCTGCTGAGCAATTTTCCGATGCCCAGGTTTTCCACCAGTCACAGTCTGTGGGTGATGATGACCTTCTTGACGTAGTGGAAGTGTGTAAAGAGGTGTCCGACGATGAGGAGACACGGTTGTCAGACAGTGGGGAAGTTGTTGTCAGGGCAGGAAGTCCGAGGGGGGAGCAGACTGAGGGATCGGAGGATGATGAGGTGACAGACCCAAGCTGGGTTGAGAGGCCGGGTGAACACAGTGCTTCTGAGACGGAGGAGAGTCCTCGACCTGAACAGGTTGGAAGAGGCAGTGGTGGGGCCAGACGGAGAGGCAGGGCCAGAGCTGGTGCATCAGCGCCACTGTCAACTAGTGAAGCTCCCGTGGTGAGGGCTCTTGCGGCGAGGGCTAGATCTTCAGAAGTGTGGAGGTTCTTTAAGGAAACACCGGATGACCGACGGACTGTGGTGTGCAACATTTGCCAAACCAGGCTCAGCAGGGGTTCCACCACTACTAGCTTAACTACCACCAGTATGCGCAGGCATATGAATGCTAAGCACCCCACTCAGTAGCAAAAAAGCCCGTTCACCTCCGGCCGTGCACACCACTGCTCCTTCCCCTGTGTCAGCTGCTAGTCAGCCCCCTGCCCAGGACCCTGGCACAAAAACCCCATCGTCGCCTCCACGATCCTCCACAGCATCCACCAGCGTTCAGCTCTCCATACCCCAGACGCTGGAGCGGAAACGCAAATATAGTGCAACCCACCCGCACGCCCAAGCCCTTAATGTGCACATCTCCAGATTGCTTAGCCTGGAGATGCTGCCCTATAGGCTAGTAGAGACCGAGGCCTTTCGCAACCTCATGGCGGCGGCCGCCCCTCGGTATTCGGTCCCCAGCCGCCACTACTTTTCCCGATGTGCCGTCCCAGCCCTGCACCAGCACGTGTCAGACAACATCATCCGTGCCCTGACCAACGCCGTTTCTGACAAGGTCCACCTGACCACGGACACGTGGACGAGTGCTGCCGGGCAGGGCCACTATATATCGCTGACGGCACATTGGGTTAACTTGGTGGAGGCTGGGACCGAGTCTGACCCTGGGGCTGCTCATATACTGCCGACGCCGAGGATTGCGGGGCCTACCTCGGTCCAGGTGTTTCAGGCCTACTATGCCTCCTCCTCCTCCCACCCCTCCTCCACCTCCTCCTCCGAACTACCATCCGTGGGCACGGCGCCATCAGTCGGTAGCTCTAGGCACAGCAGCAGTGCCGTCGCTAAGCGACAGCAGGCGGTGCTCAAACTGCTGAGCCTAGGCGACAAAAGGCACACCGCCCAAGAGCTATTACAGGGCATCACGGCGCAGACTGATCTGTGGCTGGCACCGCTGAACCTCAAGCCGGGAATGGTTGTGTGTGACAACGGCCGTAACCTGGTGGCGGCTCTGCAACTCGGCAGACTGACACATGTGCCATACCTGGCCCATGTGTTAAATCTGATAGTGCAGCGTTTCCTCAAGACATACCCCAATCTGTCTGATTTGCTCACGAAGGTGCGCCGCATCTGTGCGCATTTCAGGAAGTCCAGCCCAGATGCTGCCACTCTCAGGGCAGCGCAGCGCCGCCTCCAACTGCCCGCTCACCGACTGTTGTGCGACGTGTCCACGAGGTGGAATTCAACACTGACCATGTTATCCAGAGTTTACCAGCAGCGCAGAGCGATTGTAGACTGCCAGATGTCAACTTCCACCAGAACTGGTAGTCAGGTCAGTCAGCTTCCTCAAGTCTACAATGAGGAGTGGACGTGGATGTCTGATATCTGTCAGGTGCTGAGTAACTTTGAGGAGTCAACACAGATGGTCAGTGGCGATGCCGCCATCATCAGCCTCACCATCCCGCTGCTTGGCCTGTTGAAAAACTCTCTGGTCAGCATGAAGTCGGAAGCTTTGCACTCGTCACAAGAGACGGGGGAAGAATATTCCCTTGTTGATAGCCAAAGCACCCTGAGGTCTGTTTCTCAGCGCATATCGGAGGAGGTGGAGGTGGAGGAGGATGAGGAGGAAGAGGAGGAGAATGTTGGCGAGACACAAGAGGGGACCATTGTTGAGTCCTTCACTGTTCAGCGTGTATGGGCAGAAGAAGAGGAGTTGGAGGAGTTGGAGGAGGAGGAAATGGACAGTCAGGCCAGTGAGGGGAGTGAATTCTTACGCGTTGGTACTCTGGCGCATATGGCAGATTTCATGCTAGGCTGCCTATCCCGTGACCCTCGCGTTCAAAGAATTTATTCCAGCACTGATTACTGGGTGTTCACTCTCCTGGACCCACGGTACAAGCAAAATCTTTCCACTCTCATCCCTGCAGAGGAAAGGAGTGTGAGAATGCATGAATACCAGCAGGCCCTGGTGCACAAGCTGAAACAGTATTTCCCTTCTGACAGCGCTAGCGGCAGAGTGCGTAGTTCTGCGGGACAAGTAGCGAGGGAGAGTAGGCGAGCAGGCAGCTTGTCCAGCACTGGCAAGGGTACGCTTTACAAGGCTTTTGCCAGCTTTATGTCACCCCAGCAAGACACTGTCACCTGTCCCCAGTCTCGGCAGAGTAGGGCTGATCTTTACAGAAAGATGGTGAGGGAGTACGTAGCTGACCATACCATCGTCCTAAATGATCACACAGCTCCCTACAACTACTGGGTTTCAAAGCTGGACATGTGGCACGAACTGGCGCTGTACGCCTTGGAGGTTCTTGCCTGCCCTGCCGCTAGCGTCTTGTCCGAGTGGGTTTTCAGTGCAGCTGGTGGCATCATCACCGATAAGCGTACACGCCTGTCGACTGACAGCGCTGACAGGCTGACGCTTATTAAAATGAATAAAGGCTGGATTTCTCAGAATTTCCAATCTCCACCAGGTGAAGGAAGCTCAACCTGAATAATTGATCCACTCCTCCTCCTCCTCCTCATTTTCCTCCTTCTCCTCCTCTTTGTACAGTAAAGCAGAGGAAAATGGCTATTTTTTGACAGGGCCCACTGGCTCTTGCTATAGTACTTCATGCATTTAATTTTTCTGGAGGGCCACCTACCCGGTCCTCTGTTTGAAACAATTTTTGTGAGTGCCACATACAGGCACTCAATCTATTCCATTTTTCTGGAGGGCCACCTACCCGGTCCTCTGTTTTAAAAAATTTTTGGGACTGCCACATACAGGCACTCAATCTATTCCATTTTACTGGAGGGCCACCTACCTGCTCCTCTGGTTTGAAACATTTTTGGGACTGCCACATACAGGCACTCAATCTATTCCATTTTACTGCAGGGCCACCTACCTGCTCCTCTGGTTTGAAGAATTTTTGGGACTGCCACATACAGGCACTCAATCTATTCCATTTTACTGGAGGGCCACCTACCTGCTCCTCTGGTTTGAAGAATTTTTGGGACTGCCACATACAGGCACTCAATCTATTCCATTTTACTGGAGGGCCACCTACCTGCTCCTCTGGTTTGAAACATTTTTGGGACTGCCACATACAGGCACTCAATCTATTCCATTTTACTGGAGGGCCACCTACCTGCTCCTCTGGTTTGAAAAATGTTTGGGACTGCCACATACAGGCACTATCCAAATTAAATTGTCTCCATAGCAGCCTCCACACGTTGTCTCCATTGCTACCTCCAAA
This sequence comes from Engystomops pustulosus, assembly GCF_040894005.1. NCBI lineage: Eukaryota > Metazoa > Chordata > Amphibia > Anura > Leptodactylidae > Engystomops > Engystomops pustulosus. The sequence goes on from NC_092419.1 coordinate 95,786,595, forward strand.
AGTCGTCCATATAGCTGCCTCCATACATCGTCCCTTTATCAAACGAGGTGTGTCAGGCAGAAATTTGGGTTGTTTTCATGGATTCCACATCAAAGTTGTTAACTTTGTCGCCACCCTGCTGTGTTATCCACAAAATATACTGGCAAACTTTTACCATTTAGGGATATTATTTCAGCGCTTCTTGCGCATCTGTTTACATTCCCCTCACCCGGCATATCCTAAACTTATAAGAACGCTACTACACTTGATCTTATACAAAAGGTTCTTAGAAGTGCTGTTTGGGGAGTAGCCTAGAGACAGGGGCTTGGATTGGCGAAAGCTCGCCTGGCAGCGGAGCGCCAGCTCCATGCGCATCATGCGCTTCTTGCGCATCTGTTTACATTCCCCTCACCCGCCATATCCCAAACTTATAAGAACGCTACTACACTTAACTTGGTGCAGGCTGGGACCGAGTCTGACCCTGGGGCTGCTCATATACTGGCGACGCAGAGAATTGCGGGGCCTACCTCGGTCCAGGTCTCAAAGGCCTACTATACCTCCTCCCACCCCTCCTCCACCTCCTCCTCCTCCGAATTACCATCCGTGGGCATGGCGCCATCAGTCGGTAGCTCTAGGCACAGCAGCAGTGCCGTCGCTAAGCGACAGCAGGCGGTGCTGAAACTGCTGAGCATAGGCGATAAAAGGCACACCGCCCAAGAGCTATTACAGGGCATTCCACATCAAAGTTGTTAACTTTGTCGCCACCCTGCTGTGTAATCCACAAAATATACTGGCAAACTTTTACCATTTAGGGATATTATTTCAGCGCTTCTTGCGCATCTGTTTACATTCCCCTCACCCGGCATATCCTAAACTTATAAGAACGCTACTACACTTGATCTTATACAAAAGGTTCTTAGAAGTGCTGTTTGGGGAGTAGCCTAGAAACAGGGGCTTGGATTGGCGAAAGCTCGCCTGGCTGCAGAGCGCCAGCTCCATCACAAGATCCAACTAACATAGTTGCAGCACCTTTAATCTACTACTAGTTCACTGCCTCCATAATAATAATAATCTTTATTTATATAGCGTCATCATATTCTGCAGCGCTTTACAAATCATAGGAAACAAATACAAATGTAATGTAACAGAGCACAACATTTGTATGGAACAACAGGAGTGAGGTCCCTGCTCGCCAGAGCTTACGGTTTATGAAGATGATGGGGTAACACGAGGTAAAAGAATATTTAATGGTCAAGCCATTCTTCTTAGGGAATAGAAAAAAATATAATAAATGGAATTGCTGTCGCTTGAAACACTCAGCCGTCATCTTATATACCAGGTCCAGGGTGAATGGGACTGCAGAGAAGTCTGGTGCCTGTTGGTTGCTGGATAACAGATGGGAGGACGACACAGGACGGGTTAGTAGAAGAGTTAAAACTTCATGCAGTTAATGAGTGTTATAGGCTTGCCTAAAGAAATGGGTTTTAAGAGCACGTTTGAAACTTTGGAGGTTAGGTATTAGTCTGATAGTCCGGGGCAGAGCATTCCATAGAATTGGTGCAGCTCTAGAGAAGTCTTGGAGACGCGAGTGGGAGGTCCGCACTAGGGTAGAGGTTAATCTAAGATCACTGGCGGATCTAAGAGCACGGGTTGGGCGATAGACTGAGATAAGAGAGGAGAGATAGGGGGGTGCAGCATTATACAGAGCTTTATGGATGAGGGTTATTATTATTTTAAACTATTCGAAAGGAGACTGGCAGCAAGTGCAGCGACTGGCATGAACTGTAAGCATACATGGTCCCCTTATCAAACGAGCTGTGTCAGGCAGAATTTGGGGTTGTTTTCATGGCTTCCATGTTAACTTTGTCGCCACCCTGCTGTGTAATCCACAAAATATACTGGCAAACTTTTATCATGTAGCGATATTATTTGAGCGCTTCTTGCTCACCTCCTTTGGTTCCTCTCTGCCACCCATTGGTTTGAAGCCTGAGTCCATTTAGGGTATGTCGCCATGCCACTCTCTAGCCTGCTGCCGCTGCCTCTGCATGCCGTCCCCTATAGTGTCAGGGTCAATTATTGGATGTTTTAGATGCTATCTAGCTTCATTCTGTCACTCTGTCATGGCCATGCTGTTGCCCATAATTTTGGCATAATGGTGCGATTAGGCAGCCTCAGAGGCATCCATGCATGCTGCCCCTGCTGTTTCCTGTCCATTTCCGTGGTGTTTCCATCCTTTTCTGAGGTTCCCAGGTGTTTGGCCAAGCTTCCCTGTGCAGAGCCTTGGTCCCCTTGAAAAATGCTCGAGTCTCCCATTGACTTCAATGGGGTTCGTTATTCGAGACGAGCACTCGAGCATCGGGAAAAGTTCGTCTCGAATAACGAGTACCCGAGCATTTTAGTGTTCGCTCATCTCTAATCACTATATATATATAATGATGGAGGAGCTCTCTGTAGCTGACAGCAGGTGGCGCTGTGCTCTTCCTGTGCCTGTGTGGCTCCTCTATGTGTTCACTCTGTGGTGGTCTCCATCTTGATGATGATGATGTTACTGATAATGGAGGCTGCTTGATCCTGAATGAAGTCTCCTGTTTTCTCTCACAATATCTGTCACCCTGCAGTATAGGCAGGATATTCAGTGTAGAAGTGATGGCATCACACACAACTAAGAATAATATAATAGACTAGAAAGAAAAATATAAGGATCTTGAACACCAGGGGGTCCAACAATGTGGAGGTGTCATCGCTAGGGGGACATAAGTAGATGTAATGGGGGTATTAAGCAGATCCAAGCCCTGAAATAATCACAAATACTGGCTTGTAGCTTGCACTTCTGATTATTTTCCCCAATCCGCCACCAGTGGGGTGTGATGGGGAGACACGGCGGGCTGGTTATTCCCGCTCATGTGCACTTGCTGCAGAGCCTGGCGTAGCGATAAACTGCGCAGGACCATACACATGAGTATGATAAATAACCCCCAATATGTAGGTCAACATCTGTAAAGAGTTTGTATGTTCGCTCTGTGTTTGCCTGGGTTTCCTTCGGGTCCTCCGGTTTCCTCCCACACTCCAAAACATACTGTTAGGATGTTTAGATTGTGAGCCCCATTAGGGGACACGGAACAATTTGTCATGCTTTGTGCAGCGCTGCGTAATCTATAGGCGCTATATAAATAAAGAATTATTATTATTATTACAATGTGTATTATATGAGCCTGCATTTTACATGACCTGAAACACCTGCAGGACTAAAGGAACCTGTAATGACCGTTTCTCGCCTATGGGACCCTGATAATAAAGGAAGTACAAGAGGGGGAAACAAAAATACTATATTGATTTTACCACCCCCTGTCTATAACCTACAGATCCTGGACTGTTATGTTAAATCTACTGTGTGCACATTGAACCTCTGCTTATTGCTGATGGAGGGGAATGAATAGGGGGTTGTACAGGCAGCCCCCGGGTTACGTACAAGATAGGGTCCATAGGTTTGTTCTTAAGTTGAATTTGTATGTAAGACGAAACTGTATATTTTAGAATTGTAGTTCTGGACAATTTTTTTTTTTGCCCCAGTGACAATTGGAGTTTCAAAATTTTTTGCTGTAATGGGACCAAGGATTATCAATAAAGCTTCATTACAGACACCTTACAGCTGATCATTGCAGTCTGGGGCTATAGTAATATATCCAGAGAGCTTCAGCAGGGGTCACAGTGGGCAGAAGGGTCCGTCTGTAACTATGGGTTGTCTGTAAGTCGGGTGTCCTTAAGTAGGGGACTGCCTGTATTGCTGTCTATTTACTATAAAGGTAATAGGAATTAGTAAATTTTATGTAGGGGTAGAGGGGGCTGAATACATATGTGTGCCAAACTTGATTTTTTTATTTTTATTTTACCATAGTGTACAAAGCAAGTTTCATTTTCTTTAGAATGCACATGTACTAGATACTTTTGGCAGTTTTATTAAAACGTTTGCACCAGTTTTCTATAGTAAATTGCACCGAAAAGACAGTGCTTGCATGTGCATTTATCAAGTATCTGCACCAGTTTTGTGGTGGGACTGTACTCTGTACACTGCGCCACACAATTCTGCACCTAAAGGGGCGATCAGGTGGCGTGCGCCACATTTATTACAGCGACTTGACAGAAATGTGGCTCATCCCATTAAACTGAGCCCCCCCCCCCCAAAAAAAAAAATACAGGGTGCGCCAGATTATTGAAGGCGAGTATTCACTAATCTGGCGCACTCTGCATATTAGTGAGGCAAACTGCACATATTGCAGTTGGCATCATTATTGCTAAATCTGGCTCTTTGTGTTGCTCTGACATAAAATATCAATAAAATACAATGATAATAATAATAGTTTTTTATATAGCGCCATCATATTCCGTAGCGCTTTACAAATCATAGAGTCATATACAAATATACATTACCGAGTACAAACAGTCATATGGAAGAATAGGCCCTGATCACAAGAGCTTACAGTCTATGAGGATGAGGGGGTGACACAAGAGCTTACAGTCTATGAGGATGAGGGGGTGACACAAGAGCTTACAGTCTATGAGGATGAGGTGACACAAGAGCTTACAGTCTATGAGGATGAGGGGTGACACAAGAGCTTACAGTCTATGAGGATGAGGGGGTGACACAAGAGCTTACATTCTATGAGGATGAGAGGGTGACACAAGAGCTTACAGTCTATGAGGATGAGGGGGTGACACAAGAGCTTACAGTCTATGAGGATGAGGGGTGACACAAGAGCTTACAGTCTATGGGGATGAGGGGGTGACAAGAGCTTACACTATGAGGATGAGGGCGTGACACAAGAGCTTACAGTCTATGAGGATGAGGGGGGTGACACAAGAGCTTACAGTCTATGAGGATGGGGGGTGATACAAGAGCTTACAGTCTGAGGATGAGGAGGTGACACAAGAGCTTACAGTCTATGAGGATGAGGGGGGTGACACAAGAGCTTACAGTCTATGAGGATGGGGGGTGATACAAGAGCTTACAGTCTGAGGATGAGGAGGTGACACAAGAGCTTACAGTCTATGAGGATGAGGGGGGGCACAAGAGCTTACAGTCTATGAGAATGAGGGGGTGACACAAGAGCTTACAGTCTATGAGGATGAGGGGGTGACACAAGAGCTTACAGTCTATGAGGATGAGGGGGTGACACAAGATCTTACAGTCTATGAGGATGAGGGGGTGACACAAGAGCTTACAGTCTATGAGGATGAGGGGGTGACACAAGAGCTTACAGTCTATGAGGATGAGGGGGAACACAAGAGCTTACAGTCTATGAGGATGAGGGGGTGACACAAGAGCTTACAGTCTATGAGGATGAGGGGGTGACACAAGAGCTTACAGTCTATGAGGATGAGGGGGTGACACAAGAGCTTACAGTCTATGAGGATGAGGGGGTGACACAAGAGCTTACAGTCTATGAGGATGAGGGGGTGACACAAGAGCTTACAGTCTATGAGGATGAGGGGGTGACACAAGAGCTTACAGTCTATGAGGATGAGGGGGTGACACAAGAGCTTACAGTCTATGAGGATGAGGGGGTGACACAAGAGCTTACAGTCTATGAGGATGAGGGAGTGACACAAGAGCTTACAGTCTATGAGGATGAGGGGGTGACACAAGAGCTTACAGTCTATGAGGATGAGGGAGTGACACAAGAACTTACAGTCTATGAGGATGAGGGGGTGACACAAGAGCTTACAGTCTATGAGGATGAGGAGGTGACACAAGAGCTTACAGTCTATGAGGATGAGGGAGTGACACAAGAGCTTACAGTCTATGAGGATGAGGGGGTGACACAAGAGCTTACAGTCTATGAGGATGAGGGGGAACACAAGAGCTTACAGTCTATGAGGATGAGGGGGTGACACAAGAACTTTCAGTCTATGAGGATGAGGGGGTGACACAAGAGCTTACAGTCTATGAGGATGAGGGGGTGACACAAGAGCTTACAGTCTATGAGGATGAGGGGGTGACACAAGAAGCATAAGAGCTTGTATAACGGTCCAGCCATTCTTTATAAGGGAACATTATAAAATAATTAAATTTAAAAAAATGTTGCTGCTTGGACCAGCCATCAGCCGCATCTTATATACATATCCAAGGTGAAAGTGACTGCAGAGAAGCCTGGAGCTTGGTATATATCTGCTGTTTGCTGGATAACCGACGCAAGGAGGACATAGGATGGATTATTAAAGAGAGAGTTGACATTTAATGCAGTAAGCTGGTGTAAAAGGCTTGCCTAAAGGGATGGGTTTTAAGAGCACGTTTGAAAATTTGGAGGTTGGGTCTGATGGTCCAGAGAAGGGCATTCCAGAGAATTGGTGCAGCTGGGGAGAAGTCCTGGAGACATGCATGAGAGGGTTGAATTGAGGTAGAGATAGGGAGGTGCAGCATTATGCAGAGCTTTGTGGATGAGGGTTACCAGTGCAGTCATACAAACTAGAGGCATCCGTGTAGCGTTTGGTCTGAAAGACAAGCTTGGCTGCTGCATTGAGTATAGCTTGTAGAGGAGAGAGTTAAGTGAGTAGAAGACTGATTAGTAGGGAGATAAGAAGTCTAGTTGAGAATGAATCTGAGCAACAATTAGCATTTTAGAGGTTTCAATTGTCAAAAATGGTTGGATTCTGGAGATGTTTCTGAGATGCATCCGGCAAGAGCGAGCAAGAGATTGAATATATGGTGAAAAGGAGAGGTCAGAGTCCAGCACAACCCCAAGACAGCGGGCCTGCTGCCTCGGTGCTATAGTGATCCCACAGACCGAGATGGAGAGGTCAGGGTTGGGTTGGTTAGTAGATGGTGGAATTATAAGTCCAGTCTTAGAAAGATTAAGTTTCAAGAAGAGAGAGGACATGATGTTAGAGACAGCAGAGAGACATTCACTAGTGGATTAAGGCAGGGGTGATGTTACGTGCAGAAGTATATAGCTGGGTGTCATCAGCATAGAGATGATACTGGAAACCAAATCTGCTGATGGTTTGTCCAATTGGGGCAGTATAGAGGGAGAAGAGAAGAGGACCCAGGACTGAGCCCTGAAGAACCCCGACACTGAGAGAAGAGGACCTAGGACTGAGCCCTGAGGAACCCCGACACTGAGAGAAGAGGACCTAGGACTGAGCCCTGAGGAACCCCGACACTGAGAGAAGAGGACCTAGGACTGAGCCCTGAAGAACCCCGACACTGAGAGAAGAGGACCTAGGACTGAGCCCTGAGGAACCCCGACACTGAGAGAAGAGGTCCTAGGACTGAGCCCTGAGGAACCCCGACACTGAGAGAAGAGGACCTAGGACTGAGCCCTGAGGAACCCCGACACTGAGAGAAGAGGTCCTAGGACTGAGCCCTGAGGAACCCCGACACTGAGAGAAGAGGACCTAGGACTGAGCCCTGAGGAACCCCGACACTGAGAGAAGAGGACCTAGGACTGAGCCCTGAAGAACCCCGACACTGAGAGAAGAGGACCTAGGACTGAGCCCTGAAGAACCCCGACACTGAGAGAAGAGGACCTAGGACTGAGCCCTGAGGAACCCGACACTGAGAGAAGAGGTCCTAGGACTGAGCCCTGAGAAACCCCGACACTGAGAGAAGAGGACCTAGGACTGAGCCCTGAGGAACCCCGACACTGAGAGAAGAGGACCTAGGACTGAGCCCTGAGGAACCCCGACACTGAGAGAAGAGGACCTAGGACTGAGCCCTGAGGAACCCCGACACTGAGAGAAGAGGACCTAGGACTGAGCCCTGAGGAACCCCGACACTGAGAGAAGAGGACCTAGGACTGAGCCCTGAGGAACCCCGACACTGAGAGAAGAGGACCTAGGACTGAGCCCTGAGGAACCCCGACACTGAGAGAAGAGGTCCTAGGACTGAGCCCTGAGGAACCCCGACACTGAGAGAAGAGGACCTAGGACTGAGCCCAGAGGAACCCCGACACTGAGAGAAGATGAGAAGAGAAAGATCCAGAAAAGGAGACACTGAAAGGAAAACGAAGAGAGTAATAATTAGAATACAGTGTGATTTAGGCCAATGCAGTTTCAGTGGAGAACATAGTAAAAAAAACAGATTGTAGGGGGTGAAGGAGGGAGTCACCTGTGAGATAGCGGTATAGTCTGGAATAAACCAGGCGTTCCAGGAGTTTGGAGATGAAAGGGAGATAAAAACCGGTCAGTAGTTAATAGCACTGGATGGGGTCCAGGGAAGTTTCTTTAGTAATGGGGTAACAACCGCATGCTTGAAAGAAGAGGGGACGACACCAGAAGAGAGAGGTTGAAGATTTTGGTGAGGTGACTGTTTGGGAGAGAGACTGTAGCAGATGTGGGGGGATGGGGTCACTGATACAGGCAGTGGGACGAGCAGTCAAAGCTCACACTGGCTCAAAGAAAGAGCGCGAACAAGGTACCAGAGGGAAGGGGATTACTGGGGTGAGCGGATCGAGAAATTATTTCATAGCAAATGTAATAAATTTTATCTTTAAAATAAGAGGCCAGATCTTCAGCCTCAAGGTCTGTGAGAGGTGGCTGCAACTGTGGTGTTAGCAGAGTATATGGGTGAAATATACATTCAGCAATCAGAGGTATAGACCTGTAGAAGAGAATAAGAGATCATAATATATCCATTCCATGTATAACTGCAGCATACTTGTCAGAATATTATACTCAGCAGAATATTATGCTAAGCAAACATTCAAAGAATGTAAGTTTTTATGTTTAATAATAAGGAAATTTTCAAGGGAAATGAATATACTAAATCGACTACTTCATCAGTTAATATTTGCGGTGTAGTACTGCAATTTAAAAGATTGGGCTCCAATTAAATATTACATTAAAACATATTGGGCCATATCTATTAATCTGGATTTTCCCCTCACCTATGACAGCGCTTTCATGGACAACAGGAAATCTGATGACCAGTAAGATGTTTAGATGACTTTATCGAGAGGATAAATCTGGGTAACATAAGCATGTGGTGATCCAGCCTCCTCCACTCATGCCATTTTCTCATCACATAGTGGAGATATAATGAACTTGAGGAAATCAACAGATTTTGTGTGTCTTAAAAGAAACGTACACTCACCGGCCACTTTATTAGGTACACCATTCTAGTAACGGGTTGGACCCCCTTTTGCCTTCAGAACTGCCTCAATTCTTCGTGGCATAGATTCAACAAAGTGCTGGAAGCTCCTCAGAGATTTTGGTCCATATTGACATGATGGCATCACACAGTTGCCGCAGATTTGTCGGCTGCACATCCATGATGCGAATCTCCCGTTCCACCACATCCCAAAGCACTTTTTATAGATTGTTTTATATTTTTCAAAATGGCAAAAAAGTGCCATTTTCGACTTTGGGGCGCTATTTTCCGTTATGGGGTAAAACGCATTGAAAAACCGTTATCATATTTTGATAGATCGGGCATTTTCGGACGCGTCGATACCTGATGTGTTTATGATTTTTACTGTTTATTTATATTTATGTCAGTTCTAGGGAAAGGGGGGTGATTTGAAATTTTAGGTTTTTTTATTATAATTTTTTTTTTAACTTTTTTTTATTTTTATTTATACTATTTTTCAGACTCCCTAGGGTACTTTAACCCTAGGTTGTCTGATCGATCCTACCATATACTGCCATACTACAGTATGGCAGTATATGGGTATTTTCCTCCTCATTCATTACAATGTGCTATCAGCACATTGTAATGAAGGGGTTAAAACGAAATAGCCTCGGGTCTTCGGAGCTGTTTGTCTTGGGTCCTAGCATATTCGGAGGATGTGCAGTCTTCATGCATGTTGTTAAATGCAAAACCGAAATCTGTGATTCTAATATGGCCCGACTCGGCCACCAGGATTATATAGGGCTTGAGGTCTCTGTGGATGACGCCTTTGGAGTTGAGGAATTGGATGCCACACACGAGCTCAGCGGCATAGAATGTTGCACTGGGGATGGAGGAGATGGTAGAAGTCCCCGGGTAGAATTTTCAGGGGACTTTTCTGCCAGGAGCTCACGACCCTCCAACGGCTGAATCAGGCTTTTTGGGCCACAAAGGGAAAAAAAAGCACTGCTTAACCCCCACCTAACTAAAATAATACAAGTACACAATATATTTTATTGGAATGGTGATGGTCAAAGCTTAATTTAAAAATCAGAAACATTCAATCGGAAAATATGAAAATTGTATTAGCATCAAATCAATAATAACAATTAAAAACATCTTGGGGGCATAGTCCTTGGCAACATCCCTAGGTGGCATAAATTAAGCAACCCTAGGACATCACTATATAATTGTCATAACTTCTAATAATTTTTCAATGTTACAAAACTTGCAGATCACAACTCTAATCCCCTCGCTGCAACCTTCCAGCTGAGTGGAGCAAACCAGGTGTGACCAATCATATGTTTGCTTCCCAGGGTCCTCCCCTTAAAGAAGCCAATATGAAATCTTAGAGCGTCTTGCCACTTATTCCTCCATCTCTCCAAAACCCCATTTCGTAACCCTTCCCAGCCCCGCCTGTCATGACTGCACTCCTCTCCAGCCTGCAGCGGGCACCGTGCTAACATGGCCTGGACTTTCTCTAGTAAGAGTCCTTTCTTGGCCTTTGCTGCCTATATTGTGGCCAGTTTAAATGGTCTGGCACAGTGTTGAGATTTGGATGGCTATAAGGAAAATAAATTGATGAGTAGGATGATCAGAAGGTGACACAGAGGAGGGAGGAACATCTGTCTGTTTACTTACTACAGGGATGAGCGGTTTGGTCATCTAAAAGTGTTCTACAAAGACCCAATCAATATGTTGGAGGAATTGGTGGTTTCTGATGTTCCCATAGACTCCTAAGCGCTTGGTGGGATCTTGATGGAGGAGCTGAAAGAGGGAAATGTAATTATAAATATCTGAGTACAATAACCTTTATAAAATGGCAGTGATATAATTTATAAAATAACTGCGATATACTGACCTCTATGATGATGTCTTTGGCGCCGGAGGACGATGCGTCATAAAGTGCAGGATGATATTTGCACTTGCTGGTAAGCATTTCATGTGAGATGACACCAAATGAATACCAGTCCACTCCGGCGCCATACTCCTCGCCAGCCTCCATCTGCCAAAAAAGAGAGAACAGTTACTTATACCATGGGACTAAGGTTGTGGAGACGGAGGCCTGAGCAGCTAATCATTACTTCAACTGTTTCAGTAAAAATCCGGAAAATTGTCTTTTTCTCACACCAGGAGCCACTTTGCCTTGGGTCCTAGTATATTCAGAGGATGTGTGGTCTTCATGCATGTTGTTAATTGCAAGACCGAAATCTGTGATCCTAATATGGCCCGACTCAGCCACCGGGATGTTCTCGGGCTTGCGGTCTCTGTGGATGACGCCTTTGCTGTTGAGGATGCCACACACAAGCTCAGCGGCATAGAATCTTGCACTGGGGATGGTAAGCCGCCATGTAGCCACAAGGAGATGGTAGAAGTCCCCGGGTAGAAATTTCTGGGGACTCTTCTGCCTGGAGCTCAGGAGGACAGCTTGTTTTAGTGACATTAGAGTTGATGTCACTGCCACTTACTCCGGTGACAGCAGAGAACCCTATGAATATGGCCTGGTATTTCTCTAGTAAGGATCCTTTCTTGGACTTTGCTGCCTTCATTGTGGGCAGTTTGAATGGTCTGGCGCAGTGTTGGGATTTTGATGGCTATAAGGAAAATAGCTTCAAGTGTAGAATGATCAAATGTTGACAAAGAGGTGGGAAGAACATCTGTCTATTTAATTACTATGGGGATGTGTGGTCATCTAAAGGGGTTCCACAAAGACCCAATCAATATTTAAGAAGAATTGGTGGTTTCTGATGTTCCCATAGACTCCTAAGCGCTTTTTTTCGGGATCTTCCTAGAGGAGCTGAAAGAAATAAAAATTTCATTATAAATGAGTGACTACAATAATCTCTAAAATTCGACTTGATATCATTGTATAAAATGCAGTTGTGTGTTGATATCTTTGGCGCTGGAGGACTCCGGTGACAGCGGAGAACCCTCTGAATATGTCCAGATATTTCACTGGTAAGGGTCCTTTCTTGGACTTTGCTGCCTTCATTGTGGCCAGTTTGAATGGTCTGGCACAGTGTTGAGATTTTGATGGCTATAAGGAAAATAAATTGATGAGTAGGATGATCAGAAGGTGACACAGTTGAGGTTAGAACGTCTGTCCATTTACTTACTATAGGGATGTGTGTTGTGCTCATCTAAAGGGGTTCCACAGAGACCCAATCCATATATTGGAAGAATTGGTGATTTCTGATGTTCCCGTAGACTCCTAAGCGCTTGGTGGGATCTTCCTGGAGGAGCTGAAAGAGGGAAATGTCATAAATAAGGGACTACAATAACCGATAAAAATTGTCTTGTCATACTGACCCGTATCATGATGTCTTTGGCGCCGGAGGACGATGCGTCATATGGTGCAGGATGATCTTTGCACTTGCTGGTAAACATTTCATTTAAGATGACACCAAATGAATACCAGTCCTCTGCAGCAGGATACACCTTACCAGTCTCCATCTGCCAAAAAGGAGAGAACAGTTACTACATGGATTATACCATGGGACTAACGCTGTGGAGACAGAGGCCTGAGCAGCTAATCATTACTACAATTGCATCAGTAAAAATACTGAAAATTGTCTTTTTCTCACACCGGGAGCCACTTTGCCTTGGGTCCCAGCATATTTGGAGGATGTGCAGTCTTCATGCATGTTGTCAATTGCAAGACCGAAATCTGTGATCTTTATATGGCCCGACTCAGCCACCAGGATAATATAGGGCTTGAGGTCTCTGTGGATGACGCCTTTGGAGTTGAGGAATTGGATGCCACACACGAGCTCAGCGGCATAGAATGTTGCCATGGGGACGTGAAGCCGCCCCGTCACCTGGAGGAGATGGTAGAAGTCAATAATAAATCTTAGAGCGTCTTGCCACTAATTCCTCCATCTCTCCAAAACCCCATTTCTTAACCCTTCCCAGCCTGCCTGTCATGACTGCACTCCTCTCCAACCTGCAGCGGGCACCGTGCTAACATGGCCTGGACTTTCTCTAGTAAGGATCCTTTCTTGGACTTTGCTGCATTCATTGTGGCCAGGTTGAATGGTCTGGCACAGTGTTGAGATTGGGATGGCTATACAGAAGGTGACACAGAGGAGAGTAGAAAATCTGTCCATTTACTTACTACAGGGATGAGTTGTTTGGTCATCTTAAGGGGTTCCTCAGAGACCCAATCCATATATTGGAAGAATTGGTGGTTTCTGATGTTCCCGTAGACTCCTAAGCGCTTGGTGTGATTTTCCTGGAGGAGCTGAAAGTGGGAAATGTAATTATAAATAAGTGACTACAATAACCTCTAAAAATGGCTGTGATATCATTGTATAAAATACAGTCGTGTCTTATAACCACAACATACTGACCTTTCTGATGATCTCATTGGCACCAGAGGATGATGCGTCATAAAGTGCAGGATGATATTTGCACTTGCTGGTAAGCATTTAAATTAAGATGACACCAAATGAATACCAGTCCACTCCGGCGCCATACTCCTCGCCAGCCTCCATCTGCCAAAAAAGAGAGAACAGTTACTACACAGATTATACCATGGGACCAACATTGTGGAGACTGGAAAAAACAGCATTAATACAACTGCATCAGTAAAAATGTGGAAAACTCTCACCTCAGGAGCCACATAGCCTGCGATCTCAGGATATTCGGTGGCATTGGATGCCACACACAAGCTCAGCGGCATAGAATGTTGCGCTGGGGATGGTAAGCCGCCCCGTCACCTGGAGGAGATGGTGGAAGTCCCCGCAGCTCATTTATCTTGGTCTGGAATGCAAAGTCACTGTGGACAAGGAAGGAGTACAGTGATGTGTGATCCTATATTCTGAGAAAGTCTGGTCTTGGGGTTGCTTGGGGTATGATCAGTGATGAATGTAGGGGGTCTGTTCTTGGTCTGTAATTGTTTATGGAATTTGACGGAGGAGGTGTTATGCATTACCTCAGATCTATATAACTAGGTGGTTCATATATACATTTCAATCCCCCGGTTGTGTCCCTTTTAGTTATATGTTTCCCAATGATAAAATCTGTATTATACATACCTCCCAACCGCCCCGGTTTCAGCGTGACAGTCCCGTTTTTTGGGCTATGTCACGCTGCCACGGGCGGCGGAGAGGATGTCCCGGGCCTTTCCACTTTTCCCGCTTTCTCCCGCCTCCTCCAGACCCCGTAGTTTAGAGCTGCAGAGCAGCCGAGGCATGCGGTCCGGGAGGAGGCGGGACCAGCCCCTGCTACCTCCTCACATGATGTCTGCACCAATCATGTGAGGAGCGAGCTCCGCCCCGGCTGGCCACGCCCCCTCCGTGAGTCATTCAGACTCCAGCCCGGGAGAAGCTGAATGACTGCAGGTAAGAGACTGAGGGGACAGGGGGGGCTGGAGGCTACAGGAGGAGGACAGGGGGGCTGGAGGCTACAGGAGGAGGACAGGGGGGTGCTGGAGGCTACAGGAGGAGGACAGGGGGGGCTGGAGGCTACAGGAGGAGGACAGGGGGGACTGGAGGCTACAGGAGGAGGACAGGGGGGACTGGAGGCTACAGGAGGAGGACAGGGGGGACTGGAGGCTACAGGAGGAGGACAGGGGGGGCTGAAGGCTACAGGGGGGGCTGGAGCACAGGAGGCTGGAGGACAGGAGGAGGAGGCTGGAGGACAGGTGGAGGATGCTGGAGCACAGGAGGCTGGAGCACAGGAGGAGGAGGCTGGAGGACAGTAGGAGGCTGGAGGACAGGTGGAGGATGCTGGAGCACAGGAGGATAGGAGGAGGAGGCTGGAGGACAGTAGGAGGCTGGAGGACAGTAGGAGGAGGCTGGAGGACAGGAGGAGGAGGCTGGAGGACAGTAGCAGGAGCCTGGGGACAGAGTGAGGTCGGACGACAGGAGGATCCTGAAGGGGACCGTGGGACTGAAGGACCGGTGGAAGCTGAGGACAGGAGGCTACATTATGAAGAGGATAGAGAACAGGGTTCACACCATGTGAGGAGGGTGGGGGTACAGATAATATTATGTGTAAGTTTGGGGAGATAAATAAAAGTGGAAAACCAAATGTAAAGGGAGGATAATATTAAAGAGGAGTTTTATATGATGCAGATTTGCATTAGGGGTATTATACGGGTGCATGGGGGGGGGGGGGGGTTGTGGCCAAAGTAAGGGGCATTGTACTATGTGGGTACCGTCAAGGTCGATATCATACTATGCTTGTGGGTGGGACAATGGGCGTGGTTTAGAAAAAGTATGATTATAGACTGATAATATTCTCAGTTTCCCCTTCCTCATGTATTGTACAATGTATACATCCACAAATGAGGTTGTGCGGAGCCAGCGCTATACATTAAAAATGACAAATTAATTTTATTTGTGGCTGTGGCCACCTAGGATTCCTTGGGAAAATGTATAGAATGTATTTCATCTTCTTAGATCTGGAGTTATCATGTGATATGAGATACTAGAGCTATTACCACCAGAGCCAGATCTCTTACATAAACATCTGCTATCTGAAGAAAGCAAAAACCACAGGAGACCCTTGAGATAAGACGAGGTCTGCATTTTATTGGCACCAGGAACTGGGCCTGGTGTTTTATGGCTTTCAGATCTCTAAGAGTTTGCTTTGTCTAAGCCACAGTCTAAGTGCTCTGTAGATAGTAGTAGATAGTCTATACAACTGAAATTGTGCAATATAGACAATAATTAATAGGTGCAATGGT
Source organism: Engystomops pustulosus (assembly GCF_040894005.1). Taxonomy (NCBI): domain Eukaryota; kingdom Metazoa; phylum Chordata; class Amphibia; order Anura; family Leptodactylidae; genus Engystomops; species Engystomops pustulosus. The sequence goes on from NC_092419.1 coordinate 95,802,368, forward strand.
AAACGCCACAGGGACCCCATGTTATGTGGTATCAGTACAAAGAGAGGACCATTTTTATTCGGTTTCTTAGGGCAAAATCGCCAGATGTTGGATTGGGCATCCTAATGTAACGATGAATGAAATGACAATAATCACGAATCACAAATATCAATGTATCAAACCATCAGGAAGGGTTGATACAGACCGGAGCGACCTGTTCAGAACACAAGGAGTACTAAGGTAAATGGTCATAGTGCTAAGGAGAGGGGGCTAGGCTGCCCTGGTGGCAGTCCTGAATGGTTTCCATCCTATGCACACTGATATGACCTATAGACTGTGAAATTGCAGCCAAGTACGCTTTTTGATCAAAGGGAATCTGTCAGTAGTAACGCAGTTCAGCCATTGTACTGAAAATGGAGCTGTTCTTCTGGATACACCGTGGGCCAGTTTGAAAACTACATGCAGTTTGCCTCATTGTTTTGCACCAGATTATTGAAGACTGGCGCATAATCTTTAATAACCTGGCTCAAACTTGCATGTGCCGATAGTGCTTGGACTGATTGCACCTGTTTTTATTTGGTGCACTCCGTTTAACGGGTGTGCGTCACATTTCTGTCGAGTTGCTGTAATAAATGTGGCTCACGGTCCGAATTGGCACCAGAACGTCCCTTTAGGTGCACAATTTTCTGGTGCAGCTGATACAGTGCAGACTGACGCAGACACTTCATAAATACATGTGCAAGCACTTTCCATGTTCTTCTGGCACAGCCAATTTAATAAATGTGGCCCGTTATCTGTCTGGTGGTAGAGGTAACTGGAAATTGCAACAGGGTAGGAAGCTGTAATACATGACATTAGAAGCTGCACTTTTGGAACAGATATATTTATTGATGGTGTAAAGGTCAGGATGTTGGATCGTCTTGATCCCTGATGTCTGCTTGTAATGTTGCAGGGGGGACAACAGACACACGTGTTGAGTTGAACAATAAACTGGTACAGAAAATGTCCATATAATGCAGATAATAACGTGTCAGATAATGGGGTAACTTTAGTCTCTCTTTCTGCAGCTGCACACCTGCGGGATGGGAGACTGCCTCTCTGTCCACGTTGTCCTAAGACCTCACCTCACAACCTGGGTTCTGGGCCCAGTACATTCCTTTTTGAATAGGAGCTATTTCTTGGCCAGGAGCACACAACCTCTCCTGCCTCTTACCAGCTCCTCTGACCTCTCACACTGAGTCACTTCCTCTTCCTGCCCCTTCCAGAATCTCCTCCTCTGTACTCTGGTGCCATCTGCTGGACAAAGATCCAGACTGCAGGCTCTGGTTACACCTCCTCCCCAGGGTTTAAAGGGGTGTTCCCACGAAGCCAAGTTTCTTATATGTACTCATGATAACAAAATAACACATTCTCTAATTCCCTGTTATTAACAAAAATACAGCATCTCACAGTCCTACCTGTCTCTATCAGTCCTGGTGTATACAATTTCAGTTGCCCCTAGACACGACCCAGTAACTTCTGACTTAGGGTCGGGCCGCCATCTTGGAGGAGATTATGAAGATGATATTTCTGTGTCTCTGCTGTATGGCTGTAGCACCACCCCATGCAAGGAGCTCAGACACTCACTGATCACATCCTGTAAGCACATGGTCATAGCTCCCAACCATCCCGGATTGGCCAGGACAGTCCAGTTTTTTTACCTCTGCCCCGCGGTCACGGGCAGCTGTTAGATAGTCCCTGATATTCCCTCCAGGTCCTGCACTGGCTGGGGTTGTCCCGGCTCTGTGTCCCGCCAAGTAAATACTTTCAAAGTCTGAACCTGCGATACTGAATGGCTTCTACAGACATCAGGCAAGGAATCCTTTTGAGAGACCCATTGGGTTAGCGGAGAGCAGGGACCACGTCATCAGGTTCAGATCACCATCTGTCCATATATGGTGTCTATCTCCTAAGGCTTCCCCAGACACAAGGTTCAATTAAATACATTTTTGCCTAGCCCGGGATTCGAACCCAGACCCTCTGCGGTCTAACTGCCATAGAGACTCCATACACTAAACTATGAGCTTAGTGATTATCTCTCTGAGGATTTTTGGTAACTAAGAGCTGTTACCTGCTACTGTTACACTGTGACACAGACTTAATGCACTGATATATAGAGAGGGATCATCTCAGAGATTATGATTGTTATTATTGAGACAATTATTATTATTATAAATTTTATTATTATGGAGACGATTATTAATAATAGTAGTAAAAATAATAATAATCGTCTCCATAATAATAATAAAAATAAAAATAATTGTCTCAATAATAGTAAAAATAATAATAATTACAATAATAATCTCTGAGAAGATCCCTCTCTATGTATCAGTGCATTAAGTCTGTGTCTCCTCTATTAGAATTGCCACATAGGATGGAGTCTCTGCTCCAAATGATGAACATGCTCAGTCCAATGATTGGGCATTTAAGCCGAGTCACTTTAATAACTGAGTTGGCACTGAGCCCTCTCTATAGACCACTTCACGACTGTCTAATGTACATTTATACTTATATATTTATACTACTTTTAGTGCCTTAGTCCTCAGCTGCTTGAAGTACCTGCCCATGCAATTCTCAGTCTATAACTGGATCCAACAAATCACACCAGAGCCCGGACCACATCCAAATTTTTTATGTTTTTAAGATTTAATTGTAACCCTGTCCATAAGATTAAACCATTCATCATTTACAATCTCATTATATAGCTTGCTATCCATCAAAAAGTTGGCAACATTTTGTGACCGTCTCTCTGTCTTTTTCTAAACAGGCCTAATCTTCATCTCCACGTGCTGGAATGAGTAGTGTTGCCCTCTTGCAGAGCTCCAGTTGATGCCATCTGCATATGATGTGTGGGCACCTAGGTGGTATAGTCCATTAAGGTTTGATGAGTGACAACTGGTATACCACCAGCCGCCCTTGTACAGTAGGGAACAGTTGCCCTCATAAGTGTCATTATCGTCATCTTTTGTAGTAAACTTATAAGTGCTTAGACCTCCCATGGAATCCCCTGCAAAATGACAAAGACAAATCACGATGAATACATGTAGCATACAGAGAAGAAGGGGGCACCAACATGGTTTAGCCCAAAGACAAGACATTTTGGCCAAATTGCCCCTCACCTGCTGTTCCTTCCTTAAAGGCTCCAATTGATAATTCATATTTTTGAGTTTCACCAAACACTTTGAAGCTTGTATACTTGGCGAACAACTTTTTGCCTTCAAAGTCTTGTAGATCAACACGTAGCTCCCACGTTCCTTTGGAATGGACATTAGAAGTAAATATTGCATAACTGCCCGATGAGTGTTACTTTAGGCCAACATCTTATCCCATGATCCCATGTGCATGACCCACTTAAGCTATAAATAGTCATCCGCTGGGGGTCATCATTGATTAGAGTTAAGTGGGATTTTTTCAGGCACATTAAAGCAACTTTGGAAGGTCCATCTAGAGTACTAATTAAAAATTAACCCAAAAAATCAGGCTGAGGGGAACCTTATTTGGACCTGCATTTAAAGTCAATCATTTGCCACAGTGGTTTCCTTACAAATATCCTATATGAACTTATGGATGTGAAATACCTTGTATCTACAATTAAGAAGACATAGTATGGCTGGTTAGATGGAGGATGGATCTCAGACGTTTCTGGCCCTAAAAAATTAGATTAAAGAGGACCCATCACCAGTTTTGGGACCCTAAACCAACTATAAGTCCGTATTGATCTGTGGTTTAGGATCTCAAAATGGCCTTTTTTAGCTCTTAAGGTAGCAACAACATAAAAACAACTCCGCCTTCATTGCGCATGCACTGTACCCACGGCACATGCGCAGAGAAGCAGGGATGTGCTACAACGGCTTCATTGCTGCACCGTACAGGTGTCGAGAGCACCGGAGCAGCTAAGTATTAATGTTTGTTTTTTTTACTGCCTCCAACTTGGAACTCATACAGGGCGAACCATAGGTCCATAAGGACCGACTGGTGGCTTAGTGACCCGAATCGACCTAACAGGCTTCCTTTAAAGGGTCTCCCCTTCCTCTATACACAGATGTCCATAGTAAAGTATCTACAATACTGGAACTATCAATGAGCAGAATGGTCAATAAGGAGATTACCTGTTGAAGTTATTTGATGAATATTATCATTCCCCAACCAAAATTCATTCAGCCGACTTCCAAATCCTTTCTTATATTCATCCCAAGTGCGGAAGAAGTCCACTGACCCGTCCCAACGTCTCTGTATGACCTAAGGTATGAGTAGAGGAGATTGTGGAAATAGACCTACCGTATTCTAAATAATATAGTCTTCAAAAAGGCTTCCACATTCTACTAGTCACACAATTGTGTCCCAATTGATCTATAAGTTTTGAAAGAATCCTCTTATAGTGACTATAAGCAACATATTCTATAACATATTTCCATGTTGTAGATTTGTATACAGGAAGATTGGCGTTTAGGCGCACACAGCTATTCAGCTCACAGGATTTTCGTGATATAGAACCATTTTATTAATGTCTCAGTAACACAAAGCGTTTCACGTTTTCATATAAGACACCTTTTTCAAGAGAGAGAGACTGGCCTTTAGCATTAGACTCAGTCATGAAGTAGATACTTACAATCCACCCCCCTCCATCAGTGTCCATATCACACAGGACCTTAAGGGGCTGGTGGCCATCCGGGTATATGGTGTACCAGTCACTGAGCACTGCCCCCTGATTCTGTACTTCTTTGCAGTTCCTGGCAGCTGAGGGACAAAAAAGATTGAATATAATAATTCTCATTTTAGTTATACAATATTCAAATTCTGTTTAGTGAATGTCAAATCAAAAATTAATCATTAAAGGAAACCTACCCACTACGGAACAAATATAAAGATGCCCCTCTCCCCTCTATCTTTTCTTATCTTTAATGAGGGTAATATGCTAATTTTCTAAAGAGGCTACCGGAGTTGAGGCTAAGCCGCGTGGCTGCTCCACGCCCCAGTAGGAGCTTTGCGCACTCATCCGTGAAGCTGGAGTTCTGCGCATGCGCTGAACACAGGCCAGTGGTTGCGGGATCTTGGCTCCAAAGCCAGAGCTAGTGTGCATGCGCAGAACTCCGGCTTCACGGACGAGTGCGCGCAGCTCCTTGTAGCTGCACTCTGAAGATGTCTGGGTAGGATTATCAAAGAGGCTACTGGGGCGTGGAGTAGCCCTGCCATGTAGCCTCAGCTCCGGCTACTCCACGCCCCAGGAGCGTCTTTATAAAATTAGCATATTACCCTGATTAAAGATTAGAAAAGATAGAGTGGTGTAAAGGAATAGCCCTAAAAAGGGCCATCCTTACATTCATTAGGTGCACCTACCACCGGATCTACCTTAATAGGTACATCCATAGTGGTAGGATTTCTTTAAAGAACATAATCTATAAGGCACAGAGAAAGTGGACATACTGGGGGTCATTTACTAAGGGCCCGATTCGCGTTTTCCCGACGTGTTACCCGAATATTTCCGATTAGCGACGATTTCCCCTGAATTGCCCTGGGATTTTGGCGCACGTGATCGGATTGTGGCGCATCGGCGCTGGCATGCATGCGACGGAAATCGGGGGGGGGGGGGGGGGGGTTTCGTGGCCGAACGAAAACCCGACGGATTTGGAAAAACCGCCGCATTTAAAAAACCAAAATGTGTCGCAGAGCTTGCACTTACCTTCACTCAGCCCGGCTCAGTGTAATCCACTGCGTTCCGATGCTCTTCAGCGCAGCAGCCACCTGGTGGACGGTGGAGGAACTGCCTTAGTGAATCCCGGCCTGACCCGAATCCACCGCAGAGAACGCATCGCGAACGGACCGGGTAAGTAAATATGCCCTTCTATTTTGTTTGATGATACTGGTGTAATACTTACTTTCTCCTCTGGAGGTTCTGTAGGGAAACTGAACACTTAGTGATAGATCCCTCACAGATTACAGTTGATCACTGTAGGTTGCTAGTGGCTTACCATATAGCGGCTCAGCAGCAGCGCTTTCTCCTTTCTCCCCTATATGAAAAATAAATTAGATTTCAATTAAGAACAGTGGAAAACTGCTACATTAATAGCAGCCATATAAACGGCTATGGGGGAGCCATAATTTTATATATTTTATGTATATTTTTCTGCTCTTTTCTCCACCTATTTTTCCTTTCCCCATGGTTCTTTCTGAGTGTCTTACTAACCTTTCTGGCCTGGAGGTCCCATCTTTCCTGGTATCCCTACAGATCCCCTTTCTCCTGTAAAAAACTAGCATTAGATTTCTATACATAGGTTATAGGTGCAGTCAGAGAAAAGATTTCCTGGCACCACCATATCGGAATACAGGGTCTTGTATTCCACAGCATCAAAAGATACCATAAAAGACCATAAAAGAGTCTATTACCAATATCCTATAGACATTTATCATTGGATATGTAATAATTTATAGAGACTATCTTATACAACAAAGAAGTTACTCACACTGTACCAACCTTTTTCTCCTGATGTCCCAACTTCTCCTTTTTGCCCTGGAGACCCAGGATGACCAGGACAACCTCGAAGAATTGATAATTTATCTGATTCTCCTATCCCTAAAACTTTCACTTCTGTCAATAAAAATAGGTATAACACAAATGTATGATAGGCATGGAAGTAAGTAAGTAATAAAAAATCTTCTCCCATAGCATACTGTACAAAAACTGTGCTAAAACTATTACAAAATAGGAGTTGTAGTACTCACCTGGACATGACTGATCACCACTGCAGAGCCTAGATACCAATCCAAGTAAGAGCAGCACTGACACTTCCATAGTGGTCTCAGGATATTTAGGTCTGTTCTCCAGACCCCACAAATGTTCTCTATACACAACTGCAGACCTCATCTTTTATATACTGGTACGTTTCATGTGACGCCCCCTACTGCTGGCCCTGAGGGAGCTGGACTTTCCCAACAACAGGCTTGTGAAATATTTCCCAACATACTGAAATCTAATACACAGGCCTCATACTGAAATATAATACACAGGCCTCATACTGAAATATAGTACACGGGTCTCATACTGAAATATAATACACAGGCCTCATACTGAAATCTAATACACAGGCCTCATACTGAAATATAATACACAGGCCTCATACTGAAATCTAATACACAGGCCTCATACTGAAATATAATACACAGGCCTCATACTGAAATATAATACACGGGTCTCATACTGAAATATAATACACAGGCCTCATACTGAAATATAATACACAGGCCTCATACTGAAATATAATACACAGGCCTCATACTGAAATATAATACACAGGCCTCATACTGAAATCTAATACACGGGTCTCATACTGAAATCTAATACACAGGCCTCATACTGAAATATAATACACGGGTCTCATACTGAAATATAATACACAGGCCTCATACTGAAATATAATACACAGGCCTCATACTGAAATCTAATACACAGGCCTCATACTGAAATATAATACACAGGCCTCATACTGAAATCTAATACACAGGCCTCATACTGAAATATAATACACAGGCCTCATACTGAAATATAATACACGGGTCTCATACTGAAATCTAATACACAGGCCTCATACTGAAATCTAATACACAGGCCTCATACTGAAATATAATACACGGGTCTCATACTGAAATCTAATACACAGGCCTCATACTGAAATATAATACACGGGTCTCATACTGAAATCTAATACACAGGCCTCATACTGAAATCTAATACACAGGCCTCATACTGAAATATAATACACGGGTCTCATACTGAAATATAATACACGGGTCTCATACTGAAATCTAATACACAGGCCTCATACTGAAATATAATACACGGGTCTCATACTGAAATCTAATACACAGGCCTCATACTGAAATATAATACACGGGTCTCATACTGAAATCTAATACACAGGCCTCATACTGAAATCTAATACACAGGCCTCATACTGAAATATAATACACGGGTCTCATACTGAAATATAATACACGGGTCTCATACTGAAATATAATACACGGGTCTCATACTGAAATATAATACACGGGTCTCATACTGAAATATAATACACGGGTCTCATACTGAAATCTAATACACCGGCCTCATACTGAAATATAATACACGGGTCTCATACTGAAATATAATACATGGGTCTCAATAGTCTTTAAACAAAATTTAACTCATACACTCCAATAATATTTGTAGATTATGTTGATCATATACTAGAATTGTTATGGTGATCTCTGAGCATAAAATAATGGATTGTTCCATATCCTAAAATTTAGGAATTTCCTAAAGGTCCAGAACTCATAGGGGCTTATTTACTAAGGGTCCGCTGATCGCATTTCAGTGGGACTTCCCGACGTTTTAGTGATTCGCCATAGCAACGATCGCCACCCCCTAAAATTGCTGCGGGGGTGCCGATCATGGGAGGAATTCACCTGCAGGAATTTAAAACCCACAATCAGAGTTGCACAGGGATGTCAGGTGTAAGTGATAGCTGACACCCCGTATTTTCGGATACCGATTCAGCTGTGGTGACTTTCTGAATTGGCATCGGCTCCATGATGTACTATTACTGGAATTACAGTTACAGCAATCGGTGCAATAATAGTACATCATGGAACAATAAAGGATAATTATATACAGCCCCATAATGTTTTAGTATATACAGCCCCCCATGGATTAATTATACTATATTATTAACCCATGGGAAGGGGATGTACATACTAAAACTATGAAGAGCTGTATACAAATTAAATACATACACAGTTTTTATTATTCTATGTGTCCGGCAAATAATGAGAGTTACCTCAGCACCTCGTGCAGGTCCAGGGCTCCTGCGCTCCTGTTACTTTTGGGGCCCGGTACATTCTAGGGCAGAAGTCACTGCTCTGAGTCCTCTCCCATGCAGCATGCGCAGACAGCGCTGCCCACTTCACTGAGAGTCGGCACCACTTGTGTTCCTGAACCCCAGTAATTTCCCCCAGTAGTGTCCCCTAAAGTGACAGTCCCAATGTCCTCACAGCCCCCCCAATGTCCCTCACAGCCCCCAGTAATGCCACTGATAATGTGCTTCCCCTTCACAATGTAAAATTATTTAAAATATATAAAAACAGTAATACTCATCTCTCTCCCACCTGTCTTCCCACCTCCTCTTCTTCTGGAATTGCAGGACGGGTTACAGTGATGTCATCATACCGCGCCTCCTGCTCCCGGCAGCCTTACGGAATTGCATGAAGACATGGTGCAATGACGTCATGGGGGGCAGATCCGTACAAGTGATGGGTGATATGAGCGGCTGCACTAGTCATCCATACATACAGACATTCTGCAATGGCTGGGGGCCCTGGACAATTGCCCACTCTGCCAGGCCATTATGCCGTCCCTGGGCAGAACAGGTCAGTAACCTTTTTTTACTTACTTCTATGTATTTATCAGAATGTGAGCAAAATAGGACTTTCAAAAAGTTTGGATATTCAATAGCGGGCTCCATCATGTGGAGGATTCATCATACAACAAGATACCAGACTGGAGATATTCCCTGTTGTCTATGTACGAGGTAGTGGTAGACACCATGACTGGCCTTCTTATATGCTACAGAGAGAGGGCAGAGACTTATTTTCTTTATTCGTTTATTAGTTAGATTTCAGGTATCTCAATGACCAGTAACAATAACTGAAATGGCAACAAACTGCAAAATAAAAATGGACCCTAATTCACTATTTCTCTGCTTGCTGTACTTTGTTTGTCTTTGTAGTATGCTATACCTTACACATGGATTATTCCTTAATCTCAGCTTCCAAGATTGCTCTTGACTCCAGTATCTTCTACTTTATGAGGCTATAAACCATGACAAGACACGTGATGTACTGCAGGGGTTGTCATCCCAAGGTTAAATGTTATCCCAGCGGGAGTAAAGTACAGAGCTCAGCTATATCCAGCAGTGCCTTAGAGAATGCATTGAATGGTAGGCACATGTTTATTCTGTTGCTCCATCCATTCATAAGAATGAATGTGTCCTTCATCTGGTTGTAGATTTGCAGCAGACGGGGGCCACTTTTTTGCCTGTTGGCGACAGTCAGCAGGACAGATGCAGGAACCCCTCGCTCATGTGGCAAGGCTGCAGCGGGGTTAAACCATAGTGTCCCACGCAGAGATTTTATGATGGTGGGTCCCTCAAGTGGCGGTCTGCTTCTTAGGGTGCCTTACTAGCTCTAGGGTCACAATTGCTAGCAGATTAATCTCACCAATCTCTGTAATCTGAAATACAGTCCTGTATTAAGATCCAAGCCCCAAACTGACACTTAGCTGCACTCCCCTGTCCCTGTGGCAGTGCTCTTTATCTTCTCTGGCCCTGTATATCCAGGTCTAAGCCCCTCTGGCTTCTCTCTGGTCTCCTTGTTGTAGGCCTTGGCTTCTATACTGGGACATTCATCCAGCCGCTCCTGGAGACTGGGTGACTTGGGGATCCTTAGTCTCTCACCTTGGTGATGGGGTTATCTTTCTCTACCTCTGTGAGCTACAGGTGATGGGATTTTGCCTGTGGTCAAGCTCCTGCTGACACTCACACTCACAGACTGAGGACACACTAACTGAGCACATCACTAGGGTGTGTCCCTTCCTTATATGCTCTGCTCTGACACTGATAATCTTAGGTAACACTTGAACTTTAAAGGGAACCTACCACCATGATTCTACCTATGAAGGTAGAATGGGTGGTAAGTGGATGTATGGGAAAAAAGGATAGCCCTTTTTAGAGCTAATCCTCACGTCCTGGCTAGCCTCTTTACTCCTCCTACCCTGACACGTCCGAGAAGCCAGAGTTCTGCTCATGCGCAGTAGCTCCGGCCTTGGAGCTGTGGCCGCGCAGCTGCGGGCCTGTGTTCTGCGCATGCGTAGAACGCTGGCTTCTCGGACAAGGGCTGCGTGCCGAAGATGTCAGGATAGGAGGAGAAAAGAGGCTACTCCACGCCCTAGTAGCCTCTTTAGAAAATTTACATATTAGAGTATTAAAGATTTTAAAAAGATAGCGGGGCTGTGAGGATTAGCTGTAAAAAGGGCTATCCTCACGTCCAATTCATGCACCTAGCACCGGTTCTATCTTTATAGGAAGAATCGTGGTGGTCGGTTCCCTTTAACTCTTTCACTCATGTGGAAGGGCCCAAGATTATGTCCTCTGTCAATTACACAGGGGTTACATTTATCATATGCTGGCGCTAAATGTGGGAGTGTATTTTGGTGCCCCTGTCACTGGCTGATTCGGTAATAAGGCTCCGGCTTCCTGATAGACCCACCTGTTGAGCGATGTCAAGATGGCGCAACCAACGTCCACTTGGCATAGAGGTGATATAAGGGGGGAAATAAGCTCAAGTCCTTGCAGTATGCTGGGAATTGTGCCCCAGAGAGTAACATTAAACCTTTACTGATCATAGATACCCACGCTATATATTTTGGCATTTAGAACTCTTAGATTCCGTGACTGTTCCTCTATCTTTTACTAAACAGGCCTAATCTTCATCTCCGCGTGCTGGAATGAGTAGTTATACTCTCTTGCAGAGTACCAGTTGATGCCATCTGCAAATGACGTGTGGTCTCCTAGGTGGTATAACCCATTAAGGTTTGATGAGTGACAATTGGTATACCACCAGCCGCCCTTGTACATTAGGGAACAGCTGTTCTCAGAAGTGTCATTATCTTCATCTCTAGTAGAAAATTTCACGTTGCTTAGACCTCCCATGGAATCCCCTGCAAAATGATAGAGACATCAGATATCAGAACTGTTTGTCAGCCACTAAGGGTTCACTATCCTGCATAATTACATGTATTAGGTAATTCCACTGAAAACCATTACAGATGCCACATACATAGAAGAGAAGAGGCACCTATGTATCCTGGAGTCAGTAGATTTTGGTTTATCACCGCTCACCTGCAGTTCCTTCCTTAAAGGCTCCGATTTGTAATGTATATTTCTCAGATTCATCCAAGACCTTGAAGCTTGTATACTTGGCAAACACCTTTTTCCCTTCAAAATCTTGTAGATCCACACGTAATTCCCATGTTCCTTTGCAGACAAAGATATGCACAAGGGTTTAGAAAAAAGAAATATAGATATAGGTGACTAGAATGGGCCTTGGAAGGTTATATCTTATTATTTGTGGTCACCATAAGGGTTAGGCCAAAATGTTTTATGCACAGCCAACTTTAGCTGTATTTAGGCATCAGCTAGAATAAGTGGTGGGAGAGGACATGCATTTACTTTCCCGGTCCAGTCGCGATCCAGCGGTGCGTTGTCCGACGAGGATTAGGGTCTGCCGGGATTCACTAAGGTCGTGCGCCCGATATCCAGCAGGTGTCGCTGCTGCGCCGAAGTCCGCCGGAGTTCACCTTCTTCTTCCCGGTGCATGTAAGTGCTGATCTTCCGACACAATTTAGTTTTTTAAATTCTGTGGTTTTTCCGAATCCGTCTGGTTGTCGGACGGCCAGGACCCCCGATTTCTGTTGCGTGAAAGCCGGTGCGCCACAATCCAATTTGGCGCAAAACGGAAATATTCAAAAAACCCAACGAAAGTGCGGCGTTCGGACCCTCAGTAAATAAGCCCATAGTCAAAGGGTCCAAACACCGCTTTTTTTGGCCTGTTTCCAAACTTTTTACTGTTTTGCCCTGAATTGCTCTGGGTTTTTGGCGCACGCAATCAGATTGTGGCGCATCGGCGCCGTCTTGCATGCAACACAAATCGGGGGGCGTGGATGTCGGAAAACCCAACTGATTCGGACAAACCACAGAATTTAATGACCAAATTGTGTTGCAAGATCAGCGCTCACATGCACCGGGAAGAAAAGGTGAACTCTCTGGTCTGAGACATGTCCTGACATAAAAATGGACCCAAATATCCTGTAAATAGGATGATTGGGCCTTGAAGCTTAGTACCTCTGGTAGGCTCTAGGATTCCAGGTCCATTAGTGGGCCACCACAATGTAAAATAATAAAAAATATATAATAAACAGTAATACTCATCCCTTTCCCACCTGTCTTCCCTCCTCCTCCTAAAGCTGCACCAAAAAATGGCGCACACTTCCCGAGCAGCGCAGGGTGCGCCTGTTCAATAACCTTTGTGCAGTTTGCCTCACTTTTAATAAATCTGGGCCAATGCTATAGCTTATCTCAAAAAATGTAAAATCACATTAGTTATCACTACACCAAGTAAAGAAGCAGCAGGTCATCTAATCCAGGACAAGTCAATAACATCTAAGTAAGGTCTGTTCATCATTAAAACCACGAAAATAAGACCAGCAAAGAGCAGCAACGGTAAATAAAGAGATGGTCCTCAGGCTTCCCATTACCTGTTGAAGTTATTTGATGAATATTATCATTCCCCAACCAAAATTCATTCAGCCGACATCCAAATCCTTTCTTATATTCATCCCAAGTGCGGTAGAAGTCCACTGACCCGTCCCAACGTCTCTGTATGACCTAGAGGAGGTTGTGAGAAAAGACCTGGTCTAGAAAATATGGTCTACAAAAATCTACAATATATATATATATAACTAAATATATAAAATTATGTTATAATTAATCGAGAAGACTTATGTCCATGTTGTATATACTTACTATCCACCCCCCTTCATCAGTGTCCATATCACACAGGACCTTAAGGGGCTTTTGGCCATCTGGGTATATGGTGTACCAGTCACTGAGAACTGCCCCCTGATTCTGTACTTCTTTGCAGTTCCTGACAACTAGGAGACAAAGATATTAACAAAATCTCATTACAGTTGTTCAAACAAATAAGTGACCAGATTTAGAAACATAACTTACCGTATAGTGGCTCGGCATTAGCCCTTTCACCTTGCTCACCTGTATGAAAATGATATATATTACAGGAGTTACAGTTCCATATGGCACATCTGATGTAGAATCATACTTCAGCGATACCTTGACAATCTTTATGCTATTGTAGCTTTCTTGTAACCCCAAAAACTGCCATATACTGTGTGTCTAGCTGACATATTTGTGACTGGGATTTTAATTTTGTCACAGATTCTTGATGCAACATCCCTCACCAGGGCCTAGCCTTTTTTGGTGTATCCCAGAGTGGCTGGCGGAGTGCGGCCTAGCGCTTGTCTGCGGTCATGGTGATGGGTACCAGGGAACATAAGCCTTGTCCACAGCCTGGCAGGTCTCTGGCAAGTGCAAGTAGAAGAGGGAGATGCTGAAGGACTCGGATGTATCGCCCTGGGGCAACCCTGATGTATATGTAGGGATCCCTGGTGGTGGTGAATGTGGTGCCCTTGGTGGTAACAGCCTTACACAGGCATCACTTGGAGGCAGACAAGGTCAAGCATTCAACTTACAGTTTATTCGGAACTCAGCAAAGGCGATGGTCTACAGACACGTGTTTTTTTTTTAAATGTGTAGAGTAAAAGAACTCCAAAAGACCTTCTCCAGGACTGATCTCCTGATTTGGAACTTTCCAGCCACAAGGGGGTGAGGTGGCAAGCTCATTATCCAACCAGCATTCTTTTTACATTGAAATAACAAAAGGATATCTGATTGGTTACAGTTTTGATTTTGCAACACTGTGTCGGCAGGGGTGTTGCATTAGTCCTGTATATACTTGAGTATAAGCCTAGGGTGCGAAATGCAGGCGTTCCAGTTTAATAAAATTCCCAATAGTGTTCCCCTTATCAATGAAATGTCCAGCAGCAGAATCCCTTCACTAATAAAAAGTCCAGCAGAGCGCTGCTCAGTATCAAAAAGTCCAGCAGAGCCCCCTCATCAATAAAATGTCCAGCATAACCCCCCTTAGTAATTAAATATCCAGCAGAGCCCCCTCATCAATAAAATGTCCAGCAGAACCCCCCCTTTGTAATTAAATATCCAGCAGAGCCCCCTCATGAATAAAATGTGCAGAAGAGCTCCTCCTCTCCTTGCGTTTCCCAGTTTCTTCTTCTCTTGGCTCCCAGCGTCTTCCTGGCAGTGCGGGCATAGACACCTCTATGTGCCCTGCCGGCGCACACGCTATAATGTCACGCAACAGCAACACCACCGCGTCATAGTTTGTGAGTGGGCAAAGGGCATAAATTTGCCTCTGCCTGCACTGCCACTAACAAGATAAGTTGGGATACACATACAGAGGAGTAGCTGCGGGGACTGCCGGTGGTAAGTACTACCGTATATATTTGAGTATAAGCCGAGTGGGGGCTTTTTCAGCTCAAACATTTTGCAGAAATACTCGGCTTATACTCGAGTATATATGGTGATTCTTATTCCGCTCCATTTCCTGTGGTTTCAATTGTGTTTCCTTACTAACCTTTTTGGCCTGGAGGTCCTGCCTTTCCCATTACTCCCACAGATCCCCTTTCCCCTGTAAAAAATATCATGAAATTAAATGTATTACATATAGAGAATGGATATAGCCAGAGATAATTTTAAAACATTATTCCTGTTTCAGGTTCCACCTAGCAACACCACATCCCAAAGCCACCAGGTGCCCACATAGCAGCCGCATGGACTGTCTCTATCATAGGTATACATTTTTTTTAAAGTGAAGGATCATGAAACATATGGACATATTCTATAGGCACTGATCAGTGGCTCTAATATAGTGACTAGCATATACAACCTAGATGTTTTACAACATCTTATTTGTAAAACCAACCTTTTTCTCCTGGTTTCCCAACTTCTCCCTTTTGACCTGGAGGACCAGGATGACCAGGACAACCTCTGAGAATTGACAATTTGTCCGATTCCCCAATCCCCAAGACTTTCACTTCTGTCAAAAACAAAATTACACTTATTGTGACTATAACAAAAGTAAATCAAGCATATAATAGATGTGAGTCTACACATCTACACAAGTATAATAGTTGTAGCACTCACCAGGACATGTCTGATCACCACCACAGAGCTTAGAAACGAATCCAAGTAAGAGCAATACTGATCCGTACATGATGTTCTCAAGATGTTTCGATCTGTTCTCCAGACCCTACACGTTTGTTGTAACCACAGTTGTTTATAAGACTTTAATATGCTGGTGTGTGCCATGTAACGCCCCTACTTCTGGTTCCAGGGAAGCTGGATTTTCTCAGCAATAGATTTGTGAAGTATTTCCTAACATACTGAAATATAATACACAGGCCTGGATAGTCTACAAAAGAAATTTAACTCATATAATCCATAATTGGCTGTATTTTTGTAGAATTTCTTTATTTTTTTGGCCCATTGGCATCCACCTGGATCAACTGTTGGATTATAGGTTATACTTGATGGACCAGCGTCTTTTTTCACCCTTAGCTACAATGAAGATGACCTTTTGGATAAAAGACAGTCCTGACCAGACCAACCCATTCCTGAGCTCCTTCCCTGGCCACCGCTCCCTCCCCCACTTACCCAAGAGGACACATGTGACACTGTGTGACAGTGGAAAATGTAAGGCCAGTGCAGCCCACCTGTACTCAATCTCATTTAGCATGCAGTGCATTTCTTGGGAGCGTCACTATATGCAGAGTGACCTATACCCCACCACCTTGTTGGCTAAGCTAGTTGCCCACAAAGTCCTAGCCTATCAGTGTTAGATTTACTTCCTCAAAGATCATTTGGCCGGCCTATCCTCACCCACCAAGTGAGAGGGAGCTTTCAGGAAAGCAGTGGCGAGTGGGACTGGTGTGGCAATTAGGCAAGCTGCTAGGCCAGGGGTCAGGGACCTTTTGGCTGAGAGAGCCATGAATGCCACATATTTTACAATGTTATTTTGTAAGAGCCCTACAATATACATATGCCTCCTAGTAGATAGATAGCCCCAGCACATACCCCCAGTAGATAGGTAGCCACAGCACATGCCTCCCAGTAGATAGGTAGCCCCAGGACATACCCCCAGTAGATAGGTAGCCACAGCACATGCCTCCCAGTAGATAGGTAGCCCCAGGACATACCCCCAGTAGATAGGTAGCTACAGCACGCCTCCCTGTATTTGGGTAGCCCCAGCACATATTTCCCAGTAGATAGGTAGCCCTAGCACATACCCCCAGTAGATAGGTAGCCCCAGCACATACTCCCAGTAGATAGGTAGCCACAGCACATGCCCCGAAGTAGATAGCTAGCCACAGCACATGCCCCCCCAGTAGAAAGCTAACCAAAGCACATGCCCCCCAGTATATAGGTAGCCATAGCACATGCTCCGCAAAAATAGGTAGTCACAGCAAAAAAAAAAGAATGAATATTTACTTACCTGCGCTCCTTTCAGCCAGCTCCTCATTGCTCCGACGCTCTTCTCTTTGACTCAGGCTTAGACGATGGTGGCAAAGGCGCCTGGGTTGCACAAAAGACGTAGGCAGTAGTAACATCGCTGCCTGTGTCCAGTGATTAGTCTATGACACACACAGCAGCCATCACTATTTATTAAAGATCTGCCCGAGAGCCAGAGACAGCCAACAAAAGAGTCATATCTGGCTCCCGAGCCATAGGTTTCCTACCCCTGTGCTAGGCTAACGCCACGGCCAATGTGCCAGCTAGGATAACATTTAAGTAGAAGAAAGTTTAGAATAATAATGAAAGTTTAGAGGAGTAATGTGTACCCCTGTCTGGGCTGCAGTCTCTGGGGCCCCCACTAGTTCCACAGAGGGAGATATTCCTGAAACAGCTCTCCATTACAGATTATAAACTGAAGCAGAAATGATTTGGATAATGGGGCACATTTACTTACCCGGCCCATTCGCGATCCAGCGGCGCGTTCTCTGCACAGGATTCGGGTCCGGCTGGGATTTAAGATGGTAGTTCCTCCGCCGTCCACCAGGTGGCGCTGCAGCGCCGAAAATAATCTTAACGCCCCGGAATGCACCATCCCATAGAAGGTGAAGGTGAGCGCTCCCCAAGCGACACATTTTCGGTTTTTAAATGCGGCGGTTTTTCCGAATACGTCGGGTTTTCGTTCGGCCACGCCCCCCGATTTCTGTCGCGCGCATGCCGGCCCCGATGCGCCACAATCCGATCGCGTGCGCCAAAAACCCGGGGCAATTCATGTACAAGCGGCGCAAATCGGAAATATTCGGGTAACACGTCGGGAAAACGCGAATCGGGCCCTTAGTAAATGACCCCCAATGTCTCCAGCTGCAGCATATTTCTCTTTCTATTTCTTAGAGAATTATGTTCTGACATTGTTTCGTAATGTTCTGTCAGACATTATCCATGTAACAAAAAGCAGATGGCACAGAGGATGATGTACTGAGGAGAAATGCAGCTCGCTGTCGCCAGTCAAGTAGTACTGATGAAAAAGGTGACTTATCCTGGGGCCCAGTATTAGGGCCACAGAGGAGCTGAAAAGCTACGAAAAAAGTTGCTGTCGGGAATAGAAGAGAGCACCAAACTGAGAAAGGACCTTGCCAAGAAGTGCCTCCAAGTGGAGATGACCTAGCGAGGGGATGTGACCGCAGGATACCATATATCATAAATAGATGATAGATGCAGGATTCCAGGGCCGCAACTGCCATGGGGTGGGGTGAAGTGTGGATCGCCGCCAGTAGTATGGACTCGCCAATGGCTGGCAAGTCCATACTACCTGAAAAGTCAATTAGACTACATTTTTAACTTGATAGGCAGAGCGCTGCAGCACCCTGCACCTGTGTGCACCGCTCTGCAGAACACAGGCTGGCGTCCGTGATGAGGTCATAGCGCATGCCAACTTGTGTGACTATACAGTCAATGCAACTGCCGGTGGGAGAACAGGGAGGAGCTGTGGGGGAGCGCTGTGGCTGGAGCCCGAAGGTAAGTGCAAGATTTGGGGGGGGGAGTCATAGCTATGTATACAGGGGGTGAGGCTGTGTATACTAAGGGAGAGACTGTGTATACTGGGGTGGAGAGGATGTGTATACTGAGGGGAGAGGCTGTGTATACTGAGGGGAGAAGCTGTGTATACTGAGGGGAGAGGCTGTGTATACTGAGGGAAGAAGCTGTGTATACTGGGGGAGAGGCTGTGTATACTGAGGGGAGAGGCTGTGTATACTGAGGGGAGAGGCTGTGTATACTGAGGGGAGAAGCTGTGTATACTGGGGGAGAGGCTGTGTATACTGAGGGGAGAGACTGTGTATACTGAGGGGAGAGGCTGTGTTTCCTAAAGGGAGAGGCTGTGTATACTAGGGGAGAAGCTGTGTATACTGGTGGAGAGGCTGTGTATACTAGGGGGGGAGGCTGTGTATACTGGGGGGAGAGGATGTGTATACTGAGGGGAGAGGCTGTGTATACTGGGGGAGAGGCTGTGTATACTAGGGTAGAGACTGTATACTAGGGTAGAGACTGTGTATACTGGTGGAGAAGCTGTGTATACTGGGGGACAGGCTGTGTATACTGAGGGGAGAGACTTGTGTATACTGGGGGGAGAGGCTGTGTATACTGAGGGGAGAGACTTGTGTATACTGGGGGGAGAGGCTGTGTATACTGGGGGGAGGCTGTGTATACTGGGGGAGAGGCTGTGTATACTGGGGGAGAGGCTGTGTATACTGAGGGGAGAGACTTGTGTATACTGGGGGGAGAGGCTGTGTATACTGGGGGGAGGCTGTGTATACTGGGGGAGAGGCTGTGTATACTGAGGGGAGAGACTGTATACTGAGGGGAGAGGCTGTATATACTGAAGGGAGAGGCTGTGTATACTGACGGCAGAGGCTGTGTATACTGAGGGGAGAGGCTGTGTATACTGGAGCAGAGGCTGTGTATACTGGGGAAAGGCTGTGTATACTGGGGCAGAGGCTGTGTATACTGGGGAAAGTCTGTGTATACTAGGGCAGAGGCTGTGTATACTGAGGGGAGAGGCTGTGTATACTAGGGGGAGAGGCTGTGTATACTGGGGGAGAGGCTGTGTATGCTGGGGGAGAGGCTGTGTATACTAGGGGAGAGACTGTATACTGGTGGAGAAGCTAAGTATACTGAGGGAGAGGTTGTGTATACTAGGCAAAAGACTGTATACTGGGGGAGAGACTGTATACTGGGGGAGAGGCTGTGTATACTGGGGGAGAGGCTGTGTATACTGAGGGAAGAGGCTGTGTATACTGGGGGAGAGGCTGTGTATACTGAGGGAGAGGCTGTGTATACTGGGGAAGGGCTGTGTATACTGGGGGAGAGGCTGTGTATACTGGGGCAGAGGCTGTGTAAACTGAGGGGAGAGGCTGTGTATACTAGGGGGAGAGGCTGTGTATACTGAGGGAGAGGTTGTGTATACTGGGCAGAGGCTGTGTATACTGGGGGAGAGGCTGTGTATACTGGGGGAGAGGCTGTGTATACTGGGGAAAGGCTGTGTATACTGTAGGAGAGGCTGTGTATACTGGTGGAGAGGCTATGTATACTGGGGAAGAGGCTGTGTATACTGGGGAAAGGCTGTGTATACTGGGGGGAGAGGCTGTGTATACTGGGGGAGAGGCTGGGTATACTAGGGAGAGGCTATGTATACTGGGGGAGGCTGTGTATACTGGGGAGAGGCTGTGTATACTGGGGAGAGGCTGTGTATACTGAGGGGAGAGGCTGTGTATACTGGGGAAAGGCTGTGTATACTGGGACAGAGGCTGTGTATACTGGGGGAGAGGCTGTGTATACTGGTGGAGAGGCTATGTATACTGAGGGAGAGGCTGTGTATACTGGGGAAAGGCTGTGTATACTGGGGCAGAGGCTGTGTGTACTGAGGGGAGAGGCTGTGTATACTGAGGGAGAGGTTGTGTATACTGGGGAGAGGCTGTGTATCCTGAGGGGAGAGGCTGTGTATACTGAGGGGAGAGGCTGTGTATACTGGGGAAAGGCTGTGTATACTGGGGCAGAGGCTGTGTATACTGAGGGAGAGGTTGTGTATACTGAGGGGAGAGGCTGTGTATACTGAGGGGAGAGGCTGTGTATACTGAGGGAGAGGTTGTGTATACTGGGGAGAGGCTGTGTATACTGGGGAAAGGCTGTGTATACTGAGGGGAGAGGCTGTGTATACTGAGGGAGAGGTTGTGTATACTGGGGAGAGGCTGTGTATACTGGGGAGAGGCTGTGTATCCTGAGGGGAGAAGCTGTGCATACTAGGGGGGGGGGAGGCTGTGTATACTGGGGGGAGAGGATGTGTATACTGAGGGGAGAGGCTGTGTATACTGGGGGAGAGGCTGTGTATACTAGGGTAGAGACTGTATACTAGGGTAGAGACTGTATACTGGTGGAGAAGCTGTGTATACTAGGGGAGAGGCTGT
The DNA here is from genome assembly GCF_040894005.1 of Engystomops pustulosus. Taxonomy (NCBI): domain Eukaryota; kingdom Metazoa; phylum Chordata; class Amphibia; order Anura; family Leptodactylidae; genus Engystomops; species Engystomops pustulosus. Next base: position 95,823,591 of record NC_092419.1, read on the forward strand.
GTATACTGGGGGAGAGGCTGTGTATACTGAGGGGAGAGGCTGTGTATACTAGGGGGAGGCTGTGTATACTGAGGGAGAGGCTGTGTATACTGAGGGGAGAGACTATACTGAGGGGAGAGGCTGTATATACTGAAGGGAGAGGCTGTGTATACTGAGAGGAGAGGCTGTGTATACTGGGGGAGAAGTTGTGTATACTCAGGGAGAGGCTGTGTATACTGGGGGAGAGGCTGGGTATACTAGGGAGAGGCTATGTATACTGGAGCAGAGGCTGTGTATACTGGGGAAAGGATGTGTATACTGGGGCAGAGGCTGTGTATACTGAGGGGAGAGGCTGTGTATACTAGGGGGAGAGGCTGTGTATACTGGGGGAGAGGCTGTGTATACTGGTGGAGAGGCTGTGTATACTAGGGGAGCGACTGTATACTGGTGGAGAAGCTAAGTATACTGAGGGAGAGGTTGTGTATACTAGGGAAGAGACTGTATACTGGGGAGAGACTGTATACTGGGGGAGAGGCTGTGTATACTGGGGGAGAGGCTGTGTATACTGGGGGAGAGGCTGTGTATACTGAGGGAGAGGTTGTGTATACTAGGGAAGAGACTGTATACTGGGGAGAGACTGTATACTGGGGGAGAGGCTGTGTATACTGGGGGAGAGGCTGTGTATACTGGGGGAGAGGCTGTGTAAACTGAGGGGAGAGGCTGTGTATACTAGGGGGAGAGGCTGTGTATACTAGGGGGAAGAGGCTGTGTATACTGAGGGAGAGGTTGTGTATACTGGGGAGAGGCTGTGTATACTGGGGGAGAGGCTGTGTATACTGGGGAGAGGCTGTGTATACTGGGGGAGAGGCTGTGTATACTGGGGAAAGGCTGTGTATACTGGGGGAAGGCTGTGTATACTGGGGAAAGGCTGTGTATACTGTGGGAGAGGCTGTGTATACTGGTGGAGAGGCTATGTATACTGGGGAAGAGGCTGTGTATACTGGGGAAAGGCTGTGTATACTGGGGAGAGAGGCTGTGTATACTGGGGGAGAGGCTGGGTATACTAGGGAGAGGCTATGTATACTGGGGGAGGCTGTGTATACTGGGGAAAGGCTGTGTATACTGGGGAGAGGCTGTGTATACTGAGGGGAGAGGCTGTGTATACTGGGGAAAGGCTGTGTATACTGGGACAGAGGCTGTGTATACTGGGGGAGAGGCTGTGTATACTGGTGGAGAGGCTATGTATACTGGGGCAGAGGCTGTGTATACTGGGGAAAGGCTGTGTATACTGGGGCAGAGGCTGTGTATACTGAGGGGAGAGGCTGTGTATACTGGGGAAAGGCTGTGTATACTGGGACAGAGGCTGTGTATACTGGGGCAGAGGCTGTGTATACTGAGGGGAGAGGCTGTGTATACTGGGGAAAGGCTGTGTATACTGGGACAGAGGCTGTGTATACTGGGGGAGAGGCTGTGTATACTGGTGGAGAGGCTATGTATATTGGGGGAGAGGCTGTGTATACTGGGGAAAGGCTGTGTATACTGGGGCAGAGGCTGTGTATACTGAGGGGAGAGGCTGTGTATACTGAGGGAGAGGTTGTGTATACTGGGGAGAGGCTGTGTATCCTGAGGGGAGAGGCTGTGTATACTGGGGGAGAGGCTGTGTATCCTGAGGGGAGAGGCTGTGTATACTGGGGGAGAGGCTGTGTATACTGGGGAGAGGCTATGTATACTGGGGCAGAGGCTGTGTATACTGAGGGGAGAGGCTGTGTATACTGAGGGAGAGGTTGTGTATACTGGGGAGAGGCTGTGTATCCTGAGGGGAGAGGCTGTGTATAGTGAGGGGAGAGGCTATGTATACTGGGGGAGAGGCTGTGTATACTGGGGGAGAGGCTGTGTATACTGGGGAGAGGCTATGTATACTGGGGGTGGCTGTGTATACTGGGGAAAGGCTGTGTATACTGGGGCAGAGGCTGTGTATACTGTGGGAGAGGTTGTGTATACTGAGGGGAGAGGCTGTGTATACTGAGGGGAGATGCTGTGTATACTGAGGGAGAGGTTGTGTATACTGGGGAGAGGCTGTGTATACTGGGGGAAGGCTGTGTATCCTGAGGGGAGAAGCTGTGTATACTAGGGGGGGAGGCTGTGTATACTGGGGGGAGAGGATGTGTATACTGAGGGGAGAGGCTGTGTATACTGGGGGAGAGGCTGTGTATAGTAGGGTAGAGACTGTATACTAGGGTAGAGACTGTATACTGGTGGAGAAGCTGTGTATACTGGGGGAGAGGCTGTGTATACTAGGGGAGAGGCTGTGTATACTGGGGGAGAGGCTGTGTATACTGAGGGGAGAGGCTGTGTATACTGGGGGGAGGCTGTGTATACTGAGGGAGAGGCTGTGTATACTGAGGGGAGAGACTATATACTGAGGGGAGAGGCTGTATATACTGAAGGGAGAGGCTGTGTATACTGAAGGGAGAGGCTGTGTATACTGGGGGAGAGGCTGTGTATACTGGGGAGAGGCTATGTATACTGGGGCAGAGGCTGTGTATACTGAGGGGAGAGGCTGTGTATACTGAGGGAGAGGTTGTGTATACTGGGGAGAGGCTGTGTATCCTGAGGGGAGAGGCTGTGTATAGTGAGGGGAGAGGCTATGTATACTGGGGGAGAGGCTGTGTATACTGGGGGAGAGGCTGTGTATACTGGGGGAGAGGCTGTGTATACTGGGGAGAGGCTATGTATACTGGGGGTGGCTGTGTATACTGGGGAAAGGCTGTGTATACTGGGGCAGAGGCTGTGTATACTGAGGGAGAGGTTGTGTATACTGAGGGGAGAGGCTGTGTATACTGAGGGGAGAGGCTGTGTATACTGAGGGAGAGGTTGTGTATACTGGGGAGTGGCTGTGTATACTGGGGGAAGGCTGTGTATCCTGAGGGGAGAAGCTGTGTATACTAGGGGGGGAGGCTGTGTATACTGGGATGAGAGGATGTGTAAACTGAGGGGAGAGGCTGTGTATACTGGGGGAGATGCTGTGTATAGTAGGGTAGAGACTGTATACTAGGGTAGAGACTGTATACTGGTGGAGAAGCTGTGTATACTGGGGGAGAGGCTGTGTATACTAGGGGAGAGGCTGTGTATACTGGGGGAGAGGCTATGTATACTGAGGGGAGAGGCTGTGTATACTGGGGGGAGGCTGTGTATACTGAGGGAGAGGCTGTGTATACTGAGGGGAGAGACTGTATACTGAGGGGAGAGGCTATATATACTGAAGGGAGAGGCTGTGTATACTGAGGGGAGAGGCTGTGTATACTGGGGGAGAAGTTGTGTATACTCAGGGAGAGGCTGTGTCTACTGGGGGAGAGGCTGGGTATACTAGGGAGAGGCTATGTATACTGGAGCAGAGGCTGTGTATACTGGGGAAAGGCTGTGTATACTGGGGCAGAGGCTGTGTATACTGAGGGGAGAGACTGTGTATGCAAGGGGGAGAGGCTGTGTATACTGGGGGAGAGGCTGTGTATACTGGTGGAGAGGCTATGTATACTGGGGGAGAGGCTGTGTATACTGGGGAAAGGCTGTGTATACTGGGGCAGAGGCTGTGTATACTGAGGGGAGAGGCTGTGTATACTGAGGGAGAGGTTGTGTATACTGGGGAGAGGCTGTGTATCCTGAGGGGAGAGGCTGTGTATCCTGAGGGGAGAGGCTGTGTATACTGGGGGAGAGGCTGTGTATCCTGAGGGGAGAGGCTGTGTATACTGGGGGAGAGGCTGTGTATACTGGGGGAGAGGCTGTGTATACTGGGGAGAGGCTATGTATACTGGGGCAGAGGCTGTGTATACTGAGGGGAGAGGCTGTGTATACTGAGGGAGAGGTTGTGTATACTGGGGAGAGGCTGTGTATCCTGAGGGGAGAGGCTGTGTATAGTGAGGGGAGAGGCTATGTATACTGGGGGAGAGGCTGTGTATACTGGGGGAGAGGCTGTGTATACCGGGGGAGAGGCTGTGTATACTGGGGAGAGGCTATGTATACTGGGGGTGGCTGTGTATACTGGGGAAAGGCTGTGTATACTGGGGCAGAGGCTGTGTATACTGAGGGAGAGGTTGTGTATACTGAGGGGAGAGGCTGTGTATACTGAGGGAGAGGTTGTGTATACTGGGGAGAGGCTGTGTATACTGGGGGAAGGCTGTGTATCCTGAGGGGAGAAGCTGTGTATACTAGGGGGGGGAGGCTGTGTATACTGGGGGGAGAGGATGTGCATACTGAGGGGAGAGGCTGTGTATACTGGGGGAGAGGCTGTGTATACTAGGGTAGAGACTGTATACTAGGGTAGAGACTGTATACTGGTGGAGAAGCTGTGTATACTGGGGGAGAGGCTGTGTATACTAGGGGAGAGGCTGTGTATACTGGGGGAGAGGCTGTGTATACTGAGGGGAGAGGCTGTGTATACTGGGGGGAGGCTGTGTATACTGAGGGAGAGGCTGTGTATACTGAGGGGAGAGATTGTATACTGAGGGGAGAGGCTGTATATACTGAAGGGAGAGGCTGTGTATACTGAGGGGAGAGGCTGTGTATACTGGGGGAGAAGTTGTGTATACTCAGGGAGAGGCTGTGTGTACTGGGGGAGAGGCTGGGTATACTAGGGAGAGGCTATGTATACTGGAGCAGAGGCTGTGTATACTGGGGAAAGGCTGTGTATACTGGGGCAGAGGCTGTGTATACTGAGGGGAGAGGCTGTGTATACTAGGGGGAGAGGCTGTGTATACTGGGGGAGAGGCTGTGTATACTGAGGGGAGAGGCTGTGTATACTGGGGAAGAGGCTGTGTATACTGGGGGAGAAGTTGTGTATACTCAGGGAGAGGCTGTGTATACTGGGGGAGAGGCTGGGTATACTAGGGAGAGGCTATGTATACTGGAGCAGAGGCTGTGTATACTGGGGAAAGGCTGTGTATACTGGGGTAGAGGCTGTGTATACTGAGGGGAGAGGCTGTGTATACTGGGGGAGAGGCTGTGTATACTAGGGGAGAAACTGTATACTGGTGGAGAAGCTAAGTATACTGAGGGAGAGGTTGTGTATACTAGGGAGAGGCTATGTATACTGGGGGAGGCTGTGTATACTGGGGAAAGGCTGTGTATACTGGGGCAGAGGCTGTGTATACTGAGGGGAGAGGCTGTGTATACTGAGGGGAGAGGCTGTGTATACTGAGGGAGAGGTTGTGTATACTGGGGAGAGGCTGTGTATACTGAGGGGAGAGGCTGTGTATACTGAGGGGAGAGGCTGTGTATACTGAGGGAGAGGTTGTGTATACTGGGGAGAGGCTGTGTATACTGGGGAGAGGCTATGTATCCTGAGGGGAGAGGCTGTGTATACTGAGGGGAGAGGCTGTGTATACTGAGGGGAGAGGCTGTGTATACTGAGGGAGAGGTTGTGTATACTGGGGAGAGGCTGTGTATCCTGAGGGGAGAGGCTGTGTATACTGGGGGAGAGGCTGTGTATCCTGAGGGGAGAGGCTGTGTATACTGGGGGAGAGGCTGTGTATACTGGGGGAGAGGCTGTGTATACTGGGGAGAGGCTATGTATACTGGGGCAGAGGCTGTGTATACTGAGGGGAGAGGCTGTGTATACTGAGGGAGAGGTTGTGTATACTGGGGAGAGGCTGTGTATCCTGAGGGGAGAGGCTGTGTATACTGAGGGGAGAGGCTGTGTATACTGGGGGAGAGGCTGTGTATACTGGGGGAGAGGCTGTGTATACTGGGGAGAGGCTATGTATACTGGGGGTGGCTGTGTATACTGGGGAAAGGCTGTGTATACTGGGGCAGAGGCTGTGTATACTGAGGGAGAGGTTGTGTATACTGAGGGGAGAGGCTGTGTATACTGAGGGGAGAGGCTGTGTATACTGAGGGAGAGGTTGTGTATACTGGGGAGAGGCTGTGTATACTGGGGAAAGGCTGTGTATCCTGAGGGGAGAAGCTGTGTATACTAGGGGGGGAGGCTGTGTATACTGGGGGGAGAGGATGTGTATACTGAGGGGAGAGGCTGTGTTTACTGGGGGAGAGGCTGTGTATACTAGGGTAGAGACTGTATACTAGGGTAGAGACTGTATACTGGTGGAGAAGCTGTGTATACTGGGGGAGAGGCTGTGTATACTAGGGGAGAGGCTGTGTATACTGGGGGAGAGGCTGTGTATACTGAGGGGAGAGGCTGTGTATACTGGGGGGAGGCTGTGTATACTGAGGGAGAGGCTGTGTATACTGAGGGGAGAGACTGTATACTGAGGGGAGAGGCTGTATATACTGAAGGGAGAGGCTGTGTATACTGAGGGGAGAGGCTGTGTATACTGGGGGAGAGGCTGTGTATACTAGGGGGAGAGGCTGTGTATACTGGGGGAGAGGCTGTGTATACTGAGGGGAGAGGCTGTGTATACTGGGGGAGAGGCTGTGTATACTGGGGGAGAAGTTGTGTATACTCAGGGAGAGGCTGTGTATACTGGGGGAGAGGCTGGGTATACTATGGAGAGGCTATGTATACTGGAGCAGAGGCTGTGTATACTGGGGAAAGGCTGTGTATACTGGGGTAGAGGCTGTGTATACTGAGGGGAGAGGCTGTGTATACTGGGGGAGAGGCTGTGTATACTAGGGGAGAGGCTGTGTATACTAGGGGAGAAACTATACTGGTGGAGAAGCTAAGTATACTGAGGGAGAGGTTGTGTATACTAGGGAAGAGACTGTATACTGGGGAGAGACTGTATACTGGGGGAGGGGCTGTGTATACTGGGGGAGAGGCTGTGTATACTGAGGGGAGAGGCTGTGTATACTGGGGGAGAGGCTGTGTATACTGGGGGAGAAGTTGTGTATACTCAGGGAGAGGCTGTGTATACTGGGGGAGAGGCTGTGTATACTAGGGAGAGGCTATGTATACTGGAGCAGAGGCTGTGTATACTGGGGAAAGGCTGTGTATACTGGGGCAGAGGCTGTGTATACTGAGGGGAGAGGCTGTGTATACTAGGGGAAGAGGCTGTGTATACTGGGGGAGAGGCTGTGTATACTAGGGGAGAGACTAAACTGGTGGAGAAGCTAAGTATACTGAGGGAGAGGTTGTGTATACTAGGGAAGAGACTGTATACTGGGGAGAGACTGTATACTGGGGGAGAGGCTGTGTATACTGGGGGAGAGGCTGTGTATACTGAGGGGAGAGGCTGTGTATACTGGGGGAGAGGCTATGTATACTGGGGGAGAAGTTGTGTATACTCAGGGAGAGGCTGTGTATACTGGGGGAGAGGCTGTGTATACTAGGGAGAGGCTATGTATACTGGAGCAGAGGCTGTGTATACTGGGGAAAGGCTGTGTATACTGGGGCAGAGGCTGTGTATACTGAGGGGAGAGGCTGTGTATACTAGGGGGAGAGGCTGTGTATACTGGGGGAGAGGCTGTGTATACTAGGGGAGAGACTATACTGGTGGAGAAGCTAAGTATACTGAGGGAGAGGTTGTGTATACTAGGGAAGAGACTGTATACTGGGGAGAGACTGTATACTGGGGGAGAGGCTGTGTATACTGGGGGGGAGGCTGTGTATACTGAGGGAGAGGCTGTGTATACTGGGGAAGGGCTGTGTATACTGGGGGAGAGGCTGTGTATACGGGGGCAGAGGCTGTGTAAACTGAGGGGAGAGGCTGTGTATACTAGGGGGAGAGGCTGTGTATACTAGGGGGAAGAGGCTGTGTATACTGAGAGAGAGGTTGTGTATACTGGGGAGAGGCTGTGTTTACTGGGACAGAGGCTGTGTATACTGGGGGAGAGGCTGTGTATACTGGTGGAGAGGCTATGTATACTGGGGGAGAGGCTGTGTATACTGGGGAAAGGCTGTGTATACTGGGGGGAAAGGCTGTGTATACTGGGGGCAGAGGCTGTGTATACTGGGGGAGAGGCTGGGTATACTAGGGAGAGGCTATGTATACTGGGGGAGGCTGTGTATACTGGGGAAAGGCTGTGTATACTGGGGCAGAGGCTGTGTATACTGAGGGGAGAGGCTGTGTATACTGAGGGGAGAGGCTGTGTATATTGAGGGAGAGGTTGTGTATACTGGGGAGAGGCTGTGTATACTGAGGGGAGAGGCTGTGTATACTGAGGGGAGAGGCTGTGTATCCTGAGGGAGAGGTTGTGTATACTGGGGAGAGGCTGTGTATACTGGGGAGAGGCTGTGTATCCTGAGGGGAGAGGCTGTGTATACTGAGGGGAGAGGCTGTGTATACTGAGGGGAGAGGCTGTGTATACTGAGGGAGAGGTTGTGTATACTGGGGAGAGGCTGTGTATACTGGGGGAGAGGCTGTGTATACTGGTGGAGAGGCTATGTATACTGGGGGAGAGGCTGTGTATACTGGGGAAGAGGCTGTGTATACTGGGGAGAGGCTATGTATACTGGGGGTGGCTGTGTATACTGGGGAAAGGCTGTGTATACTGGGGCAGAGGCTTTGTATACTGAGGGGAGAGGCTGTGTATACTGGGGGAGAGGCTGTGTATACTGGGGGAGAGGCTGTGTATACTGGGGAGAGGCTATGTATACTGGGGGTGGCTGTGTATTCTGGGGAAAGGCTGTGTATACTGGGGCAGAGGCTGTGTATACTGAGGGAGAGGTTGTGTATACTGAGGGGAGAGGCTGTGTATACTGAGGGGAGAGGCTGTGTATACTGAGGGAGAGGTTGTGTATACTGGGGAGAGGCTGTGTATACTGGGGAAAGGCTGTGTATCCTGAGGGGAGAAGCTGTGTATACTAGGGGGGGAGGCTGTGTATACTGGGGGGAGAGGATGTGTATACTGAGGGGAGAGGCTGTGTATACTGGGGGAGAGGCTGTGTATACTAGGGTAGAGACTGTATACTAGGGTAGAGACTGTATACTGGTGGAGAAGCTGTGTATACTGGGGGAGAGGCTGTGTATACTAGGGGAGAGGCTGTGTATACTGAGGGGAGAGGCTGTGTATACTGGGGGGAGGCTGTGTATACTGAGGGAGAGGCTGTGTATACTGAGGGGAGAGACTGTATACTGAGGGGAGAGGCTGTATATACTGAAGGGAGAGGCTGTGTATACTGAGGGGAGAGGCTGTGTATACTGGGGGAGAAGTTGTGTATACTCAGTGAGAGGCTGTGTGTACTGGGGGAGAGGCTGGGTATACTAGGGAGAGGCTATGTATACTGGAGCAGAGGCTGTGTATACTGGGGAAAGGCTGTGTATACTGGGGCAGAGGCTGTGTATACTGAGGGGAGAGGCTGTGTATACTAGGGGGAGAGGCTGTGTATACTGGGGGAGAGGCTGTGTATACTGAGGGGAGAGGCTGTGTATACTGGGGGAGAGGCTGTGTATACTGGGGGAGAAGTTGTGTATACTCAGGGAGAGGCTGTGTATACTGGGGGAGAGGCTGGGTATACTAGGGGAGAGACTATACTGGTGGAGAAGCTAAGTATACTGAGGGAGAGGTTGTGTATACTAGGGAAGAGACTGTATACTGGGGAGAGACTGTATACTAGGGAGAGGCTATGTATACTGGAGCAGAGGCTGTGTATACTGGGGAAAGGCTGTGTATACTGGGGCAGAGGCTGGGTATACTGAGGGGAGAGGCTGTGTATACTAGGGGAAGAGGCTGTGTATACTGGGGGAGAGGCTGTGTATACTAGGGGAGAGACTATACTGGTGGAGAAGCTAAGTATACTGAGGGAGAGGTTGTGTATACTAGGGAAGAGACTGTATACTGGGGAGAGACTGTATACTGGGGGAGAGGCTGTGTATACTGGGGGAGAGGCTGTGTATACTGAGGGGAGAGGCTGTGTATACTGGGGGAGAGGCTATGTATACTGGGGGAGAAGTTGTGTATACTCAGGGAGAGGCTGTGTATACTGGGGGAGAGGCTGTGTATACTAGGGAGAGGCTATGTATACTGGAGCAGAGGCTGTGTATACTGGGGAAAGGCTGTGTATACTGGGGCAGAGGCTGTGTATACTGAGGGGAGAGGCTGTGTATACTAGGGGGAGAGGCTGTGTATACTGGGGGAGAGGCTGTGTATACTAGGGGAGAGACTATACTGGTGGAGAAGCTAAGTATACTGAGGGAGAGGTTGTGTATACTAGGGAAGAGACTGTATACTGGGGAGAGACTGTATACTGGGGGAGAGGCTGTGTATACTGGGGGGGAGGCTGTGTATACTGAGGGAGAGGCTGTGTATACTGGGGAAGGGCTGTGTATACTGGGGGAGAGGCTGTGTATACGGGGGCAGAGGCTGTGTAAACTGAGGGGAGAGGCTGTGTATACTAGGGGGAGAGGCTGTGTATACTAGGGGGAAGAGGCTGTGTATACTGAGAGAGAGGTTGTGTATACTGGGGAGAGGCTGTGTTTACTGGGACAGAGGCTGTGTATACTGGGGGAGAGGCTGTGTATACTGGTGGAGAGGCTATGTATACTGGGGGAGAGGCTGTGTATACTGGGGAAAGGCTGTGTATACTGGGGGGAAAGGCTGTGTATACTGGGGGCAGAGGCTGTGTATACTGGGGGAGAGGCTGGGTATACTAGGGAGAGGCTATGTATACTGGGGGAGGCTGTGTATACTGGGGAAAGGCTGTGTATACTGGGGCAGAGGCTGTGTATACTGAGGGGAGAGGCTGTGTATACTGAGGGGAGAGGCTGTGTATATTGAGGGAGAGGTTGTGTATACTGGGGAGAGGCTGTGTATACTGAGGGGAGAGGCTGTGTATACTGAGGGGAGAGGCTGTGTATACTGAGGGAGAGGTTGTGTATACTGGGGAGAGGCTGTGTATACTGGGGAGAGGCTGTGTATCCTGAGGGGAGAGGCTGTGTATACTGAGGGGAGAGGCTGTGTATACTGAGGGGAGAGGCTGTGTATACTGAGGGAGAGGTTGTGTATACTGGGGAGAGGCTGTGTATACTGGGGGAGAGGCTGTGTATACTGGTGGAGAGGCTATGTATACTGGGGGAGAGGCTGTGTATACTGGGGAAGAGGCTGTGTATACTGGGGAGAGGCTATGTATACTGGGGGTGGCTGTGTATACTGGGGAAAGGCTGTGTATACTGGGGCAGAGGCTGTGTATACTGAGGGGAGAGGCTGTGTATACTGGGGGAGAGGCTGTGTATACTGGGGGAGAGGCTGTGTATACTGGGGAGAGGCTATGTATACTGGGGGTGGCTGTGTATACTGGGGAAAGGCTGTGTATACTGGGGCAGAGGCTGTGTATACTGAGGGAGAGGTTGTGTATACTGAGGGGAGAGGCTGTGTATACTGAGGGGAGAGGCTGTGTATACTGAGGGAGAGGTTGTGTATACTGGGGAGAGGCTGTGTATACTGGGGAAAGGCTGTGTATCCTGAGGGGAGAAGCTGTGTATACTAGGGGGGGAGGCTGTGTATACTGGGGGGAGAGGATGTGTATACTGAGGGGAGAGGCTGTGTATACTGGGGGAGAGGCTGTGTATACTAGGGTAGAGACTGTATACTAGGGTAGAGACTGTATACTGGTGGAGAAGCTGTGTATACTGGGGGAGAGGCTGTGTATACTAGGGGAGAGGCTGTGTATACTGGGGGAGAGGCTGTGTATACTGAGGGGAGAGGCTGTGTATACTGGGGGGAGGCTGTGTATACTGAGGGAGAGGCTGTGTATACTGAGGGGAGAGACTGTATACTGAGGGGAGAGGCTGTATATACTGAAGGGAGAGGCTGTGTATACTGAGGGGAGAGGCTGTGTATACTGGGGGAGAAGTTGTGTATACTCAGTGAGAGGCTGTGTGTACTGGGGGAGAGGCTGGGTATACTAGGGAGAGGCTATGTATACTGGAGCAGAGGCTGTGTATACTGGGGAAAGGCTGTGTATACTGGGGCAGAGGCTGTGTATACTGAGGGGAGAGGCTGTGTATACTAGGGGGAGAGGCTGTGTATACTGGGGGAGAGGCTGTGTATACTGAGGGGAGAGGCTGTGTATACTGGGGGAGAGGCTGTGTATACTGGGGGAGAAGTTGTGTATACTCAGGGAGAGGCTGTGTATACTGGGGGAGAGGCTGGGTATACTAGGGAGAGGCTATGTATACTGGAGCAGAGGCTGTGTATACTGGGGAAAGGCTGTGTATACTGGGGTAGAGGCTGTGTATACTGAGGGGAGAGGCTGTGTATACTGGGGGAGAGGCTGTGTATACTGGGGGAGAGGTTGTGTATACTAGGGAAGAGACTGTATACTGGGGAGAGACTGTATACTGGGGGAGAGGCTGTGTATACTGGGGGAGAGGCTGTGTATACTGAGGGGAGAGGCTGTGTATACTGGGGGAGAGGCTGTGTATACTGGGGGAGAAGTTGTGTATACCCAGGGAGAGGCTGTGTATACTGGGGGAGAGGCTGTGTATACTAGGGAGAGGCTATGTATACTGGAGCAGAGGCTGTGTATACTGGGGAAAGGCTGTGTATACTGGGGCAGAGGCTGTGTATACTGAGGGGAGAGGCTGTGTATACTAGGGGGAGAGGCTGTGTATACTGGGGGAGAGGCTGTGTATACTAGGGGAGAGACTATACTGGTGGAGAAGCTAAGTATACTGAGGGAGAGGTTGTGTATACTAGGGAAGAGACTGTATACTGGGGAGAGACTGTATACTGGGGGAGAGGCTGTGTATACTGGGGGAGAGGCTGTGTATACTGAGGGGAGAGGCTGTGTATACTGAGGGAGAGGCTGTGTATACTGGGGAAGGGCTGTGTATACTGGGGGAGAGGCTGTGTATACTGGGGCAGAGGCTGTGTAAACTGAGGGGAGAGGCTGTGTATACAAGGGGGAGAGGCCGTGTATACTAGGGGGAAGAGGCTGTGTATACTGAGGGAGAGGTTGTGTATACTGGGGAGAGGCTGTGTATACTGGGACAGAGGCTGTGTATACTGGGGGAGAGGCTGTGTATACTGGTGGAGAGGCTATGTATACTGGGGGAGAGGCTGTGTATACTGGGGAAAGGCTGTGTATACTGGGGGGAAAGGCTGTGTATACTGGGGGCAGAGGCTGTGTATACTGGGGGAGAGGCTGGGTATACTAGGGAGAGGCTATGTATACTGGGGGAGGCTGTGTATACTGGGGAAAGGCTGTGTTTACTGGGGCAGAGGCTGTGTATACTGAGGGGAGAGGCTGTGTATACTGAGGGGAGAGGCTGTGTATACTGAGGGAGAGGTTGTGTATACTGAGGGGAGAAGCTGTGTATACTGGGGAGAGGCTGTGTATCCTGAGGGGAGAGGCTGTGTATACTGAGGGGAGAGGCTGTGTATACTGAGGGGAGAGGCTGTGTATACTGAGGGAGAGGTTGTGTATACTGGGGAGAGGCTGTGTATACTGGGACAGAGGCTGTGTATACTGAGGGGAGAGGCTGTGTATACTGAGGGAGAGGTTGTGTATACTGAGGGGAGAAGCTGTGTATACTGGGGAGAGGCTGTGTATCCTGAGGGGAGAGGCTGTGTATACTGAGGGGAGAGGCTGTGTATACTGAGGGGAGAGGCTGTGTATACTGAGAGAGAGGTTGTGTATACTGGGGAGAGGCTGTGTTTACTGGGACAGAGGCTGTGTATACTGGGGGAGAGGCTGTGTATACTGGTGGAGAGGCTATGTATACTGGGGGAGAGGCTGTGTATACTGGGGAAAGGCTGTGTATACTGGGGGGAAAGGCTGTGTATACTGGGGGCAGAGGCTGTGTATACTGGGGGAGAGGCTGGGTATACTAGGGAGAGGCTATGTATACTGGGGGAGGCTGTGTATACTGGGGAAAGGCTGTGTATACTGGGGCAGAGGCTGTGTATACTGAGGGGAGAGGCTGTGTATACTGAGGGGAGAGGCTGTGTATATTGAGGGAGAGGTTGTGTATACTGGGGAGAGGCTGTGTATACTGAGGGGAGAGGCTGTGTATACTGAGGGGAGAGGCTGTGTATACTGAGGGAGAGGTTGTGTATACTGGGGAGAGGCTGTGTATACTGGGGAGAGGCTGTGTATCCTGAGGGGAGAGGCTGTGTATACTGAGGGGAGAGGCTGTGTATACTGAGGGGAGAGGCTGTGTATACTGAGGGAGAGGTTGTGTATACTGGGGAGAGGCTGTGTATACTGGGGGAGAGGCTGTGTATACTGGTGGAGAGGCTATGTATACTGGGGGAGAGGCTGTGTATACTGGGGAAGAGGCTGTGTATACTGGGGAGAGGCTATGTATACTGGGGGTGGCTGTGTATACTGGGGAAAGGCTGTGTATACTGGGGCAGAGGCTGTGTATACTGAGGGGAGAGGCTGTGTATACTGGGGGAGAGGCTGTGTATACTGGGGGAGAGGCTGTGTATACTGGGGAGAGGCTATGTATACTGGGGGTGGCTGTGTATACTGGGGAAAGGCTGTGTATACTGGGGCAGAGGCTGTGTATACTGAGGGAGAGGTTGTGTATACTGAGGGGAGAGGCTGTGTATACTGAGGGGAGAGGCTGTGTATACTGAGGGAGAGGTTGTGTATACTGGGGAGAGGCTGTGTATACTGGGGAAAGGCTGTGTATCCTGAGGGGAGAAGCTGTGTATACTAGGGGGGGAGGCTGTGTATACTGGGGGGAGAGGATGTGTATACTGAGGGGAGAGGCTGTGTATACTGGGGGAGAGGCTGTGTATACTAGGGTAGAGACTGTATACTAGGGTAGAGACTGTATACTGGTGGAGAAGCTGTGTATACTGGGGGAGAGGCTGTGTATACTAGGGGAGAGGCTGTGTATACTGGGGGAGAGGCTGTGTATACTGAGGGGAGAGGCTGTGTATACTGGTGGGAGGCTGTGTATACTGAGGGAGAGGCTGTGTATACTGAGGGGAGAGACTGTATACTGAGGGGAGAGGCTGTATATACTGAAGGGAGAGGCTGTGTATACTGAGGGGAGAGGCTGTGTATACTGGGGGAGAAGTTGTGTATACTCAGTGAGAGGCTGTGTGTACTGGGGGAGAGGCTGGGTATACTAGGGAGAGGCTATGTATACTGGAGCAGAGGCTGTGTATACTGGGGAAAGGCTGTGTATACTGGGGCAGAGGCTGTGTATACTGAGGGGAGAGGCTGTGTATACTAGGGGGAGAGGCTGTGTATACTGGGGGAGAGGCTGTGTATACTGAGGGAAGAGGCTGTGTATACTGGGGGAGAGGCTGTGTATACTGGGGGAGAAGTTGTGTATACTCAGGGAGAGGCTGTGTATACTGGGGGAGAGGCTGGGTATACTAGGGAGAGGCTATGAATACTGGAGCAGAGGCTGTGTATACTGGGGAAAGGCTGTGTATACTGGGGTAGAGCCTGTGTATACTGAGGGGAGAGGCTGTGTATACTGGGGGAGAGGCTGTGTATACTGGGGGAGAGGTTGTGTATACTAGGGAAGAGACTGTATACTGGGGAGAGACTGTATACTGGGGGAGAGGCTGTGTATACTGGGGGAGAGGCTGTGTATACTGAGGGGAGAGGCTGTGTATACTGGGGGAGAGGCTGTGTATACTGGGGGAGAAGTTGTGTATACCCAGGGAGAGGCTGTGTATACTGGGGGAGAGGCTGTGTATACTAGGGAGAGGCTATGTATACTGGAGCAGAGGCTGTGTATACTGGGGAAAGGCTGTGTATACTGGGGCAGAGGCTGTGTATACTGAGGGGAGAGGCTGTGTATACTAGGGGGAGAGGCTGTGTATACTGGGGGAGAGGCTGTGTATACTAGGGGAGAGACTATACTGGTGGAGAAGCTAAGTATACGGAGGGAGAGGTTGTGTATACTAGGGAAGAGACTGTATACTGGGGAGAGACTGTATACTGGGGGAGAGGCTGTGTATACTGGGGGAGAGGCTGTGTATACTGAGGGGAGAGGCTGTGTATACTGAGGGAGAGGCTGTGTATACTGGGGAAGGGCTGTGTATACTGGGGGAGAGGCTGTGTATACTGGGGCAGAGGCTGTGTAAACTGAGGGGAGAGGCTGTGTATACTAGGGGGAGAGGCCGTGTATACTAGGGGGAAGAGGCTGTGTATACTGAGGGAGAGGTTGTGTATACTGGGGAGAGGCTGTGTATACTGGGACAGAGGCTGTGTATACTGGGGGAGAGGCTGTGTATACTGGTGGAGAGGCTATGTATACTGGGGGAGAGGCTGTGTATACTGGGGAAAGGCTGTGTATACTGGGGGGAAAGGCTGTGTATACTGGGGGCAGAGGCTGTGTATACTGGGGGAGAGGCTGGGTATACTAGGGAGAGGCTATGTATACTGGGGGAGAGGCTGTGTATACTGGGGAAAGGCTGTGTTTACTGGGGCAGAGGCTGTGTATACTGAGGGGAGAGGCTGTGTATACTGAGGGGAGAGGCTGTGTATACTGAGGGAGAGGTTGTGTATACTGAGGGGAGAAGCTGTGTATACTGGGGAGAGGCTGTGTATACTGAGGGGAGAGGCTGTGTATACTGAGGGGAGAGGCTGTGTATACTGAGGGAGAGGTTGTGTATACTGGGGAGAGGCTGTGTATACTGGGACAGAGGCTGTGTATACTGAGGGGAGAGGCTGTGTATACTGAGGGGAGAAGCTGTGTATACTGAGGGGAGAAGCTGTGTATACTGGGGAGAGGCTGTGTATCCTGAGGGGAGAGGCTGTGTATACTGAGGGGAGAGGCTGTGTATACTGAGGGGAGAGGCTGTGTATACTGAGGGAGAGGTTGTGTATACTGGGGAGAGGCTGTGTATACTGAGGGGAGAGGCTGTGTATACTGAGGGGAGAGGCTGTGTATACTGAGGGAGAGGTTGTGTATACTGGGGAGAGGCTGTGTATACTGGGGAGAGGCTGTGTATCCTGAGGGGAGAGGCTGTGTATACTGAGGGGAGAGGCTGTGTATACTGAGGGGAGAGGCTGTGTATACTGAGGGAGAGGTTGTGTATACTGGGGAGAGGCTGTGTATACTGGGACAGAGGCTGTGTATACTGGGGGAGAGGCTGTGTATACTGGTGGAGAGGCTATGTATACTGGGGGAGAGGCTGTGTATACTGGGGAAAGGCTGTGTATACTGGGGGGAAAGGCTGTGTATACTGGGGGCAGAGGCTGTGTTTATTGGGGGAGAGGCTGGGTATACTAGGGAGAGGCTGTGTATACTGAGGGGAGAGGCTGTGTATACTGGGGGAGGCTGTGTATACTGGGGAAAGGCTGTGTATACTGGGGCAGAGGCTGTGTATACTGAGGGGAGAGGCTGTGTATACTGAGGGGAGAGGCTGTGTATACTGAGGGAGAGGTTGTGTATACTGGGGAGAGGCTGTGTATACTGAGGGGAGAGGCTGTGTATACTGAGGGGAGAGGCTGTATATACTGAGGGAGAGGTTGTGTATACTGGGGAGAGGCTGTGTATCCTGAGGGGAGAGGCTGTGTATACTGAGGGGAGAGGCTGTGTATACTGAGGGAGAGGTTGTGTATACTGGGGAGAGGCTGTGTATCCTGAGGGGAGAGGCTAAATAATTACGTTAATAATGTACATGAGGAAACCCCCTCATCTGAAAACTGTAAGCAGCAAACTTGCCTCCTTATAAATTTGGCCCTCCAGATACATTTGAGTCCATCCGCCATCTTTTCACTGCATTGACCTCAGGAATTGGTTTTACCACAAAACCGCAGGCATGACAGAAATGAGGAGTCAACTACTATGAAGGTGCATGAATGTAGCTTAGAAAAATAGTGCAGACTGTAGACTTTTATTACATTCATCCATGTTGTTTTCACTTGAATAGAGAGTAAAGCTTTCCATTGACACATGGGTAGTTCAGATGGAAGGTATTAGATACTAGAATTAGATTATACGAGTGGAGCTGTAGGGGTTGTAGAGGTCGCAGTCACAACCGGGCCACAGTGTGAGGGGATTATAATCTGGTATCTAGGAGGGATAAGTATTCTTAATAGCACATAGATGGTGTAGGACAGCTCTATCCTCTGTATAGTGGCCATACAAGGTTACTACAGATCAGCTTCCATTTATCTGAATGATAGCTAAGCTGCAGTGACTCTATACGGCCACTACACTGAGAACGGTGCTGTCTACTTCCTGTTTCATTCTTTGCTGATTTATAGGAATGTTAGGTATCAGGCCCCAACAATATGACATTAGGACATGTCTTAAGAAATGTCATCAATTAGGTGTTGCCTGGAAAACCCCTAAATCTGAACAACATGTTTAGTTTGGAAAACCCCTTAAAGAGCAGAGAACTAGACAATTTTCGCTGTGCTATATATACCAGATAGCAAGGGCACTCAATAAAGGTTAACCCTTCATTGCCATTCTGGCTGTGGGCACCATCACTATAGGGGAATTTAACATGTGGGGCACATTTACTAAGGGCCCGCACGGCGCATTTTCGTCGGGTTTCCCGTCTATTTCCGATTTTGTGCCGCATTTAAGTTTTTGGCGCACGCGATCAGATTTTGGCGCAATCACGCCGACTTGCATGTGACACAAATCGGGGGGCGTGGCCAACGGACAACCCGACTGTTTTGGACTAAGCACGGGATTTACAATTCAAATTGTATCACAAGACAATGCACTCACATACACCGGGAAGAAGAAGAAGGTGAACTCCGTCGGACCTCAGCGGGGAAGCGACACATGCAGGAAAATGGACGCACGATCTTGAAGAATCGTGCCAGACTTCATCCTCATCGGAGAACGCACCTCGGGGATCGCGACAGGACCTGGTAAGTAAATCTGCCCCAGTGTCTCAGGTTCCGCCAGTTTCTACCTGGAAAACACTTGTCTTTCGTAGCGGCAGATTTATTACTGTGATGATGAATTCCGGTGCAGCACAATACTGTCGGTTCCTACTTTAGACCTACTTTTAGTTGGTCTAAACTGCACGGCAGAATTTTGGGTGCAAGGACGATTTCCTGCAATCCCCGTCCCTTTCTCACACATTCACGCCCATCTCCCGAATGCACCCAGCACAGGCTATAGGGCAATTGTGTGGCAAGAAGGACTTGGAATAGCTTATATCTGGTGCGATTTGCACTGCGGGGTAAACTTCAAGAACTGGTACACGATGGCCAAGGTTTTCATAAATTCATAAAGCGTTAAACACAATGGGGCAAATTTACTTACCTGGTCCAGTCGTGATCTCCGATTCGGACGGTCTGACGAGGATGAAGTCCGGCGCGATTCATGAAGATCTTGCGCCCGAGTTCCTGCAGGTGTCGCTTCCCCGCCGAGGTCCGCCGGAGTTCACCTTCTTCTTCCCAGTGCTTGTAATTTCATGCCTTGCGACACAATTCGAAATGTTAAATCCCGCGCGTTGTCTGAATCTGTTGGGTTGTCCGACAGATCATCCATGTAGTTCAGATGGAAGGTATTAGATACTAGAAATAGATTATACTAGTGAAGCAGCCACAGTGTGTGAGGGGATTATAATCTGATACATAGGAAGGGAGAAGTATTCTAAAGTATCAGCAATACCAACAATATGACATTAAGGACATACCTTAAGATATAATAATGTGTAACCTGGAAAACCACAAAATGTCAACATGTTTATTTTGGAAAACCCCTTTAAGAACTAAACAATTTTCACAGGGGAAAAAAAACGCTGAGCTATATATACCAGATAGCCAAGGCACTCAGCCGAAACAACAAAGGTTAACCCTACATTGCCATTGTGGCTATGGGCACCATCACTATGTGTTGTGGTCTCCGTTATGACATTTATACAATCCATACCAAAAATTCCAAACAAATTTATATAATTTCACAAAAAATTGTTCTTCTGCATTTTACAACCGGGGCCTAATCTTCATCTCCACGTGCTTGAAGGAGTATTTGTAGCCTCTCGCAGAGTGCCAGTTGATGCCATCCACATTGGAGGTGTGGTCTCCTAGGTGGTATAACCCATTAAGGTTTGCTGAGTGACAATTGCTATACCACCAGCCGCCCTTGTACATTAGGGAACAGCTTCCCGTGTTATTGTCATTATCTTCATCTTTAGTAGAAAACTTCACATTGCTCAGACCTCCCATAGAATCCCCTGCAAAATGATGGAGACATCAATTATTACAATGTTTGCTTTACATTCATTTATATTTATCAGGGGAGATTTATCAGAAGTGTCTAAGAGCAGAACTGTTCTAGTTGCGCATGGCAACCAATCAGAGCTCAGCTTTCATTTTCCCACAGCTGTTTATAAAATTACAGCTCATCTCTGATTGGTTTCCATGGGCAACTAGAACAGTTTTACCCCTGACACTTCTGATCCCCAGAAATCTCCAAATCTCCACCATTGCCGACTTTATTCCATAAAAATAGACTCACTATATAAAGATACAGCCTACGCAGTATAGAGGGGGCGCCATAGCAGAGATGAAAACGCCCCTTTCTTTCCTTTTATGATTTTACCGCCCTCCAGTCAGGATATATTGTCCATATCGCCGCTCACCTGCAGTTCCTTCCTTAAAGGCTCCAATTAGTAATGTATATTTCTCAGATTCATCCAAGACCTTGAAGCTTGTATACTGGGCAAACACCTTTTTCCCTTCAAAATCTTGTAGATCCACACGTAATTCCCATGTTCCTTTATAAATGAAGGGGAGATCAGGGGTTTTAATAAATGCAGGTGGTCTCAAAAACAATTGTTACATGGATATGTTGAGGGGAGTACATTTATAGTTGCTCGGGTGATATTACACATACAGATAAAATGCAAGAATGTTTTTTCGAATCTCCTCCTACCCACTTACCTTCAAAAGACATGTGGTCCCTATGTTTATGGCAGCCCTCAGTGTTAATAACTTCCTATTGACTAGAATGGACGGTAGATGTCCTGTAGGCTTACATCTCATGTGCATGACCCACTTTAGCTGTGACTGAGAAGAGTTAATGGCATACTTATCGACTGTCACAAATTTTCTAGGACTGTACGTCATTTTCAGAAACTGCTAATTTGGGCATGTCCTGGCCTGAAATAGATGAGAATTTAGAAAACTCATCTTGAAGTGGACCATCCATCAGAGGCAGGAATGGGTGGTCTGATAGCAGGACCAAGCAACATGGAGGCAGGCAAGAGGTGGTCTAGGGATTTATACCAATAATAGAAGTACAGGACGGTCAATAATGAGATGGTCCTCAGGCTTCCCATTACCTGTTGAAGTTATCTGATGGATATTATCATTCCCCAACCAAAATTCACTCAGCCGACTTCCAAAGCCTTTCTTATATTCATCCCAAGTGCGGAAGAAGTCCACTGACCCATCCCAACGTCTCTGTATGACCTAAGATAAGAAAAGAGGAATTTTGAGAAAATCTTGTCTAGATAATTTAGTCTGCAAAAAAGCTACCCCAGACCACCGAAGCCAAATATGAAACCCCTGTTCCTTTCTCTAGCAACGCATAATACTGAGATTCACATGTTATTATCACATGGTGACATAAGCCCCACTCTAAGATATACTAATAACAATATAAATAAGTAGACACGACACAAGTAAAGTTTTTTGGAACAATTTGGCCGCGATGTTTATCAAAAGGTAACCATAAAATATTTTATTCAGTAAATAAATCCATAAAGAATGAAATAATTCAAAACAATTCATTACACAATATTTGACATACAGAAATATCTAAAATCATAAAGTATTTAATAAACTAAACAAAGTCTCCCCAGCAACGGCTGGAAGACATAACTCCCACAAGGACTAGTCCTTTAGGACAAGGCCCCCCCCCAAACACCGCAGCCACTGCTCTAATGCATTCTGCAAACCCAAATTAAATATATTTATACCAATTTCTGACAAATGAACAGAATCCTGCCTGTACAGGCCTGGAGAAAAACTCTCCAAATCCACATGTCTGTACGAGAAACCTCCTATACAAGGTTAGTATTTATACATGGCTCTATTAACCCGCTTCCTGATCTTTTCAAGGAACACACACTCCAGGGGGCCCTAAACATGCTGTAAATACTTACAATCCATCCCCCGGCATCAGTGTCCATATCACACAGGACCTTAAAGGGCTGGTGGCCATCCGGGTATATGGTGTACCAGTCGCTGAGCACTGCCCCCTGATTCTGTACTTCTTTGCAGTTCCTGGCAGCTTGAAGATAAAAAAGATGATAGATAAGACGCTGTGGGACACATTTACTAAGGCGCTTGCACCAGTTTTCTCCCGGACTTTACACATGCAAAGTTCTTGCACATGTATTTAAGAAATGGCCGTTTCTGTGCTCAGTCAGACTGTGCACCACATTTAACATGCAAAGTCAGACAAAAGTATGTTGCATGTCCCATGTTAAAGGTGCACCAAAAAAAAGTTGGAGCACTCTGTCGGAGAAGTGCAGGGGGCACCAGATTCATGAAGAACATGAGCCACAATTCATGAATCTGGCGCCCCCTGCACTTAACACTGGAAAACTGCACATAGTACAGTTCTTAGTAAATGTGCCCCAGTATAAAACACTTATTGTCAGGCCTCTAGTCTTTTAAGTGTTAATATTCTAAAGCAAGCAACCCCTATAAAAACAGTGACTAATCTAATAAGAATCTGATGTGACTTACAACAAGGGATTTTAGGGGATTGACATTTTCCTTTCCCCTCTCAAATAATACATGTATGCTCAGACAAGTGTTACCATGTATAGGAATGCCAGGGGAGCTAAAGCTAAAGAAGTGGGCAGCTTTATAAGTGTAACCTACCGTATAATGGTTCAGCAGCAGCACTTTCTCCTTTCTCCCCTGTATGAAAAATATATAAAATAAATTATTGAAGCACGTCTTATAAGAGGAGACACCATCCCTAATATACATCTGGAAGAGTTCTCAACCCTAAACTTTGACACTCTCTTATGCTCTACTGCTAAGCCATATGCTCTTATGTTATACGGGGACAAATGGAGGCACTGCAGTCTAATTCAGAACAAGGTTCACTGACCCAATTCTAACAACCGGACCTTCCACCTCATTTATTATCACTATGCGCCAAAATTAATAATTTTTGCTGCAAATATAGTACTGCTATGCACCAAATAAACTATGTTCGTACGTCACATTAATGTATTACACTGTAGAAGCCGACAGCTAGTTGGAAACACCACAGTCATATCCTACGACACGGGTAACAAATCCCCCTCATTGTGTGTAGCGAGAGGACAACCACTTCTAAGGTCCTGGAACTGCAGAAGTGAAAGCAGACAGATGGGACCCCCATTGTTCCCAAGTAGCTTGATTCTGGTACCTTATGTAGGCAGACCATTTAAAAAAATTATACTTGTTGGGGGCCCATGGCCACCTTAATCTGTAATCTCTAGGGCGAACCTTTTGGAGACAGAGTGCCCAAACTACAACCGAAACCCACTTATATGTTGCAAAGTGCCAACATGACAATTTAAGCAGTAACATATTGATCCCTGCTGCATCACAGGTTTTAATCGTATTGGCGTCCTGAGTTCACCAATACAATAGAAAGATGGAGAAATTTGGATTGTAGCTTCTTTCCAGGGTCCCCTGAAGAGGAAGAATCAGGGGACCCAGAGCAGGAGCTCCAGTGACAATCCATCTCTATCCACACCTTCCCGCTCCTCCTTTAGTCCTAACAGCCCCAAATACAAAAGACGTAAATAGAAGATATGTTATTTTATGACATAATTCTGTACTAACCTTTTTCACCTGGAGGTCCTGCCTTTCCATACAGACCCACAGATCCCTTATCTCCTGAAAGAGAGAATAGTGAATGGGTACAGCCAGAGGAAAAATGGGTACAACCAGGAAATCAATGAATATGGAGATGAGACCAATCAGATAACTCATAGCGGTGCCATAGACTGTCTCCGTCATATGTGTGCCCGTGTATTGTGCATGTTTTTGAAAGCAGAGATCACAATAAAAGTCATGATAAAACATTTGCCAATATTCATACATTTATCAATATGTTATTCACATTGTACCAACCTTTGTCTCCAACTTCTCCTTTATGACCTGGAGGACCAGGATGTCCAGGACAACCTCGAAGAATTGACAATTTTTCCGAATCCCCGATCCCTAAAACTTTCACTTCTGTCAATAAAAAATCTAAAACTTATCTAAAGTAATGCAAATATATTATCACATGAATGTCATGAAAAAACGCTCTTGCCCATAGAAATACACCACAAATACAAGAAACAATCACTAGTCTCAGAGATAATGGGGGTCATTTACTAAGGGCCCGATTCGCGTTTTCCCGACATGTTACCCGAATATTTCTGATTTGCGCCGATTGTACCTGAATTGCCCCGGGTTTTTGGCGCACGCGATCGGATTGTGGCGCATCGGCGCCGGCATGCACGCGACGGAAATCGGGGGGCGTGGCCGAACGAAAACCCGACGTATTCGGAAAAACCGCCGCATTTAAAAAAAAAATTGTGTCGCGAAAATTTCACTCACCTTCATCCTGGATAGGCCGGTGTATTTCGAGGCATTCCAGCGGACTTCAGCGCAGCAGCGCCACCTGGTGGACGTCGGAGGAACTGCCTTGATGAATCCCGGCCGGACCCGAATCCAGCGCAGAGAACGCGCCGCTGGATCGCGAACGGACCGGGTAAGTAAATGTGCCCCAATATGATGATATACATTCATGGGCGGTTTCTGGCTCTTGACTTTTCCCCATATTACATGTAAGATATAGGCTGTGTTCACACATTGCTTTTCTTATTGTTTGCATATAACTTTTTAAGCATTGTGAGAAAATATGTCACTACTCCAATGGTTTCACAAAATTACATTAAAAATTACAAATCTAATGTGTGAACACGGCATAAAGAGTAGCCAAACAATGTATTATTACCCACCATGATGCAGAAGATATAACACTAGTATGTGTCTATAGACCTGTATTGTACATGTACAGGCAGTCCCCGGGTTACATACAAGATAGGGTCCGGAGGTTTGTTCTTAAGTTGAATTTGTATGTAAGTCGAAACTGTATATTTTATAATTGTCGATCCAGACAAAAAAAAATTGGCCCCAGTGACAATTGGAGTTTAAACATTTTTGCTGTAATGGGACCAAGGATTATCAATAAAGCTTCATAACAGACACCTTGCAGCTGATCATTGCAGCCTGGGACTATAGTAAAGCATTCAGAAAGCTTCACCAGAGGTCAGAGGGGTCTGTCTGTAACTATGGGTTGTCTGTAAGTCGGGTGTCCTTAAGTAGGGGACCGCCTGTATAGATATGTGCATTAATATTTCTGCAGTACTCACCCGGACATGACTGATCCCCGCTACAGAGTCTGGACACCGATCCGAGTAAGAGCAGGACTGATACGTACATGATGTTCTGGAGATCTTCCCTCCAGACCACACATGTGCTCTGTATACAGCTGTAGATAAGACCTCCACTTTTATACACTGCTATACCCCATGTGACGCCTCCTACTGCCTGACACTTTTAGGAACCGCATTTCGCAGCCAGTAGTACAGACTATGTAGGATCAATCAGACAACTTAGGGTTAAAGTACCCTAGGGCGTCTGAAAAATAGTAAAAAAAAAAAAAACCCTAAAACTTCAAATCACCCCCATTTCCCTAGAACTGCTATAAATAAACAGTAAAAATCATAAACATGTTAGGTATTGACGCATACCAAAATTTCTGATCTATCAAACTATAATAGCGGTTATTCCCCACTTTTAACGGAAAATAGCGCCCATAGTCGAAAATGGGGCTTTTTTTTCTATAATTCTATAAAAAGTGATCAAAAGGTCGTACAGTCCTTTAAATGGTAGCAATGAAAACGTCATCAAACGTTGCAAGAAATTACACCACCCACAGCTCTGTAAACTAAAGTATGAAAAAGTTATTAGCGCCAGAAGATGGCAAAATGAAGAATAATTTTTTAGTAATGTATGAAAACATTATAAAATCATATACAAATTTGGTGATCATACGGGGTTCAACAAAGAATAAAGTACACATGTCATATGGGCGCACAGTGAATGACGTAAAATCATACCCCAGAAGAAAACAACACAAATGCATTTTTTCACCAATTTCACTGCATTTGCAATTTTTTCCCTGCTTCCCAGTACACGGCCTGGAATATTAAATACTGTCACTTTGAAATGCAATTTGTTATGCAGAAAACAAGCCGTCACACAGCTCCGTACATGGAAAAATAAAAAGGTTATGGATTTTTGAAGGTGGGGAGTGAAAAATGTAAACGCAAAAACGAAAAAGGCCCTGGTCGTTAAGGGGTTAAACTACCCAGGTAGAGTCTTTTAGGATCTGAATGGTCATAGTGGTGGATGAGCTCTGGGAGCTCAATGGTTCCATACAAGGCCCGTAGTGACAATACTGCCCTCTGCTGGTCAAGACCTGAATTATGATTTGTATATTATATTAAAAATTGTTATAACAAGAGGCAACAATATGAGAACATGTGGCAACTATTAAGAATTACAACTAGCCATTACCTACTGTTATATGTATGTTCATCATTGTATATATTTTGGGTCATCTCCGAGGTGGATTCACCATAAAAACTGCACTAGGTAACAATGAATTGCACATCAGGAAAGAAAGAGACAAGCAAGTTTCTGTACTTGAAAATCACTCTCATGTTACTACCATTTGAGGCTAAAATCACACGACTATGGGGCAAATTTACTTACCCGGTCCTGTTGCGATCCCCAATTTGGATGGTCCGACGAAGATGAAGTCTAGCGCGATTCACATAGCTCATGCGCTCGAGTTCCTGCATCCGTTGCTTCCCTGCCGAGGTACGCCGGAGTTCACCTTCTTCTTCCCGGTGCTTGTAAGTGCGTGTCTTGCGACACAATTTGAAATGTTAAATCCTGCGCGTTGTCCGAATTCGTCAGGTTTTCCGACGGCCCGCCCCCCCGATTTGTGTCCCGTGCAAGCCAGCGCCGATGCGCCAAAATCCAATCGCGTGCACCAAAATCCTCCGTTAAATTCAGCGCCAAACGGAAATCGTCGGGAAACCCGACGAAAATGCGCTCTGCGGACCCTTAGTAAATGAGCCCCTATGTGTCCGGCGTACAGTGGCACGGCGGTGCCGGGTAGAGGAGGAGGGGGTGAGCCCCTCTCCATAGCTACGTATGGCACACCGCGCCATATTCCGGGGAAAGCTATCTTTCTCCCGGCTATGGAACGGTACGGTGCCACACACGTGCAACACCATACCGCTCCCGTACAGCGCCATTGCCATCTATGGGGGATGTATATACGGTGTATATACGTTGGCTATATATACGTCCCCCATACGGCCATGTGAATGTAGCCTAATAGCGATATGCGTCTTACAGTAATACAGTGAAAAAACTACTTTATCCCTCCACTGGCAATCTCAGCCATTGGTTGTTGCTGGGGGCATCCATTTACAGTTCCGCCGCCAATCCAAGAATACACACAGTTCCAGCGACCGAACCCGGACATCAGATCCGCTCATCTCTATTGGCCAATATTAAAGTGTATATGCAATAATATTGACACCAACAATGTGCGATTGTAGTACTTTATTTTTGAAAGAAGTAAAAGAGACGACACATACCACACATCTGGAATCCACCTTGCACTTTGACCTTTCCATGCATTTGGCACTTAAAATATGGACAAATGGTATTTTTGGAATCGGCATTACAAGTAGTTGGACATTATACAGGTTTAAAGTAAAGATATCACATCAGTGATACTTGTCCATGATGACAGAGACGAAGATTAACAAGAACATCCTAACTACATCCTAGAAAGAATCATCTCTTTCTGTTAACATTGCTGCAGGACAAGCCAACACAAGATGCAAAGAAAAGCATGCAGAGATCAAGCCTTCATATGGAAACTTTTCACTTTCCAGGCCTGTAATGAGGGCAGAATTTCTTATCTTGTTGCCTTGCTACATAAACCTAAGCCATGTATATGATTTCAGAATACATAGGACAGATAATTAGATAACATATGGCATAAAAATAGAAATATTCCACTATTCTGTTGCTCTATAACAGCCTCCTTGTGTCTCGGCACTAGCCGGGGGACCTCAGGAGCTAATAATAATTGTGCATAGACATTTGGCAACCAACAACGATCCTATGAAATGTCCTTTTATGGATAATCGCTTAATACAAATAATACATTATCAGATTAAAGTTATTAATTTATGTAGTGTATATAAACCTCAGCTTCAAAAAAGTCCACTGAAAAAAGTAATTTTTGTTTTCTGTGCTATCAGATGTAGGAACCAAACCAAGACTGCGATACTGGGGCTAGGAATCACATGATATGAGTTGTACCTGTTCTTACTGTTACATTGTAATGTACCTAATACTTTAATGACTGCAAACAATGACCCCAATGTATATGAAATGCCAAAATAATAATTAAATACAGAAATCATAATATTATTTTCATATGATTTAAGTAGATCTCATCACCTGTGGCCTTTGACCAAATTTCTTTAATACCCAAGCAGATTCTTCAGTGTAGAACCAGAAAGTGTGGAAACGTTACACACAAGAACATTGATAGATTGAAGAGGTTGTCCTATTTTTGTTTGGACAAATTTTGCCATTAACATTCTGGTAAAAAAAAAAAATGATACCAGTATATACTGAACTAATGCATACCTGCCAACCGTCCCGGATCCAGTGGGACAGTCCCGGCTTTCGGACTGGCGGGAGGTATGTCCCGTGACATCAGCTCTGTCTGTAGTCTTTTGACACTGACAGAGCTAATTACAGTAATAATGCAGAGAGACGGCAGCTCACTGTGCCCCTGCATCTTCTGTAAGTAGCAAAGCCGGCAGGCACCACGTGATGATGTCATCCATGCCTGCTGGCTTCACTGCTACACACAGCGGAGGAAGAGGAGAGAGGAGCTGCTGTAGGGGAATGGGGAAAGGTGAGATGTGTTTTTATTATTTTACAGTGGGGCCCCAATAAGAGGGGGACTGCTGGGAGTGGGCAAAATAAGTGGGGGCGCTGCTGAGGGCAAAATAAGAGAAGGAGCTGTTGGGCTGTACAATAACGGGGGAGCTACTGTGGGGGTGGGCGCAATAAGATAGGGAGCTGCTTGGGGGCGCAGTAAGAGTGGGTACAATAAGAGAGAAAAGATGCTGTGGAAGCAGAATATGCTGGTGGGCCACAATATGAGGGGGAGCTGCTGGTGGGCCACAATATGAGGGGGAGCTGCTGGGGGGCCACAATATGAGGGGGAGCTGCTGGGGGGCCACAATATGAGGGGGAGCTGCTGGGGGGGCCACAATATGAGGGGGAGCTGCTGGGGGACCACAATATGAGGGGGAGCTGCTGGAGGCTTTAATGCTGTATGAGTGGAAACTGGGGGCACAAAATTATCATAATCGCATCCTTTGTCCTTCTTTCTCTCCTACAAAAGTGTTTTTTGTTTTAGATGCAACAGTATGCAAACTGTGAACACTTTTTATTTTTAGGAGCTATAAAATAAATATAACATTTACTGATGGGGCAACCCCTGAAGACCGAGAATATGAGATCAAAGGGAGTCTACATTGAGATCAAAGTATAAGTTGTGTTATCGTTTCTTGCTCCCGGTTGCACCATTGGCGGGCTTGTTGAAGCTTCTGCTCATGTGTGGAAAATTTACTGTTGGGGTTCTATTATTTGGCCCATACAACCCCAAATTCCTTGCTGCAACAGATTTTCTAAGAGGCTTCACACAGGGAAATGGGCTGAAAACAGGCCCTTTAGGGGATTTGACTAAAGTTTCACTGTCAATTGAAAAACGTTGCGACTTTGATGGTACATTCGGAACGTCTTCAGAGATGTCTTCAGACTCATTAGTGGGGTTTAGCTCCAGCGTCTCCAGCTTACTCTGCACTACAGTCACATTTGCATTTTCATCCTCAAAAACAGGCTCTGGAGAGTGTCCGTCAGCCTTCATAACAGTCCGGTCTAAGCTGCTATGCCCACTCTCCACGGCTGGTGAACTATTCTCAAGGTCCTCAGGTTCTTTGACGGCATCTACCTGATCTTTAGGAACTTCATTTTGCTCTTCTATCAGACCTACTGTGTCCCCATAGCCTTTGGCCCTTGCTATGTTTTTTCGATGAACTCTTATGTGGGTACACCACGGAGAATTCAGCTTTGCTTTGGATTCCTCATTGGGTAGGGTCATGGACTTGGAGGTGGGTAACTGGATAGCTGTATTTTTAGATGCCCTGTTTACTTGCTTTAACTTCTTCCCAAGCAGCAGATGGTTTATCACTGGAGAATGATTCACTTGTGATGGCAGTATGCTGCTGACAGGCCCCTTGTCTGAAATGACATCATGCAACATTTTAAGTTATAACATTTGTACAGGGACATTTCTACTACACCCATTTACTACACGATCTACAATTCTATAAGTTGTGAATAGTAAGAGTAAATTTATCTTATTTGTTAGGCTATACATTTATTGTGATCACAGCACCTTCCACCCTGCCAGCCCCCTTTAGTATATAGCCTGCCAGCCCTCTCTAGTATATAGCCTGCCAGCCGCTCTAGTATATAGCCTACCAGCCCCTGTAGTATATAGCCTGCCAGACCCCTCTAGTATATAGCCTGCCAGCCCCTGTAGTGTATAGACTACCACTCCCCTGTAGTATATAGACTGCCAGCGACCCAGTATATAGCCTGCAGCCTTGCCCCCAATATTATACCTGTAGGTTTTTTGACCCCCATTAAATTGTACTCTGGGCCTGCATTCAAAGAACTTGGTCTTTTAAAAAATAGTGTGTGAAGTTAATTTCCCTTAAATGTAAATGAAAGGAGACAGCTGTCCTTGGATATGACCACCCCCTCACTGTGGCAGCGGTGGCCAAACTTTTTAGGCAATGACCACTGGGATTCAGCGATCGTTACCACAGGACATGCAGTGACTCCCGGCCAAACTAATTTGCTTTGAGAAAAATGTAAGTGTATGGCGGATGGATAAAATGAAATGTCACTGCCCAGATTATAAAAAAATGCTAAGTTTTAGTGAAAACACAAAAAATAAAAAAAAACAAAAGAAGTCAAATAACTTCTTGGAGTTACCTGCTCTAATGTAAACCTGGTTGAGTTGCTGCAGCTGCCGCTTCTTGATCCGGGAGTATTGCTGCTTTAGGGCATTGATGTCCGTTGTCATACGTTCCATCATCATACTATTAAACACAGCGTGATATTCTCCCCGGTATGAATCCACTGCACCCGGGCTCAGCTCTGCAATGTTGCCAAATTTTAAGCTTTGCTCCTCTTTTTGATCTAAAGTGTAAACCAAAAGAAAGAATGATACAAATTTTTTGATAAAAAATTTCTGACTGTAACTTTACCAGTTTCTGTGAAACATCCAAGTACAATCTTGAATTAAAGGGGAGATTCTCTTGTTTAATATGACACCAGGTTTAGGAGATATAGATATGTGAAGTGGGCCCCCCTCCAGGCTGTCAGCTGAAGGCAGAATGTAGAAGAAGCCGCAGGAAAGACTGAGCTTATAGTCTGCAGAAGTACATGCACCCTCTGCATCTGTGCTGAACTTGGGAAAGGGTGATTGGATGATGCTGTACATATTTAGAACATATTTTGGTAAAGATGTATTAAGTTTTACCAATTATTAAAAAAAAAAAAAAAAATTATCAGAAAAATTAAAAAAAAAAATTCCCCCATTCATTGTCATTTATTGGCTAATTTTATTAAGAAAAAAAAATGTAATTAGTAAAACGATCCTATCAATTTAAAGTCTCAGATGTCGTGAAAAAAAACAAAGTAAAAATTGTTTCGATATGTAATGCTTTTCCAAAGACATCGTCATTTAAAGAAGCGCACAACAGGGACATTTAGGAACCAATGACCCTCAGTCATGAAGAGGTTAAAAATGATTTTTGATAGTGTGTGTGGGGGAGGGAAGTGTTATGAACATTTTGCTAATATACTTCATCAAGAAATTCTGTTTAATTTGTAATGAAACAGATGGGATTGGAGATGGGTCTCTCTCTCCTCTCCTGTGTGTTACATGGCTGTGAGTGTTAACGCTTTCTGCTTTCTCCCTGGCAGCTATTGACCCTCAAGAATGAGGGAGTTGAGAGAGACCCTGGCGATGTGACTCACTAAAAAGAATTCATGAGGGAAGAGTTAATGAGGGGGTTGAGAGGGACGATGGCGGTTTGACTCACTGAAGAGCATTCTTGAGGGGCGAGGGGTGGGGAATTAGAGGTTTAAGAGAGACGCTGGCTGTGTGTGACTCGCTGAGAAGCATTCTTGAGGGGGGTGAATGAGGGGGTTGAGAGAGAAGCTGGCTGTGTGTGACTTGCGTAGGAGCATTCTTGAGAGGGGTGGGTGAATGAGGGGGTTGAGAGAGACGTGGCTGTGTGTAACTCGCTGAGAAGCATTCTTGAGGGGGGTGAATGAGGGGGTTGAGAGAGAAGCTGGCTGTGTGTGACTCGCGTAGGAGCATTCTTGAGAGGGGTGAATGAGGGGGTTGAGAGAGACGTGGCTGTGTGTAACTCGCTGAGAAGCATTCTTGAGAGGGCTGAATGAGGGGGTTGAGAGAGACGCTAGCTGTGTGTGACTCACTGAGGAGCATTCTTGAGGGGGTTGAAAGAGACGCTGGCCATGCGTGACTCGCTGAGGAGCATTTTTGAGGTGGTTGGGGGGGAGAGGGGTTCAAGAGGGACGCTGGCTGTGTGTGACTCACTGAGAAGCATTCTTGAGGGGCAGGGGGGTGAATAAGGGCTTTAAAGAGAAGCCGTCAGGCAAAATTACCCCCCTAAACTAAATATATTTTCATAAACTGCCATTAGAGAGCATTACCTCTATCCCTTCATTGTCCCTCTACATGCCTGTAAACCTAAGTAATGAGGTCCTAAAGCTGTATGCAAATGACCTGTGAAATGTCTAATGAGTCATTAGCATATTCAAGCTGTCCAGCTTATTCATGAGTGGGAGGCACAGCCATGCCCCTAGTGCTTGACTGACAGCCTGTATAATGATGTGAGGCTTTATAATGATGTGCTTCCTGATGCTGGCACCCCCTGCAGCCTGTGTGTGTATAGGAGAGATACAACACCTCCAGGATGCAGCCATGTTATAGCAGAACTTGTCAGGTACTTGTGTAGCTGATGTCTATGTCTCTGTGTATTAGGAGGATGCAGCATGTCAGCAGATACAGCACACACACCAGCAATGCTTTACTATAGATTACACACAGACATGAGCAGGGGGAGGAGAGGGGAGGGTTAACAGGGGTGACATCACTGACTCTGACCATGTGACCAGCCTCATTTACATAATAAAGAAAAGATGATTTTATAATGATTAATGTATGAATTGACTAGATAAAGGCTGGGATGGGATCCTTGTGCGCTGCTCCAACAGGTAGTAGTGACAGGACTAGTGGCAGAGACCTGATGACAGGTGTCCTTTAAAAGAGACGCTGGCTGTGTGTGACAGGCTGCAGAGCATTCTTAAACGGTGTGAATGAGGGAGTTGACAAAGAAACTGGCCTTGTGTGACGCAAAGATGAAATCAGCCCCCTCACCACCCATCCCTCAGCAATACTCCACACACAACACAGCCAGTGTCAACTAATTCACCCCTCCCTCAGCAATTCTGTGTGTCATACAGCCAGTGTCTCTCAACTTCCCCATTACTGAGGGGGGTCAGGTTAGCAATATCAATGGCAGTTAGGAGACGGAGTAGTATGAATTGTAGGCTACAACTCCCCCACCTCCACGACTGGATGTAACAGAGGGCATCTTTTTTTTAGAAAAATGGTGGCGCTAATCCTGTGTATAGAGCTATCAGGGAAACAAATATAAGGAAATCTAAAAGGTACCGTGTGTGGTTTGTGTGAGTGGAGGGGGGAGTCGCTGGTGACAGGTTCCCTTTCATGTAAAATGGAGCATGCATGTTTAGTAAAAATATTTTATTTTAGCTTTATTTATATCGCAGCTCTTTTTAATGAGTCATGCTGAGTGAGGGGGAGTATTTCACACTTATGGCAGCTATTTTCTTTATATAAAGGGCTTTATATACACAGCAATGGAAGGCGGTACAGGCAGTCCCCGGGTTACATACAAGATAGGTTCTATAGTTCTTAAGTTGAATTTGTATGCAAGTCGAAACTGTATATTTTAGAATTGTAGATCCAGGCAAAAATTTTTTTTGCCCCAGTGGCAATTAGAGTTTTAAAATATTTTGCTGTAATGGGACCAAGGATTATCAATAAAGCTTCATTACAGACACCTTACAGCTGATCATTGGGACTAAAGTAATAGCATCCAGAGAGCTTCACCAGAGGTTACAGTGGGCAGAGGTGTCTGTCTTTAACTAGGGGTCGTCTGTAAGTCAGGGGACCGCCTTAAGTAGGGGACCGCCTGTACTGGCTCTGGATGCAATACAAACGTCCAAGCACAAAAAGCTACAAAACAACTTGGAGGAGACTCCTTATGCCTTCCACGCCGGGGGAGCGGACAGGAGTGTGAACGCCCTGTCTGCCACATTTACTGTAGTTGTAGGCGGAGACTATAGCAGAAATCTCTGTCAGATCAGACCTCTCTTGGGTCCGGCCCGGAGGAGATTGCTCCCGTATTTACTAAGAGGCCGAAGCCTCTGTTGTATCATTGACTGATTTTGTTTTACTTGTCTTGTCTGCACTGTGCACAGAAAAAGAGTTTTTTCTCTTTTTGTACTGGCCCCTTTAAAATAAAATATTTTAAAAAAACCTGAAGCAATAAATCTTACATTTTTTTTCACATTTACCTCTAATCTGCTTCTGATACTTCTGCAGTTCTGGAATTAACAATCCACTAAAAGGGCCGAGACATCCAACAGAATTGGCATTAATGTCATCATCATCAATGTCATTTTCTTCATCGCTGTCTTGCATTTTACTTGGGTGTCTATAATGTTAAAAAAAAGTGATAAATTAAATATCCTTCTTAAAAGCCACAAATCAGGATCATTCAGGTTATTAACAGGCGTTTTTAAACTTCCTTTTTAATTATAAAACACTTAATTTTAAGTTCAAAAAAATGTAATTATCAGAAACACTTGAGTATTACTATATATACTCGAGTATAAGCCTAGTTTTGCAGCGCAAATAAAATGTGCTGAAACCCCAAACTCGGCTTATACTCGAGAAAAAAATATAGGTTTTACCAGGTTTTTGTGGTAAAATTAGGGGCCTTAGCTTATATTTGGGTCGGCTTATACTCAAGTATATACGTTAACCACTGAATGCTCTGCGGTGTAATAGTACAGCACGGGCTGAGCCCTCGTCATACAGATGTGGGGTTTGCTGCATATTGCAGCAAACACCCACCACTTATACCAGCGATCGGTTCTAGCAGTCAAGGCGCATTGTAATAAATCATGTATAAAAAACCCATATACTGAAATACAATAGTATTGCAGAATATGGTAGGAACAATCAGACTTCGTAGGGTTAAAGTACCCTAGAGAGTCTAAAAAAACTATAAAACAAAAAAAATTAATCACACCCCCTTTCCTTAGACAGGAATAAACAGTAAAAATCATAAACATATTAGGTATCACCACGTCCCAAAATGCCCGATCTATCAAAACGGTTATTCCAACGGTTATTCCCAAAAAGTAATTTGCGTCAGAAGATGGCGAAACTAATTTTATTTTTTCTTGCAGCATGTTTTCATTTTTGTATAAAAACACAATAAAACCTCTATAACTTTGGTATCACTGTGATCGCACCGAACCAACGAATAAAGTAGACGCATTATTGGGAGCGCGCAGTGAAAGCTGCATTTGGAATTTAGTTCCAGTTTCCCAGTAAAAGGACATGGAATAATAAAAAACTCAGAAGTAGAATTTGTTACATGGAAAATTTGCCCTCACACTGCTCTGTATGCGGGAAAAATGAAAAAGTCATAGATCTTTGAAGGTGGGAAGCAAAAAATTAACAATCAAAAGGTTGTGACACGAAGGGGTTAAAAGAATATTTTATGTTTAGTGATATGATTATTTATAGAGCGCCATAAATTCCACACTTTTGACAATGGGTTTACATACATAGGGGCAGATTTACTTACCCGGTTCTGTCGCGATCCCGCGGCTTCGGGTCTTCCGGCGATTCACTAAGGTCGTGCGCCTGATATCCACCAGGTGTTGCTGCTGCGCCGAGGTCCGCCGGACTTCACCTTCTTCGTCCCGGTGCATGTGAGTGCGTGAAAGCCAGCGCCGATGCACCAAAATCCGGAAACCCGACGAAAGTGAGCGATTCGGGCCCTTAGTAAATTAGCCCCATAGTGTAGAGGGTCTTACACAGCCCCAGTGTTTAGCATCCTTTAATAGGTACCGCTCTGCTGATTCTGGCAGCGTTGTGGTTGTATCTCAAACCCCTTCATTTGGATCTCTACTGGGCCACCCATTTGACAGCAAAGAGCTTAATTAGCATACAGGACATTGAAACTATGCTATTTAAAGGGGTTTTCCAACAAAGCAACTTAGGATCTAGCCACAGGATAGGGCCTAACTTGGCAATCGGTGGGGGTCTCAGTGACGGGACCCCCACAAGAACGGGGTACCCCTGTCGCACCCTGAGATGACTGAAGCAACCAGTCGCGCATGGGTGGGCTGCCCCATTTATCTCTATGGGGCTTACGGAAATTGCCGTTATCACTGAGACCCCCACCGACCAGTAAATGATGCACTATCCTGTGGATTTCAGAAAGTTATAATGGTAGATTTTCTTTAAAGGGAACCTGCCCCCAGGAGACCCATTTTTAGCACTCCCCAGTCCCCACAGAGCATAGTACATACACTCACTGCCAAAGTGTTTTTGTATTAAAAATTGGTTTTACAGAAAAAAGATAAGTTATATTGTACCTTTCATTAGCATCTGCTGTGTGACTAGGCAGTTGTCAATTGGGAGGGGCTGGAAAGGAGCAGTTCCCCCCCCACCCTTGGGAAACATGTGACCTTTTCAAATATATGAATAACTCCCCACACTCGGGATTGGCTGTAGAGGAGCAGGGGGCGTCGCTAAGCCCAGTGATGGGTGTTTTCATATATTTGAAAAGGTCACATGGAGAAGCTGTTTCCCAATGGTGGGGGGGGGGACTGCTCTTTTCCAGCCCCTTCCAATACGCAACTGCCTATTTGGTATAGCTGTGATTGGACATAGACAACTTACCCAGAAAATGAAGCAGACTTGACAGGTGCTGGGAAAGGTGTGATATTATATGTATACTTCTCCCTTAGTTCAGCAAGTTGTGGAAATGGGAAAGTAGCCATTGAGTAGACTGTCTACAAAAAGAGACATATTAAAAGGGTTTTCCAAGTCACCACAATAAATACATATGTAACACATGCTCTGTTTATTTCCTGCAGCATAGGTTCAAACACATTTCCCATGAAGCCTTGCACAGCAAGTGTTGGTAGTAAGCCCCAATCCCTATTTTCACCTCTTGCAGTTAAGAAACAGCTTCACAATCAGTATACCCGATTATATAGCACTTTTCTTCCCACGTTCAGGGCTGGATTAAGGTAGATGGAGGCCCCTGGGTGCAAAATCGGAAGGTAGCCCAGAAAGTGGTACACATTACTATTCTAAATTATCATTAATATTCTAAATGTTCTCCTACTAACCAGTGCCACTGCTTCCCTGAGATCTCTCTTACAGATGGGCCTGAGTAATCTGTGAGGAAGTAAATGTAACATTGATTGGCTAGGACTTTGCTGGCAACCAGTACAGCCAATCAGTGTGAGCTACTAAGGTGGGGGGCTCAAGTGCCACTCTGCATGCAGAGTCACTGTCACAGCTTCATCGCTGGCACATGTGTGGCGTGGTGGCACCATGCTGTGCATTACCCCCAGAGACAGTCAGCTTACAGCTTTTAAACAAAGTGGTGGGGGCCCAGGGGAGTGCGCCCCTTGAACCCTCCATATAATCTGGCTCTGTCCACATTACACTCCTCTCCGGTGTAGTTCCTCCCCCTCCCCCGTTAGCACAGCATCACTATAGTGTCCTTACAACATATTGCACAAACGTCTCCCAATGACTGCTCCTTCCCCCCCAAACAGTTTTGACCGGGTCACATTTACTAATTACTCTAATAAGCATTTTTTATATGTACCAAATAATAAACTGTGGACAATATAATCAACTGTACATCTTAGAAAATAACATTTTTAATTTGGCTTATTACCTGCATAAGGTCATTGCTGTCTATCAGGTTGTCTTCAAGCATCTCCTGGGTCAGTCTTCCCATTGTACTGTAGAATTCATCAGCATTTTGGCAACATTCGATGTGCCTAAAACAGAACAGTAACAATTTAATAATATTAGTCAAAATTCTAAACATACTGGCTTAAACATTATCCTTTCATACTTTTCATTAAAGGGGTTTGCCCATGAAAGAAAGTTCTCAAATTATAACCTCCTAGTGATGTTTACTTTACAATGGTACTCAGTTTTATTGCTGTTTTACCTCCTATCAGTCCCTAGGCAGGTCAGTGTAAAATTCCAGGGAGTGGTCGGGGACTCTCTAAGAAGACACTTGAGGACACTTCACAATGTGCTTAGATTATCAGGGTACAAGGTTTATATACACTTTCGTTTAGCTTCTAAAAACACTGTACTAGTAACTGACACATAGAAAGTCATAGGGGGCTCATTTACTAAGGGTCCGAATCGTGCACTTTCGTCGGGTTTCCCAACGATTTCCGATTTGCCCTGTATTGCCCCGGGATTTTGGCACACACAATCGGATTTTGGCGCATCGGCACCGGCTTTCACGCGACAGAAATCGGGGGGGCATGACCGTCAGATGGATTCGGAAAAAACGTGGAATTTAAAAAATAATTTGTGTCACAAGATCAGCACTTACATGCACTGGGAAGAAGCAGGTGAACTCCGGCGGACCTCGGCGCAGCAGCGACACCTGGTGGATATCGGGCGCACGGACCTTAGTGAATCCCGGCAGACCCGAATCCTCGTCGGACAACGCACCGGGGGATCGTGACTGGACCGGGTAAGTAAATGTGCCCCATAGAGTATATAAAGTGTTTATTTTGATGGTTTTATTTGATTTTGCCAGGTTCCCTTTAAATATTCAGATCCTAAAGCTGTATGTATGTGACCTGAGATGAGTCTGATCAGCATCTTCCCTGAAGCTGAGTCCAGTTTATTAATGTATCTCCTGCACAGCCACACCTCCCAGTGCTTGACTGACAGCTCTCTGTAGTTACTTGTACTGGCTGCCCTTGCATCCAGCAATTTGTAAGGAGCCATGTTTTTAGCTGCTGGCAATGTGGCCAGGTACTTGTGTAACTGCTGCCTTATCTGTGTCTCATAGGCACCAGCTAAAGCAAAATACAGGCGGTCCCCTACTTAAGGACACCAGACTTACAGACGACCCCCTAGTTAAAGACAGATCCCTCTATGGGAAATTGGAGGTGATCAGCAAGGGTCTGCTCGCGATCAACTACTAAAGTCGATCCTATGTACACTCACCGGCCACTTTATTAGGTACACCATGCTAGTAACGGGTTGGACCCCCTTTTGCCTTCAGAACTGCCTTAATTCTTCGTGGCATAGATTCAACAAGGTGCTGGAAGCATTCCTCAGAGATTTTGGTCCATATTGACATGATGGCATCACACAGTTGCCGCAGATTTGTCGGCTGCACATCCATGATGCGAATCTCCCGTTCCACCACATCCCAAAGATGCTCTATTGGATTGAGATCTGGTGACTGCGGAGGCCATTTGAGTACAGTGACCTCATTGTCATGTTCAAGAAACCAGTCTGAGATGATTCCAGCTTTATGACATGGCGCATTATCCTGCTGAGAGTAGCCATCAGATGTTACAGGGTACATTGTGCTCATAAAGGGATGGACATGGTCAGCAACAATACTCAGGTAGGCTGTGGTGTTGCAACTATGCTCAATTGGTACCAAGGGGCCCAAAGAGTGCCAAGAAAATATTCCCCACACCATGACACCACCACCACCAGCCTGAACCGTTGATACAAGGCAGGATGGATCCATGTTTTCTAGTTGTTGACGCCAAATTCTGACCCTACCATCCGAAAGTTGCAGCAGAAATCGAGACTCATCAGACCAGGCAACGTTTTTCCAATCTTCTACTGTCCAATTTCGATGAGCTTGTGCAAATTGTAGCCTCAGTTTCCTGTTCTTAGCTGAAAGGAGTGGCACCCGGTGTGGTCTTCTGCTGCTGTAGCCCATCTGCCTCAAAGTTCGACGTACTGTGCGTTCAGAGATGCTCTTCTGCCTACCTTGGTTGTAACGGGTGGCGATTTGAGTCACTGTTGCCTTTCTATCAGCTCGAACCGGTCTGCCCATTCTCCTCTGACCTCTGGCATCAACAAGGCATTTCCGCCCACAGAACTGCCGCTCACTGGATGTTTTTTCTTTTTCGGACCATTCTCTGTAAACCCTAGAGATGGTTGTGCGTGAAAATCCCAGTAGATCAGCAGTTTCTGAAATACTCAGATCAGCCCTTCTGGCACCAACAACCATGCCACGTTCAAAGGCATCAAATCACCTTTCTTCCCCATACTGATGCTCGGTTTGAACTGCAGGAGATTGTCTTGACCATGTCTACATGCCTAAATGCACTGAGTTGCCGCCATGTGATTGCCTGATTAGAAATTAAGTGTTAACGAGCAGTTGGACAGGTGTACCTAATAAAGTGGCCGGTGAGTGTATATTTATATTACATAAAAATTGTATTATAAAATAAGAATTAGAAACTTACTCTCCGAGCTTTGCCCAAATGGCCAGGGCTACTCTCAGGATGATCTCAGACCCCTCAAAGAACACCGAGTCCCAGATTTTAAGGACAGTATGGTTTGGAAGACAAGTTGCAAAAAGAGTCAAAAACCACTGCATAGTAAAGACGTTGGTGAGAGGGGGTTCATAGCCACCTGTAATATTTATATAGAAAAACATATATATATGTATTTATTTAATCTGTAAAATAAAAATATTACATGATTTGTAAAAAGCCATGTATGTTAAAAAATGCCATATACTAATGCTCTTTAATAGCTCTATAAAATATGGTCATGTTAATAACACATTTCACTAACTGTACCTAAAATGAGTAATAGCGAGGTCCATTAATACAATTGACATTTACATTTATGACAAGTGTAGTTGTTATTCTTTTTAAACCTACCCCCACTTTCTCGATTTGCGGTTCTTTGAAGCACATCCAAATGGCGAGACAGATCAGGCAGCTTCAGTCTCAGGAGATCCCTAAACACCGCCATATCCACCGACAGCGCCCGCAGATTATTGACAAAGTAACTATCTGGCAGCACTTTGTCTATGAGATAAATCATTATCTGGATTGAGAGGAAAACAATGGTTGTGGTCACACGACTAAATGCAAATAAAAAGAAACATAATAGTTAGTTTAAGGTTCATGTGACATTGGACAGAACTTTAACTCCTTAAAGGGAATCTTCCATAAAAATCAAGCATGATCAACCAGGGGCACTTACTTGTAGATCCAGGCAGTGTGACTCAGGTAATTGTAATATTGTTGTTATCCATGGCCTTCTTTTTTGTGAAACAATCTTTACAAATTATGCTAATAAGCCTGAGGGGCTACCCTAGCCTCTCTGTGATGTGACTCCTTAAAGGGAATCTACCATCAAAATCAAGCATGATTAACCAGGGGCACTTACTTGTAGATTCAGTCAGTGTGACTGATGTAATCTTATTATTTTTGTTATCCATGGCCTCCTTTTTTGTGAAATCATTCTTTAAAATTATGCTAATGAGCCTGAGGGGCTACCCTAGCCTCTCTGTGATCTGGATTTCCGGAGTGTTACACTGTATCTTTGCTCCCTCCACACTTGTGCTCACAGCAGAAAATGCTCAATGCACAAGTGCTGAGGGAGCAGGGGGGAGGGTGAGACAATGGAACAGTCTGCAAAACCAGATCACAGTGAGGCTAGGACAGCCCGTCAGGATCATTAGCATAATTTTAACAGTTGAGACCATGGGTAACAAATATAAGAAGATTTTCACAGTCTCGGTGCCTGGATCTAGGGTAAGTAAGTAAGGGTCCCTGTTTTATCATGATGGATTTTGATGGTGGATTTTCTTTAACGACTTGGTCCTTTTTTTGTTTTTGCGTTTTTTTCACTCCCCAGTTTCAAAAATCTTTCTATGTTTCTTTTCTATGTAACAAAGTGACAGTATTTAATATTCCATGCCGTGTACTGGGAAATGGGGGGAAAAAAAATCCAAATATGGTGAAATTAGAGGGAAAAATGCATTTGCACCATTTTTTTGTGGGCTTGGTTTTTTTACAGCTTTTAATGTGAGCTCCACATGGATACCAGGAAGATACTAAATTTATATTGTTTTAATTTTATTTTAATACATTTAAAAAAAAAATTAAAACCTTCTGTAGAAAAAAACCCAAGCCATTGACTGGCTTGTTCATACTTCTGTGTACGGGGCTGTGTGAGGTCTCTTTTTTTCTGGGACGAGATTTTTACTGTTTATTTTTATATCACTTCCAGACCTCCTATGGTACTTTATCCCCAGGTTGTCTGATTGATCCTACCATATACTGCCATACTATAGTATGGCAGTAAATGGGGATTTTACATATCGTCTGTTACAATGTGCCACTGGAAAATTGTAACGGATCTTCAGAAATTAGACAACCATGGTTTTACAAAGACCGATAATGTGACGATCCAAGACAACATTTGTCTGCTGCTGGCAATCAAAGGGTTAACACCTGATTACAGGTGCCAGCACTGATCGTAGGTGTTACCGATATGTATTTGCTACAATAGGTACACAGCAAACACACAGCTCGTATGGAGAGGGCTCAGCCGCCAGCCCTCTCCATACGCCGTAGCCGATGTGTGACGTATTTATAATTCACATGTCGTTAAGGGGTTAAAGCTGGGGTTGAATATAAGACTCCTAATATTTGTGGAAATAAAGTGGATTACAGCCTGTTAATGGTGACAGGAAGGAGTGACAACACTGCTAAAGCTAAATACATCCGGCTGGGATCAGATAGAAATAATCCGTGCAAATCCATTCAAGATTTCTAACAAGATAAAACAGTGGCCTGAATTTTGATAAATATTCATTTTATCTTCCTGCGTCACTTGCTCTGTGAAATCTGCTACATTAGAGGAGCTTTGATGAAATTAACACATGACTAATTCATGTTTTTTTTTTCCGTGAGTTGTGCGTCCACAGTTTTCCATGAATAATTAACAAGGACAGGCACTTTGACTATGAGACATTGCCGGGTTATATCATCTCACGTGCATTGGAAGCAGTTGCTATTGCACCAGAGAAGATACTGCTGGTCAGTAACCCATGTATCAAAGGGAACCTGTCATCAGCAAATCATCTAATAAACCACTACTAGTATATTGTCAAGCTGGGTAACACCTTCTAGTTTTTGTGTCTTTCATTGCCCAGTGTGGTGGCAGCATCCAGAAAATCAACTTTGAAGTGAGATGTAAATTGGGTTGTATAAAGTCAAGGAGGCGGAGAGTTTAACACTGAAGTCAAGGCGGGAGCTCTGAGCGCCTCCTCCTCTGTGATTGACA
The DNA here is from genome assembly GCF_040894005.1 of Engystomops pustulosus. NCBI lineage: Eukaryota > Metazoa > Chordata > Amphibia > Anura > Leptodactylidae > Engystomops > Engystomops pustulosus. Next base: position 95,867,138 of record NC_092419.1, read on the forward strand.
CCATGTTCGGACTTCAGGAGATCTGGTCAGTGATTTCTCTGGATGCAGGACCATAAATTACAGTGAAGGGGCTTTCTGAGGAAGGGAGAGCTTGACTTCAGTGTTAAACTCTCCGCCTACATGACTTTGTACAACCAGTTTAAATCTTACTTCAAAGTTGATTTTCTGGATGATGCCACCACACTGGGCCATGAGGCACATTTACTAAGGGTCAGTCGGACGCATTTCCGCGTTTCCCGAATTTTTTTCTTTTTGCACTGAATCGGCCCAGGTTTTTGGCGCACGCGATTGGATTGTGGCGCATCGGCACCGGCTTTCATGCAATACAAATCGGAGGGCGTGGCCATCGGACAAACCATGGAATTTAAAAATGAAATTGTGCCGGAGGATCAGCATTTACATGCACCGTGAAGAAGAAGGTGAACTCCGGCGGACCTCAGCGGGGAAGCGACACATGCAAGAAATTGGAGGCACGATCTTAGTGAATGGCGGCAGCTCCGAATCCTCGTCGGACATTCCGGATCGGCGCAGTCAACGGGACGGGTAAGTAAATGTGCCCCATGATCTGGAATGTGTTCAGCTACTTGACAACATATTTGTTTATTAGATCAATTTTTTGATGACAGGTTCCCTTTAAACTGCTGGTCCTCTCAATATGGGTATGAAATATCCTTTCAAGGATTCCCTATTTTGTGTAAAATTCACACCTTTTTGTGTAATTGCCTGTATGACTGTAACTCAGAACCTTGGATCTGAAAGATGAGATTCTTATCTTTAATATGACACAAAAAGCGTATTTCTAGATACTTTAGAACCGAAGATAGAGTCATCTGAAATTAAATCCCTTGCAGTTTGTAAACTTGACTCATCTGAGACAAATATGACTCTGATATGATGCTTACACTTCCAGGAATGAAGAAAAATGCTTTCAAGCCAGCCAAACGCATGGTAACGTGTGGGAGGAGCTAGGGTAGGTATATATAACTTCAAGGTGGGACAACCTATTGAAGGCACCAATGGTTTTGAACTACTAATGGTTGAACTACCAATGGTTTTGAACCCCACTAGTAGTTCAAAACCATTGGTGCCTTCAATAGGTTGTCCCACCTTGAAGTTATATATACCTACCCTAGCTCCTCCCACAATTCAGTAGCCCCGATCCCCTGATGACGCTGGTTCTCCGGCGAAACATGTCGGGGGGGCTCTTGTTTGGCTTTTAAATTGACTTGTTTGAGGCTGGTTTAATGTTGGGTAGCTGCAGTGACCCGTTTATGTACTACAGGTTGAGGAATACTCAACACTATAAATGTAAATAGAAAATTAGCAGCCTCAAACCTGCGAATTTCAAGAAACGAGTGTGATATATATTGTTAGACTTCTAATCTAATTTAATAAAAGTTATGTTTTAGGCCTGACCGATAAGGTTCCATTCTGTCTTAGGACAGTCCTTACCAATATATTAATACACACTGATCTTCAGGTCATGACAAAATACAATTTAAAGTCCAGTTTCCGTAGCGTTGCCTACCTTAAGTGCGTCGCCTTCGTTGCCCTCCATCACTTCCAGTATAAGTGCAGCCAGAATATTAAACCCTTGGCAGTAACCTACTATCTTGTTCCATCGGGCATAAGCCAAGAGCACGCGTTTCAGCACGACTCGATCCTGTTCCGCTTCCTGCCCACAATAAGAACTACAGCCGGTCCTATGGAGATCCTGGAAGGAATCGGATATATTAACAGAAAACAATCAACTTTCAAACAATAACTTAGGTGTACGGTTGTAGGTTGTACGGTTACATTACACCGAACTGTGCACATACACGAGCAATCGTGACCGGTCCACTACGTTATTGATAATGTAAAATGTAGTAAAGTCGGCGATCATATAATATTACTCACTTGCAGATCTAACACTGCTTCTACGTTTTGTGGTGTAGAAGCAGTGGAATAATTGCATTTTTTCCATAGTGCAAGAACATGAGATTAAAATCGAGAATACGCCAAATCCATAGGGGGCATAAAGGGTCACGGCGTCCAGTAGCGGTGTCTGGATTCTTTTGTACCGATTTTCTTGGACTGAACGGTAAGCTGTAACGCTTGATTTAGCTACTATTACTTTGCTATGGTCATATAGTAATCTGGACATATTTGTCTGATCTCATTATTAAAACATGGTTGTGCATAGAACAGGTCCCCAGGGGATGCTTCATGCACAATTCTGACACAACCTTCAATAGAACATGTCACACAAGCAACAATTTCACAAAGTTCATTAGATATCATTTTTAAAGGACCAGGATGAAGGATTGTAAGCCAAGCACACTGATATACTGGTGCGTGCCCCCTGTAGCAGGATCCACTCTTCCTTTAGCTTCTTATGCCCTTTGATGTGCCACAGATGTTAATTAAACCCTGAGGCTCATTTGCATAATTTTTAAAGCTTTTTGTTTGTAAAAACAAGGGCGTAAGAAGCTAAAAGCAGAGCAGATCCTGCCAGAGGGGGCACCAGTATGTCATTGTGCTTGGTTTACAATCCTTCATCCTGGTGGTAGATATCCTTTTGCCATTTTAGTTTCCGGTCTTACACCTGAACTTCTTGAACATGTGACTCTTTTTTTCAAATTTATCTTCCATCATACAAAAGTAGATCAATTTGCAGAAAATGTATGTATGTTCTCAGCTTTACTGTATAGCCATTACCTTCACGATTTGTATGCCCATCGAGTCATCATCAGGATTGCTCCTTTCATTGAAAGTGAAGCGCATAGTTTTCTCCCAGTCTATAGAAATGCTATGCAGGTATTGGTCTGCAAGGGTGAGCCATACCTAAAAATGAAAGATACAATTCAGATATCGCTGATTATATATATGGTGACATGGCTGGGGAGGTGTGGGATTACTAAGGAGATGAGGAGGGAGGAGCCGCCCCACTGGGCCGTGGAAGCCACGCCCCCTTTGACTCGCTGGGTTCTCTGTCTGATATCAGGTATAGAATCGAACTACATTCTACCGACTTGTGAGGGCTCCTGTCAATACCCGTTTTTATGAAAAAGTCGGTGACAAGTCCCCTTTAAAAAGAACGGTCCCTATGGGGGGGGTTGCCTATTAGTATAACCTGCATAAACTTCCTCCACGCAGTCCCATAGAAACTACATGCAGGTGTAACTATTGTTCCATTAAAAATCGGTAGCTGTATGCCCCATTCTTGTGATCAGTACGAGTGACAGAATTTGGGTCCCACTGATCAGATCCTTATCCCCTTATCCTGAAGAAAGGGGGATAACTTATTACCTGTACAACCCGGTTAACACATACTAGTCATTTTTCATCTTTGCCTTATACAAATAGTTGTCTACATTTCCATTTCTTTTCACAAACTATATTATAATGTATTATGTATGTTGATGTATGATCTTAAAAATATACATTAAAATATTAAAAAATACTTACTCTGCGTCGCCATTCATTTGGAATTCCAGTAGGTAATCTCGCCACAGCTTTGAGAGCATCATACCACTAGGAAAACAGGAAGATAACACAAACATATTTTAATGTGACATAAAGGAGCAGCCATCATGTAACATGTTGTTATGCACGGATCCTCATAAAATATAGACCAAGTGGGCCATTTATCTTAGGCCAAATTCACACTAACGTGTGGCGTACTGTAGTATGGCGGGCATACATCGGCGCCAGGGAGAGGAGGGGATGAGCGCCGCTCACCCCTGCCCCTCTCCATAGAGTAACATGGGGCATGGCGCCGTATTCCGGCAAAGATAGGACATGTCCTATCTTTCTCCCGTGTATGGAATGGTATGGTGCCACACCATACCGCTCCCGTACGGCACCGTGCTCCCATTGCCGTCTATGGGGGATGGCAGTGTGAATGAAGCCTTAGTTGCTTTTTTTGTGTATAATTGAGACTTTTGGCAGGTTTCTTGTGCGCCTTATGTATGATCATGGCTTTTTTCTTGTGGTACATGTTTAGCTTTTCCTGTCATGGCAGGTGAAAATTTTGGCTTTTTTAGACTTTGCAAATGTCTCAAATTCAGGTGGACAGGTGAATCCCATTTGGAAAGCTAAACAGACTTTCAGGGTGTGGTCACATACACCGCTAGCGTTGCATTTACAAAGAATTTCAGACAGGCCTCGATCAGATACATATAATAATAATAATAATAATAAAAAATCCTTTATTTATATAGCGCACACAGATTACGCAGCGCTGCACAGAGCTTGTCAAATTGGTCCCTGTCCCCATAGGGATCACAATCTAAATAACCTATCAGCATGTTTTGGAGCGTGGGAGGAAACCAGAGGACCCGGAGGAAACCCACACAAACACGGAGAGAACATACAAACTCTTTGCAGATGTTGACCTGGGTGTGCGCATATGCATTTCCAGTTATCACATGCGAATGGATATCGATTGCATGCATTTCAGGAAATGAAGTATGAATACAGCAGACAGGGCATATTGAGGTCAGAACCTGCAAACCATAAATTGACACCTACATTCTTACAATTCTTATAATTATGTATCAGAAATTAAAGAAATTTATAAAACAGGACAACTTCTGCCCTCCATATCGCTAAATGGCACAGCAATACATTGATACTCCATCCACAACAATAAATTGATACTCCATCCACAACAATAAATTGATACTCCCTCCACAACAATAAATATATACTCCAGATCTGTGATGTGAAGCTGGGGAACACAGACAAAATACATATATATGTAGTAAAGGGCATGTGTACTCTCCTATACAAGGGATTACAAATAGGGCTAATGGGCCCCTAACTAAGGGATTAACTATACAATGGGCAGGAACAGCTCTTCACAGGTGTATTTTATAATAAATGTTACAGGAATGATTGCTTTCTATTCTATCCAAATTAAAACCATCATGGACACTTGACAACGTGATTGCTTCAAATATAAGCAATAATTGTTGGAATCTAGCATTAATTTTAGGTTTTCGTAAAAAAAATGAGCAAATAATTTCATTTCATGTGCTACATATCGTGCATGAAACCTCTAACCGATCCAGTAATAAATAGTAATAATCATAGTAACACAAATACCAGGTGGGTTTATAGATACAAATGTCTTACCTGTTGAAAGCCATGTTTACCCAGCGAAGGCTCAAGTGTAAATTTCAACTTTGAGTCTACACCTAGAAGAAAAGGATAAAATGTTACTGCCACAATTCATGCATTACATGTGATAAGATCTCTACTCATGTGCAGGAGATGTGCTCTGGCCTAGAGCAGTATCTGCAGACTAATAATAGAGGAGGAGGGGCGCTGTCCAGTGCTGAACACACGGCCTCCTCCGGCAGCACTGTACGAGTGGCTACATGGAGCAGCTGCCTCCTATGCTGCCCATCTGCTCGCAGCACAGCGCAAGCAGCGCTCCTCTCCATTACCAGACGCGTCCATCACGCAGCTCCGGCCTTGCTCCAGCAGTACACAGAGTATAAGAAAGCAACTGGTGCGGCTGAGCAGCTTCCCAGCGCACACCGGGGCTAAGCCGTGATGACTCGGATGATTCACCTGGCTCCAGGGTGCAGAGCAGGCGAGGAGCCGTCCTGGAGATGCAGTTCCTCTTCTTGAGCACGCTGCTGAGGATGTTGCCCACTCCTCCTCCTCCTGCATTCTGCCTCTTCAGCCCTCTGCTCCCTCGCCTCAGGCTACAGGACAGCTTTTCTTGTCTCATCTATTCTCCCGCACACAAGCCTCAGTGACAGCTGCTGATCTCACAGGGTCTCGTGCCCTGGAATGACGTACATGCATGCGGCAGAGGTCCACCTGGCACCGGCACACCGGATCCCAGCAGATGTGATCCCTGATTCTCAGCTTTGTTTTGTCGAGGAGATCTGCAGTGCAGAGGCGGCGGAGAGAGCATGTACGGATGAGGAGGGAGCGAGTGCTCCACCTACCAACAATTATATCATCATTCTCTGCACAGCAGCCAGCTCCATCTCGTGTCACAGCAGCCGCAATCCATGCACCCATGTACAGCTGACAGGACCTAGACAGCTGGCTTCACGGGTAACAGAGATGGCCCAAATTTGGACACATTGGGGCTGATGTATTCATGCTTATGTTCCAGTTTTGTGTCATGCAATTTTGATACTTTTGCTCCACTTAAAATAAATGTAGACAGAGTGGGGTACAAGGTAGACCAGATAAATTTACTATAAAAAATATATGCCAGGCTGGAGCTGTCATATTCCAGGGCACATGTACAGTGCATAGAATTATTAAAAGGTTAGAACTACATGCGCCAGTCTTAAAGGGGTTGTCCAACATAAATTAAAACTTTACTGGGTGTGGGAGACTGTGAACAAAAATAAAGCTGTACTTACCTAACTTGGTGCTCCGTCTGTCAACATCTTCTGTTAGCAACTGGGACATGGGGACTGGTGGATGTGTCAGGCTCTGCTCCGAGCCACCAGGTTCCTGTAAACAAACAGGGGCACAGCACTGACGGACGGCAGCGCAAGAGCGCCGAGGGTGATAAGTACAGCTTTATTTTTTTTCACAATATCCCAACCTACCAGTAAGGAATCTATTAATGTGGGATAACCCCTTTAATACGTCATCCCAATACTGGACCGCTGTTGAAAACAAGACAAAGCAAAACTGTGGAATATTAAGAAAATTTGACTTCCATGGTTAAAGACCTCACACCCCAATCTCATTTACAAGATGGAGACATCCAAGAAGGTGGGATGTGTGAAAAAAAAATGAAAAACCTGCTCAAGAGACATTGCACAATTCCAGCATCTATAAAAGGGGTTGTACAATTTAGGAATATTCCAGTGAATAACTGATATTGTTTTTGTATTGAAAAGTTCTACATTTTTCCAATATACTTTCCGTATCAATTTCTCATTGTTTTCAAGATCTCTGCTTGATGTCTTCTTGCTTTCATGCAACAGGAGGCTTCATCGTTTACTTCTTGTAGATAAAAACCGTCCCATGGTCATGTGATCTCACACAGGTGCGCGGTTCTTTATATCAGAGATAGTAATCAAAACTGTGTAATATAACGAGCCGTATACCTGTGGGACATCACATGACCATGGACCGGTGTATATCTACAGGAAGGAAACATAGAAGCTTCCTATAGAATGACAGCAAGCAGAGATCTAGAGAACAATAGGGGAAGTGGTACAGAAAGTATATTGGAAAATGTATTGGGGGTCATTTCCTAAGGGCCCGATTCGCGTTTTCCCGACATGTTAGCCGAATATTTCCGATTTGCGCCGATTTCCCCTGAATTGCCCCGGGATTTTGGCGCACACGATCGGATTGTGGCGCATCGGCGCCGGCATGCGTGCGGCGAAAATCGGGGGGGCGTGGCCGAACGAAAACCCGTATTCGGAAAAACCGCTGCGTTTAAAAACGGAAAATGTGTCGCTCGGGACGCGCTTACCTTCACTTGGCCGGCCTCGGTGAATTCCTGCGCGTTCAGATGCTTTTCAGCGCAGCAGCGCCACCTGGTGGACGGCGGAGGAACTACCTTCACAAATCCCGGCCTGACCCGAATCCAGCGCAGAGAACGCGCCGCTGGATCGCGAATGGACCGGGTAAGTAAATCTGCCCCATTGTGTTTCATCACACAAACAATATCAATTATCCGATTTAATGTGCTTAAAGTGGACATTCCCTTTAAGATCCCCAGAGTGATAAAATGTCATAACAAATTGCGCCATAAAATGAGTCGGAAAAATAGAAATGCCAGAGAACTGTTGGATTCACAAGCGAAACCACAATTTTGCTCACATAAAAAGAAAGTTGGAAGACACCAATATTGTGGTTCTGACACGTCATAAATTAAGGCGTAAGAGGTGCAGAAAGGGAAAAACAAAAAGCACTGCCAGTTTTCTGTTTGATTGGCCACAATAAATGACCCCCACAGAGACGCTTCTATCTGGGGCTTTTACCTTGTAACTGCTATGGAAACGCCGCTGCAGATGATAATTTCATTAGGGCTCTGGTAATTTGGGAAAGTAGCTGATGCAGTGCTAAGATATGGAGAGACAATTCACACTTACTGGTTTAGCAGAAATGTTCCTTTCTGAATAAACACCTTTCTATGAAAAGTGGCATTCCCAAAATAAGTGTTAAAGGAATCTTACATGGGTGTTATACCTAGTGTTATTCGATATACCCACCATCATGTATTTTGGCTTAAGACCCCTCACACGGCTGTAGTCCTTGTCAACAATCTCCTGCGTTTCACTGGAAACCCATATGGAATGTGGCCGTGGGGCTCCATTAAAGGGGTTTGCCCATGAAAGAAAGTTCTTAAATTTTCACCCCCTGGTAATGTTACACAATAAAGATCATTTTTAACCCTTTGCTTTACAATTTTACTCAGTTTTATTGCTGTTTTAGCTTCTATCACTTAGTGATGGTCAGTGCAAAATTCCAGAGAGAGTGAGCGGAATCATACACTGACACTTCATGATTCCTCTATTGCTATGAGATGCTGTGTGTTGACAATGTGCTTATAGTATCAGGGTACAGGTTTCTACACTTTTTGTTTAGCTTCTGAACATTGTACTAGTATCTGACACAGAGAAAAAGAGAGATGATGAGATCCATGAGGTGGAAATAACACACAATGACACTCTGCTACATCTATGTTATAACAAACACTGTCAGCCTGCTACATTTCAGCTATAACACATACAGACTGCCACCCCATAAAGACTTTATCTTATATGTAGCTTGTAGAGTAAGTCTGTGCACGCGGTTGCTGTCAGGAAATGCCTGTGTCTGAGCTGGTCTTGAAATGGGGGAGGAGAGCCTGAAGGCCGAAAGCACTGCAGTGTGCAGACAAGAGAAGCTATTCATGAGAAGAATCCGTCCGGCCCGACCATAATCAGTAGATCTACGGTTGGATCCCACGACAACCAAAATTGTATACACCAGGTCTGATGGTGACAGGTTGGAATTATATCTGTGAAATGCTGGATTTTTGTTAATAATAGTGAATTAGATATGTTATTTTGTTATCCTGAGTATATTTAAGAATTTGGTCCTCATGAGAATAACCCTATAAACTCAGGTTTATTTGCATAATTTTAAAAGCCTGTTTGTGTAAAAACGTCAATCATTAGAATATCTATTGAATGCAACATATCAATGTGTAAGGATATTATAAAACAGTCTATGTAAACAGTAATTACAAATGCTCCCCGAGCTAGCTTTCTCTGCTGCATACTACCCATGTCTAGAAGGCAGGCCTAATAATCAATCCCAGAGAGGCTAGAGCCGGGGAGCAGGGCACATTGTGCTTACTGCAGTGTAACCAGGCAACCGGCTGTGTGTACTTTACTGCTGTCATTGTCAGCATATAAAAGCTGTAGAAAGCAACAAAGCACAAACATGTTTAACCCTTTCTGGACCATATAGCTATAAAATGACATTAGATTTGCTCTCCAGGTCTAAACATATACAGTATATAAATGTTTTATGGGGGCTGTGGTTAGATGGATCACCAACCTTCATCCATAAGGGATTTTTTGACATGTAGAATTCATTTGGGTGAATGCATCCAGCTGATGGGGGCTATTCTGTCCTACATTGTAAACATCTTTATAGTGCCACCCTATTTCCCTGAAAATAAGACAGTGGGGCACATTTACTTACCCGTCCCTGCGCGTTCCCCGACGAGAATGCACTGTGCCGCGATTGAAGAAGATTGTGCGCCCGATATCCTGCATGTGTCGTTTCCCCGCTCAGGTCCGCAGGAGTTCACCTTCTTCTTCCCGGTGTATGTGCTTGATCTTGCGACAAAAATTTACTCATAAATCCCCCGCTCAGTCCGAATCAATCGGATCGTTGGCCCAACCCCCGATTTCTGTCGAATGAAAGCCAATGCAGCTACGCCAAAATCCGGTCACCTGCGACACAATCCCCTTCTAAATACCCGTCCTAACGGCGTGATACCCAAAAACATCCGAAAAACGACTGCGGAACCCTTAGTAAATAAGCCCCAGTATCTAATATTAATTTTTGCTCCTAAAGACGCACTAGGTCTTATTTTCAGGGGATGTCTTATTTTTCATTGTATACAAATTTATTGTAATAAATTTATACAACAATAATTTATTTTTGAGCAAAAAAAATCAACATTTATTAATAGACTGTAGTCATTACATCCCACACCTCAGCATAACCAGACAAACTCTGAAGTCCATCAACCATTTTATTATTACTCTACTTCCATGTACAAGAATCTATAGCAGTGGTGGCGAACCTATGGCACGGGTGCCAAAGGTGGCACTCAGAGCCCTTTCTGTGGGCACCCGGGACATCGCCCCAGCACACCAGACAGAACTTAAAGAATCTTCCTGTAGTTGCAAGCCACTTAAAAGATGCTGTTATCAGACATATTTTGATACTTGCTTCTCTACTTAGAACTGTAGGAAGAGGGAGAATGAGTAGACAGGGCCGAATTATCCTTGGAGGATTCTCTGTTTACAGAGGGACACTGGAAAGAAGCTAAAGTTATGCAAATTTTGCATTTTTCTACTGTGTTGCTGTCCTCAGGAGGCCAATCTGATTGAAAGTTGTTGAAGAACAGGGTGCAATAAGTTACTGCTTTAATTTTTGGTTGGCACCTCGCGATAAATAAGGGGGGTTTGGGTTGCAGTTTGGGCACTCGGTCACTAAAAGGTTTGCCATCACTGATCTATAGTATATTTGCCAATCCCAATATTTTAAGACCATTGTATCATCATCTTCTGGAACCTCCTCATAACTCTCCAAAATCTGAATTACTTGCTGAATTTCTTCTGACTTGTAGAATCATTGACCCCAATCTCTCATGTTTTGTAATAGCACTTTCCTTTGATTGTCCCTTCTAGTCCAGGTAACTACTTATAGCAAAACAGTCAGTGAATTTATCCTATAAATTCATCACCCATGTCACAACCTAAATCGAAATGATCTACTAATGCTACTTATGGCGTGGGGGGGGGGGGGGGGGAGCTGTAGCAATGGCTGCCGCTAGGTCTTTTGGTCTTAAAGTGTCCAATGTGTGTATGCTAATTCAGTGATTACTTTTTCAGAATCTTTTCACATTTCCCTCCCCTTCTGATGGGTCGAATGGGATCAATGAGGATAAATATCATTTGCCCCTCCGTATGTCCCTACTCAATGAAGTGGCGTGATACTAGTAAATCCATTCTCCCTTTCCTTGTTGCGTATTGGTGATTGCTAAATATCGTTTTGAAATCGATAATCGTTTCCCCCACATACGTTATAAATGACACGGTAACTATCACAATAAAGATGTTTTATATATATAATATAATGAGACAAAGGTGACGCACAGAGAAAGGCGCTGTCTGCTTTCTATATTATTCTCTGTTAATCAGCTAGAGAGAACATTCGGTGCAGGTGTTATGACCAACCTCATAATAAGGGACAGTCTGTATTATGACTTAGGGTATTTTTCAGTGCTAAATATATTTAGCTCTATATTAATTAGAGCTAGAGTAGTCATTACAATTACAAAAGAAACACAGTCAGCCTTCCCCAAAAAAAGTTACATTTCCATCCCCCCATCCCCTACTCTTTGTATTGTGGCCTCATTTATAAAATCCATACAAAAAAAATTCTGACACAAATATTGAGATTATTCTCCAATGGGCCTAATCTTCATCTCCACGTGCTTGAAGGAGTATTTGTGGCCTCTTGCAGTGTACCAGTTGATGCCATCTGCATTGGAGGTGTGGGCTCCTAGGTGGTATAACCCATTGAGGTTTGATGCATGACATTTGGCATACCACCAGCCGCCCTTGTAAGCTATAGAACAGCTGGCGCTATCGTTAAGGTCGTTGTCGTTATCTTTAGTAGAAAACTTCATGTCTCTTAGACCTCCCATAGAATCCCCTGAAAAAGGAGACAAATCAGATATCAGAATGGTTAGACACTTGGGGGGTTATTTATCACTAGACCAGGTCCTTGCGGCCATTCTATGTCTATTTTTGGAGCTAGTCTGCCTATCAGATTCATTAAAGTGGCTTTGGCCCTTCAATAAATGTTTTTATGGTCTATTTTCTGTCTAGGATTTTATTTTCAAAAAGTCTCAAAATGTGAGACTTTTTAGTCTCAAAAAATCCTCAACTTTGAGACTTTTTTACACCAAAAAAGCCCAGGAAAACCAATGCTAAATTACCCCCTAAGGGTCCATTATTACACATCTTTACATTTTTTTGATTTTATAGATGAAAATGTTTACCGCCCTCCAGTCTTGATATATTGGGACACATTGGGGCAGATTTACTTACTCGGTCCATTCGCGATCCAGCGGCGCGTTCCCTGCGGTGGATTCGGGTCCGGCTGGGATTCACTAAGGCAGTTCCTCCGATGTCCACAAGGTGTCGCTGCTGCGCTGAAGACCATCGGAATGCACTGAAGTTCACTGTCCTATCGTGGGTGAAGGTAAGCGCATGTCGAGCAAGACTTTTTTTTTTTTAAAATGCGGCGGTTTTTCCGAATCCGTCAGGTTTTTCCATGGCCACGCCCCCTGATTTCCGTCTCGTGCATGCCGGCGCCGATGCGCCACAATCCGATTGCGTGCACCGAAATCCCGGAGCAACATAGGAAAAATCGTCGTAAAACGGAAAAATTCGGTTAACCCGTCGCAAAAACACGAATCGGGCCCATAGTAAATGACCCCCAATAACTTACCTGTCCTGCACGATCCCCGAAAGTGCATTGTCCGACCGGAATGTACATCTCGCGCGAGAAGATCGTGGGCCCAATTGCATGTGTCGCTTCCCCGATTAGATCCGCCGGAGTTCACCTTCTTCTTCCCAGTGTATGTAAGTGATTGATCTTGCGACACAATTTAAATGTTAAATCCGAATCAGTCGGATCGCCCAGCGGCTGATGCACCAAAATCCCAGTGGCGTGATCCCCGAAAACGTTGGAAAACCCCACGGAAATGCGGCTGTGGGACCCTGAGTAAATAAGCCCTACTGTTCTTATCACCGCTCACCTGCAGTTCCTTCTTTAAATGCTCCGATCAGTAATTTATATTTCTCAGATTCATCCAAGACCTTGAAGCTTGTATACTTGGCGAACACCTTTTTCGCTTCAAAATCTTGTAGATCCACACGTAATTCCCATGTTCCTAAGTAAATATAGAGGAGATCAGGGGTTTTAGAAGAGGGAAAATCAAATGGCCTAAAAACATATAATGATAAGTAGGTGTCCATTAATTAAAACTTCCAAGGTGGCCAATACCAGCCATGGTAGCCATGTTTTTTCTATTTTTCTACTAAAACTAGTTTATTCTTTACTGCCCCGGAAAGTTTCTGTAATAGAAATCTGTTTTCTTCACCTACATTCTTCGTAGCCTCGGTGCTCAATACTTTATGGCTTATTACCACAACTGGAGTTTGCACTAAAAGAATGTGATAAGTCCGACAGAAAACAGACAGCCCTTAGTAAATGTGCCCCATTATTCGGAGGGTCACCCTCCAACTATACATAGTTTCCCATTGGAAAAAGAAATAGACAGATGATAGATCACTACAAGAGATGAGCAGACCTGATGGTCAAGTTTGGCGTTTGGGTTCAGCCGATTGACCCAGACATATTGGCAGATTTGTCAGCCAACCCGGCAAATTGACTCCCCTAGCATCTAGCCATGGCTGTGATTGTCTCCAATCCCACTCCCCGACCATTGGGTCCGTTCATCCCTAGTCACTACTATGAAGCAAAGAAGAATAAGATTAACTAGTTCAGGAAAAGTCAGCAGCATCTACTTATAGTTAGTCCGGCTTTGAATACACAATAATATAGTAGACAGGACCTTCAATATGGAGGTAACCCTTAGATTCTTAATTACCTGTTGAAGTTATTTGGTGAATATTCTCATTCCCCAACCAAAATTCATTGAGCCGACTTCCAAATCCTTTCTTATATTCATCCCAAGTGCGGAAGAAGTCCACTGACCCGTCCCAACGTCTCTGTATGACCTAAGGTAAGAAAAGATCTTGTCTGGACAATATATTCTGTTCTGTAGGATTGGATACTCTCAGGATGGATTCATATTATTCTGTATATGTGTATACTTACAATCCATCCCCCTTCATCAGTGTCCATATCACACAGGACCTTAAGGGGCTGGTGGCCATCTGGGTATATGGTGTACCAGTCACTGAGCACTGCCCCCTGATTCTGTACTTCTTTGCAGTTCCTGGCAGCTAGAAGATACACAAATACACCTATTAACAGAGGTCCAGAGTTCCCATTTAAGATCATCACACAGAGAAGTATAAATATGTGCATATCATGTAGTTTAAGACCTGGCTGTGTAAATGTTAGAAACTAAACACTTGGTTGTGGTTCATCATAGATTTCATCCCTTCTTATACAACCCTTGGATTATTACATAGTGGATCCACACATCTCCAGGAGATGGGTCCACTTGGAATAAATCTAACATGTGCTTATAAATCTAACACCTGTGTGCTTCAGCACTTTCCTCTTTCCATACAGTATGGCTGAGGATGGGCTAGTTTGTTTCATTCTGTCCTTACTAGTCTACACACTGCTTTACTCCTTCCCACCTATCTTAATTAATTTCCACCACACCAGTCGTCTGTGGATTTTGTTCTAGGATGCAAAGCGTTAAGTCAGCTGAGACTCGTGCTACACCCACATTTCTCCTCTGCTGGTCTACCTTGTTTGGGCATCCGGGAACTGATCCTATCATCTGACATCTCATGTAAGTTTCACCTCCATTTGCTCCATTTGTTCCTTGCTTGCTATGAATCCTTGCTATGCTATGAATTTATCTTGATTTCTATATTTTGGGTTCCTTGACATTTTGCCTGTTTTCTACCCATCAGTTTTGTTTGATTCTATACTGCATTCTATACTCTTTGTTTTGACTTGTATTTGTTGACTGCTTTTCTTTGTTTGCATTGTCCATTCTTTGTCTCTGTGTTTGCACTTTTGTGCAGGAAGGGAATATCGACCAGTTGTCACCTAGCGTTTTAGGGTAGGCTGGGCAATTAGGTAGGGACATCTGGGAAGAGGATCTATCCTTAGGGCTCACTTCCCTTATCTGTTCTTCTAGTCCATCCATGTTGTTCCATCCTACCATTACAGGATTGTTTTGGTATGTCAGAAATTGAGGCTTTATACATCACAAAAGGCCACTCACATTTATTAAAGCGTTTGCGCCAGTTTTCGGTCTGATTTTGCACCGAAAAGAATGTGCAAACTGCTTGCACATGTATTTATAAAGTGTTTGCGCCATTTTTGTGTAGTGGCGGCACTGTGGCCCCTGTGCCACAAAATTATGCCCATAAAGGGGCATTCCGGTGCAGAGTTGGACCGTGCACCACATTTATTATTGCGACTCGACAGAAATGTGGCACACGCTCTATGTTAAAGGTGCACCAAAAAAGTTGAGGGTGCGCAAGATTATTGGAAATCGTGCGCCATTATTCAATAATCTGGTACATTCTGCACATAAGTGAGGCAAACTGCACTACTTTTGATAAATGTGGCCCAATGTGTTTTGGTCCAGTCATCTGGCGTACACTGAAACGCGTTGTGCAGTCCTTTGTGATGTATACTTATCTACATTAAAGCCGTTTTAGTGCCTGTTGCATTTATCTAAGTTCCGCTTTCCAAGTTCCTTCTCTCTGATTAGTCACATTTATAAGTTTGTCCAAACAGGAGTCCAGATTTAGAAATGTAACTTACCGTATAGTGGCTCAGCGACAGCCCCTTCTCCTCTCTCTCCTATATCAAAAACATATATATATATATATATCAATTACATAATGCCTTATAAGAGGAGTAACCCTTCCACAGTTCTTACTAACCTTTCTGGCCTGGAGGTCCCGTCTTTCCTGGCGCCCCCACGGATCCTCTTTCTCCTGTTAAAAAAAAAAAATTGCATTAGCTTCCTATATGTTAAGAATTGGTGTAGCCAGAGCAAAGCTAAAAATGATTCCTATTTCGGCACCACATCCCTGATACTTATATCTATTAAAGGGATTGTCCACTTTCAGCAAATATTTGATATGGTTTGTATTAGTAAAAATTATAAGTTTCCAATATATTTTCTGTATCAATTCCTATCAGTTTTTTAGATCTCTGCTTGCTGTCCTGCTTCAGGCAGGCCCCGGGTTACATACAAGATAGGTCCCATAGGTTTGTTCTTAAGTTGAATTTGTATGTAAGTCGAAATTGTGAATCCAGACAAAATAATTTTTTGGCCCCAGTGACAATTGAATTTTCAAAATTTTTAGCTGTAATGGGACCAAGGATTATCAATAAAGCTTCATTACAGACACCTTACAGCTGATCATTACAGTCTGGGACTATAGTAATGTATCCAGAGAGCTTCACCAGAGGTCACAGTGGCCAGAGGGGTCCGTCTGTAACTATGGGTCGTCTGTAAGTCGGGTGTCCTTAAGTAGGGGACTGCCTGTATAAAGTTTCTTTGTTTACTTCCAGTGGATAGAAATCTGTCTATGTCATGTAATGGACATGCATGTGCACGAGCCGTTATTATCACAGAGAGTAATAGGAGCTGCACCTCCATCACATCACATGGACAGATTTCTATCCACTGGAAGTAAAAAATAGAATTCTGTAGAATGACAGCAAGCAGAGATCTAGGATACCGTAAGATATTGATACAGATAGTATATTGGAAAATTGTATAACTTTTCCTTACACAAATCATATCAAATATCTGCTCAAATATGGAGATGAGACCCTCCTGGTGCCCCATAGCAGACACATAGGGGCACATTTACTTACCCGTCCCGATGACGCCACCAATCCGGAATGTCCGACGAGGATTCGGAGCTGCCGCGATTCACTAAGATCGTGCGTCCAATTTCCTGCATTTGTCGCTTCCCCCGCTGAAGTCCACCGGAGTTCACCATCTTCTTCCTGGTGCATGTAAGTGCTGATCTTGCGACACAATTTGATTTTTAAATTCCGTGGTTTGTCCAAATCAGTAAGGTTGTCCGACGGCCACGCCCCCTGGTTTGTGGCGCATGAAAGCCAGGGATGATGCACCACAATCCGATCGCGTGCGCCAAAAACCCAGGGCAATTCAGGGCAAAACAAAAAAATTAGTGAAACCCAACGGAAATGCGTCTGACAGACCCTTAGTAAATGTGCCCCATAGACACATTTTTTTGAAAGTGAAGGACACAATAAAAGACGTGAGAGTCACGATGAAACTTTTGCCAATGATCTATAGATATGTTTCAGTGGCTAAAATACAATATAAGGACTAGTGTATTCAAGCAATAAGTTACTCACATTGTACCAACCTTTTTCTCCTGATGCCCCAATTTCTCCTTTTTGCCCTGGAGACCCAGGATGACCAGGACAACCTCGAAGAATGAACAATTTGTCCGATTCCCCAATTGCTACACCTTTCATTTCTATCAATTAAAGAAAAAGATATATATATATATATATATATATATATATATATATATACAGACATTTATAATAAATAAAACTTAAGTAATGCAAACATATAATATAATTGGTGAAGTACCTTATATACTCGAGTATAAGCCTAGTTTTTCAGCACAAAAAAATGTGCTGAAAAAGCCAAACTCGGTTTATACTCGAGTAAAAAATATATAGGTTTTACCAGGTTTTTGTGGTAAAATTAGGGGCCTCGGCTTATACTTGGGTCGGCTTATACTCGAGTATATACGGTACTTACCCGGGCATGTCTGATCCCCGCTACTGAGCCTAGACACCACCCCAAGTAATAGCAGTAGTGACACCTCCATGATGCTAATAAGGGATAGATGTGTCCTCTCTCTATACTGTGGTAGATAAGACCTCGGCTTTTATATACCGCTGTATACCACATGATGCCCCCT
This sequence comes from Engystomops pustulosus, assembly GCF_040894005.1. NCBI lineage: Eukaryota > Metazoa > Chordata > Amphibia > Anura > Leptodactylidae > Engystomops > Engystomops pustulosus. The sequence goes on from NC_092419.1 coordinate 95,885,062, forward strand.
ACTGTGCCTGTCGCTAGGTAACTACTCTCCTAGCAATGTCTGGTAGAGATTAATGTGTTTTGTGTTGTGTTTTAAATCATATTTAATTGGTGTCACCTAAACTAAACAGTTACAACATACATAACAGTCACCCGGCCCGGGGAGGAATTCTTCCTGGGGGACTACTCCCATGTGCTGTCGTCTGGGCCAGAAGAAGACCATAAACAAACAGTTACAAAATTCAGAACAATAAAGAGCTTTATTAGTTAACCTCAACGTCAAAATAATTTGTCAAAACGCCATAAAAACACTCAGCCATAAGTTCATACGCAATAACTTCAGTATACTCGGAAAAGTTGCATTACCCAGAAAAAACCACCTGCCAGAGTCCTGTTGCATGAGCCTAAAGAAACGGGCGACACGGGGTAGCACTTCTGCCTTGCAGCGCTGGGGTCCTGGGTTCAAATACCACCCAGGTCAACATCTGCAAAAGTTTGCTCTCTGTATTTGCGTGGGTTTCCACTGGGTCCTCCAGTTTCCTCCCACACTCCAAAAACATACTGGTAGGTTGTTTAGATTGTGAGCCCCATGGGGACAGTGACCAATTTGACATTTCTTTCGGCAGCACACATATGGGATTTATCCCCTAGGTACAACTCAGAAGAGAACAGGTTAACAAGCAGTAGTAGACAATTAAACAATTAGTGTCTTGGCTGACTCCCCCTATATAAGGCCGGAGCACACACACAACCCTTGTATTTCTTTTTCTCTTAGGTATGACAGAAGAGTTCAGGTTCTGTGTGTCTACACAGAAAGGAAAAAAAAAAAAAAAAAAAACAACTATCTAGATAATAAGTTTTCTAGGTCCTCTGTGTCTTTACACAGAACACTTGGATGGACCGGCCCGGGCTGTATACGCTGCATGCGGTCCCTCGTCCCGGAGGAGCCTGTACAGCTATCCTGTCCTTACAGGGGTAATAGCTGAGGCTGTGGTGTGTATCTACCACAATGTACCCGGCACATGAGATCGCTCCTGCATCTCCCACCTACTGGGCCTTGTGGTTCATCACCCTGCGTGCCTCACCATCAGACGCCTGGATCATCTCCTGCATAGGCCGCAGCCCAGGTAAGAGCCTGTACAGCTATCCTGCCCTTACAGGATTGCGTTGAGTATCTACCACACATCACTGACACATGAGATCGCTCCTGCATCTCCTCCCTGCTGGGCCTTGTGGTTCATCACCCTGCGTGCCTCACCGTTGGACGCCTGGATCATCTCCTGCATAGGCCGCAGCCCAGGTAAGAGCCTGTACAGCCATCCTGCCCTTACAGGGGTAATAATACAGACTGGGGGACATTTACTATGGCGTTTCCGCCAGTTTTGTGGCGCTCTCACCACATGTTCTGCTCTCCGACCTATTTATTAGCTGGCGGCGCCAGAAAAAATGCCTTTTTCCGCCTGCTCCGACTCTTCTCCGAAAAGGGGCGTGGCTTTGGCGGAGTGGAAACTCAGACACAATTACTATGTGTCGCAGCCCTTTTTGGGCGGTGTAAACTGACGGAAAGTAGACCAAAAGAAAACTGGTCTAGCAGGGACTGATGGACACATTTCTGGTGCTCGGGACAGATTTTGTCCCAGGGACAGAAAATAGTCTCGGCGCCAGAAATGTCTCTGCACAGCTCCACAATATTAAATGTGTGTCTTCTTACCGAGAGCAGGTCGGTAACAAAGCCAATGCAGACACCGACACTGTAAGTAAATGTCCCCCACTGTGTTGAGTATCTACCACACATCACTGACACATGAGATCGCTCCTGCATCTCCTACCTGCTGGGCCTTGTGGTTCGTCACCCTGCGTGCCTCACCATGGGACGCTTAGATCGCCTCCTGCATAGGCCGCAGCCCAGGTAAGAGCCTGTACAGCCATCCTGCCCTTACAGGGGTAATAATACAGACTGTGTTGAGTATCTACCACACATCACTGACACATGAGATCACTGCTAGTATCTCCTACCTGCTGGGCCTTGTGGTTCATCACCCTGCGTGCCTCACCATCGGACTCTTAGGTTGCCTCCTGCATAGGCCGCAGCCTGGTATTAACCATTTGTTCCCCTGGATGGAGGCAGCACATTGTATCAGTGAGTATATCCAGGCTGTATACCGGCCGCTGGTCTCTCATCCTCCTATGATATGTTATACAGTTTTTTAACCTGTTTTCTCCTGCTGGAGATCTCTGCATATTGTACAGTATTTACACGGTTACTGCATAGGTTTCTGCATGACCTGCTATCACTTGCAGTACAGGGAGCATTACATGTCAGCTCCTGGGATATAGATTGTCAGCTCCTGGGATATAGATTGTCATGTCCTGGACATTCTGGTGTTTCTTGTGCACATGTGTCGGCCATTGCTATGTATCGGTGCATTTTTCAATTTGCATTCACCTGTTGCAGTCATATCATGCAACCTCACAGCAGGTATCAGCTGCCAGATAACCTCTGCCCTCTGCAAGACAAGGTAAGAGGAATGCTCAGGTCTCCTATGTATCCCTGCTGAATGCATTGGTATAATGTCTACCTGCTGAATGCTCAGGTCTCCTATGTATCCCTGCTAAATGCATTGGTATAATATCTACCTGCTCAATGCTCAGGTCTAATGTCTTCTATGCTACCTTGCTAAATGAATAGATCTTTATTGCATTTCTAGTCACTCCTGCGCCCTGTCTGCAGGGTTTATATGCAGAGTCTGTGAGCTCTGCTTGACTTAGAATTATCTTACCGGTATTTCATGTGTATAATCTGTGATCTTTACACTGGATTTACTAACCATTTTCTCTGGACTAGACCTCCAGTATGTAATGAGCCTCTGGTATGTGATGAGCATGTACTCGGCCTCCGGTAAGTAATGAGCATGCACTCAGCCTCCGGTAGGTGATGAGCATGGCCTGTGTGTTATACACTGTACCCACATCCTCTGTCTGGTGAGATGTGCAGGTATCTATGATCTGTATACATAGTGACATACTGTAATAATGATACACAGCAGACTGATACCAAAATTTCTAAGTTCTGCTTCTATGTATGTTCTCCATAGTCTGCTCTACATGAATGGCATTGGAGAGTGATCCTCTCATATCCCGGCAGCAGAACTCCTCATACAGTGATGTTACCTGCATATGGCTTGTCTGTACACATCTTTACCTCATACTAATGTGTCCTTTGTGTTTTCACTAGACGTCCTCTCCTGAGCGGCTGTCACAGACCCTTATGAGAGGAGGAAAACTAGGCAGAGGTTATGTCCTCACCCATTGCCTATTAAGAATGAGTCTTGTATCTATTCTCCTGTGTTACCCCAGGATACAGATCCAGAGATCCACACAGATCCCAGGCCCAAGCCTTCTTATTATGGATCATCTCCTTTTCCTCTGGATCTCCAGACATCATTCTCTATTGCAGATTCTTGTCTATAGGAATATTAAATCTCAGAGATTAAATCTGATGCCCCAGACCAGATATTCCTTCTGAGGAAGGAGAATGTAACCACCAGTGGAATCCACTAAAGATCCTGAAGGGAAACAACAGGGAAAGGATGATTCTACTTTCCAGTCACTGATGATGACGTCTTCCCTACTCACCCAGTCCTGTCTATATATTTTCAGCGTGGCTGGCCCACACCTGATAACGGCATTAGAGGTCCAGTGACCAAGGGATGAAATCCTACTCTGTGCCACCACTGGCCATGTGACCTGTCACAAGAGCTATCTGATGCTTCTATTACCAGCATTAAGGATTCCTCTGAAGTCCTGGTTGCTTTGGTCGTGGCAAAAAGCTGTATGGACAAAGCTCTGGAATAAGGACGCTCCACCAAAAGGATTATTTGAATTTTCAAGATCTAAAGACTCAAAAATCCAGGAAGAGTTTGTCGTTCCATCACATCGACTTGGTACACAGGATCTGTCAGACACAGGCAATACCTTCCATGAGTAGGTAAAAAGCCACTTAACTCAAAACCGTGGGAGTAAGTACATCTGGCCTGGTGGAATATCAACAATAAGAAGGAGGTCTTTCTCTTCAGATTGGCCAAAGTCTTTATCAGACGCCTGGTGTCCTCTACAATACATCAAGTATAGACTCTGTAACCTTCCCACCTGACAGATCCTGACCAGCAATCTGCTAGTTGTATATCTCTGCCTCAGAGGTATCACTGCGCGGCATCATCTGTCCTATCAGATCTTCATATTCCCATCCTGCCTCCACATCGGGAGAACATCGGGATAGCGCTTCAGACTCCTGCCCACTGCATTGCCAGTCATGTCCTTAAAGGTTCCATACCTGGAGGACTGGTTATTTCCATGGAACTTCTGAATCTTCAACTTCAAATTTGAAGAAGAGTAATGAACGTCTATAAATATATTTTTGGAAATATTTCCCCTGATATCAGCTAACAAAAGTTAGTGAGTGACAAGAGCACTGGCCAAATGCCTGGCACCATAGATGTAGTGCAAAGAGCAAAGCCCATATCTGAAGTGAAGGAACCAGGCGCAATAATTTATGGCAAGAAAATTCTGGATTCTTCATCCTCGCACATTAGCCAGAGGGATACGTCTTTCTGAGGCTGGGGTCCCGTGTAGGAGATGATGAGGATCATAAGTCATGGAACACTCAAGAGAAGATATTGTCCTCTATTCATCGGGAGCTGTGAGCCAATCAGACCAGCGTTACAATACTTCTATGTTATTATTCTAACACGTCTATCACAATGTGCTGCTGCCTACATAAGTCATTTACTATAAAAAGGTTCCTGAAGTCTCCAACTTACAAGAGAAATGCTCTCTGGTCATGAAGCTCCAGACCAGCTGAGAGCCAACTCTACATCAACTTCTTTATCTGAGCTCTGTCACGTCTATCAGTCCTACAGAGAAGCCACGTGGTCCTCTCCATCCTCGTCTATAGATCTCTGCAAGATGGACTTCTCTGCCTCCTAAGGCTTCAGCCTTACACAAGGCGGTGCTTCAGCAGGCGACTAAGATCCCTCCCCATAAGTACTGCTTGCTACGTCCCATATGTGTGCTGCCGAACGGACGAAAAAGGAGGAAATTTGCTTATCGAAATTTCCATTTCTTTTAGTCCGTGAGGCAGCACAACTTTCCCGCCCTTAAATGATGAAACGTTATTGCTATATACCATACAAGGGTTGTGTGTGTGCTCTGGCCTTATATAGGTGGAGTCAGCCAAGACACTAATTGTTAATTGTCTACTACTGCTTGTTAACCTGTTCTCTTCTGAGTTGTACCTCGGGGATAAATCCCATATGTGTGCTGCCTCACGGACTAAAAGAAATGGAAATTTCGGTAAGCAAATTTCCTCCATTTTGTGCTGCGTAATCTGTAGGTGCTATATAAAAAATTATTATTGTATAACAGAAACACACCTACTCCTACACACCATCGGGTCAGCTCCAGGTTTCAATAGGCCCCTTTGCAGTGAACTCATGTGGTGGCATTAAAAATTCAGAAACTAAAACAATCTGCCGTTCTCTAAAATATTCCCTAGTTTATCAGCCCCTCATGGTTATTTTATATATGAAACCCTCATCTCCTATGGATTCAATAGATACATCCCTCGTCACCCCCATGAATTCCTTACATACAGCCTTATGTGCCCCCCCACCCCCCCCATGTAGCTCTGGTCCCTGGCACTTGCTCAGGTATTGCTGGCGCCGGCCCTGACACCACCTACTGGTAAAGAATTTGCCAAAACCTACAGTACCAGCAACATCAGTGAACAACTGCAAAGCATCAAGAGTCACCAACCTCTCCTGCCAAAAAATTATATAAAATTTGCAACCGCATCACTTCGTCCTCCTTGACATCTTTACATGAGCGTACATACAACAGCTTGTTCTTAAATTCAGCAATCCTCAAAGGTAACCTCCTGCAAAAGGACTTCAGAATGGGCGTAATCTAGGAAAAGTATACCAATAAACCCACAAGGAGCTGAACCCTTAATGGCAATCTATGAAAATTCTCAAGGGGGGGGGGGATGCTCAGCGACTCTACACATCTGAATGTCTTTCCACAATTTGCACCAGAAAAACAAGAAGAAACTCACTCTGTTGCTGGAGAGGGAGTACTGTAGTTTCTGGTCCAGATGCCTTCAGTGGTGTCACAGACTATTTGTCACCTGTTGACGTCCCCTTTTACTTAGACCACACCCCTTTGTCGGACAAGTGAGAAAGGGGAGAAAAGTTGTCTAAAAGCCTTCATAATGGTGGTTTTTAGCGCAAATTAAGCCAGAAGTCTGGTTTAATGAATTCCCCCCAATAATTCCACATCCCTGGAAGCCCTGGTAGCATTTAAATCCACAAGCGGCTGCCGCGGCTCCTCTCGTTGGAGGCTCAACAGCTTCCTACATGCAGGAGTACCAAGATGGCGTAATGTGAACTTCCGGTGCGGCCAGAAGGGACATCCCGGGCTGGTGATGCACAGCGATTGGAGCTCAAGAGAACTCATCTTACTGTGTCAGAGTTAGCTTGTATTGGTGAGTGGCACTCATTTTAAGTGTCTCCATTCTAGGCACCAATGTTGAGAAGAAGGAGAATATGTACATCCCTAATAAATGTAATACAAGAAAAAAAGCTAATAAACCTTTATTAGTGTCACCCTTAATATGTCCTTTTATTAAATGTTTCCATTTTTGGGGGGTATACCCCAGATCCTAAAGCACATCAATTTACTAATAAAGTCCAACTCATAATTGTGCCCGTCTAAAGGATCACACCTGCCTGGGCAGGTCATGTGATCACCACTATGTTTGGCTGTAGTAGGTTGGTTGCAGTGCATCCAGTATGGCCGGTGCTGTGGTAATGTGCATGGATGGCAGTTACACATCATTACTATGGTAACAGAGCAAGACAGTCTGTTACATCATCACTGGGGGCAGAAAATAAGATGGAGGAGGAGTTACTGAGAACTAAAGGATCATGGGACTTGTAGTTTCCAGCGGCGGGCATCTTGGTTATAACTTCACCTACTTTAGAGAGGCCATAGAATTTTGTGAATCATAAAAACTATTTAAGCTCCATTTTGTGACTAATGACATTGATTTTTGTTATAGTCATTTATTTATAGCATCATGCGTTTTTGTATCAGATGTCCATATTCCTGGAAAACCCCTTTAATATTTTTAGCTCTAGAAAACCTTAAAGAATTAGAGTTAGCTTGTGGCTTCTACTAAAACATTTATTTTTAAAAAACATCCCAAAAAAACCCAAAACAAATATTTAGATTTCATTGAACAGGCCTAATCTTCATTTCCACATGCTTGAAGGAGTATTGGTGCCCTCTTGCAGAGTACCAGTTGACGCCATCCGCATTGGAGGTGTGGGCTCCTAGATGGTATAACCCATTAAGGTTTGCTGAGTGACAATTGGTATACCACCAGCCGCCCTTGTACATTAGGGAACAGTTTCCCTCATAAGTGTCATTATCGTCATCTTTTGTAGAAAACTTAACGTTGCTTAGACCTCCCATGGAATTCCCTGCAAAATGATGGAGACGTCAGTTATCAGATCGGTTTGACATACATGAGGGTTTCATCATTGGACATCTTCATTTATAAACTTTACTCCACTTAAGATGTAGCCTCCACAGAAGAGAGGGGAAGCCATAGCAGGGTTGATATATTGTCCATGTCACCGCTCACCTGCAGTTCCTTCCTTAAATGCTCCGATTAGTAATGTATATTTCTCAGATTCATCCAAGACCTTGAAGCTTGTATACTGGGCGAACACCTTTTTCCCTTCAAAATCTTGTAGATCCACACGTAATTCCCACGTTCCTATATTAATCAAGAGGAGAGCAAGGAAAGCATAAGGAAGTGAAAACAGCCTCAAAAACATATGTTACGATGAGTCCTAAAGTGATATTATGATTGCTTTGGGGACAACTCATCTGAGGTGGCCAAGGTGGCTTTGCAATACCAGGAACATCCTATGGACCAGAGTGGAGTGACTTTCGAAAATACACAGCCATGTTTTTCTACTAAAACTAATTCATTCTAAGTCTCCTCACAATTCCAGGGCAAGAATTCTAACATTTACTACCTTGGATGAAAGTTTCTATAAGACCTTACATACAACAACTACTATCTTTATTCGCCTACATTCAGGGCAACCTCAGTACTCGATATTTATGGCTTACAATCGCAACTGACCTTTGATGTGCTGAAGGCCAAAGTATATTTTATTTACATGACTCACTTTAGCCATACATGGTTACAAGTTGTGGCCAAGAAGAGGAGTGGGCATGCCCTACCCCGAAAAGTGGTCAGACTTAATAAAACTCATTCCCCAGGTGGGCTGTTCCTCTCAAGATCAGAGTCAGAACTGGTTGGTGTGGAGCAGGAGCTAGCAGTCCAGTAGCATGTCTAAGGATGGTCCACAGATATGGCTTATAGTTCCCCAAAATTGAAACTGCAAAACTAAACTGATAATTATGCAGTAATAATCATCAAAAAAAAATTATTAACATCACCTAGGATTATTTGACCCACCACAACATATTGGGGGAATTTATTAATTTCCTCCACCGCCGGTCCTGCGCCGAGGCTCCAACCTCTTAGTGAATATGGGCACCAACTCCGACCTAGAGATATTTGCGGAGATTATAGTAAATGTGGTGAGCTACTCCCCCTCCCCACCCAGTCTATGACCTGACATGCCCATAGTGGGTCGCAGGTTGTAGAAACCCCAAAAGTGACGACGAGAGGGAGATTTATGTGTTTTCTTTGCCATAAAAGGACGGAGAAGCCATAATAGATCTGGGCCATTGTTCTGAGGGCCACCATCCATCTATACATAGTTCCCTATAATTCCTCCTAAAATAATGGACAAGAGTTGATGGCTACCATCAAATAAAGAAGAATAATGTTATCTAGTGCAGGAAAAGTCCGCAGCATCTACTCATGACCTGTCCCTCTTTAAATACACAATATTGATAAAACAATGGAAAGGACAGACGATGAAGAGATGGGACCATCACTGAGCAGAATGGTCAATAAGGAGATGGTCCCCCGGCCGTTTCATTACCTGTTGAAGTTATTTGGTGAATATTATCATTCCCCAACCAAAATTCATTCAGCCGACTTCCAAATCCTTTCTTATATTCATCCCAAGTGCGGAAGAAGTCCACTGACCCGTCCCAACGTCTCTGTATGACCTAGTGTAGGAGAAAAGATCTTGTCTGGACAATATATTCTGTTCTATAGGATAGGATACTCTCATGATGGATTCATATTATTCTGTATATGTAGATACTTACAATCCATCCCCCGGCATCAGTGTCCATATCACACAGGACCTTAAGGGGCTGGTGGCCATCCGGGTATATGGTGTACCAGTCACTGAGCACTGCCCCTTGATTCTGTACTTCTTTGCAGTTCCTGGCAGCTAGAAGATACACAAATACACCTATTAACAGAGGTCCAGAGTTCCCATTTGAAGGACATCTACTATCAGAATAGCTGATTACTCGCCTTCCCATCCTGTTCCCGGCTGCACCAATCTTCTTTTATTATAACTTGAAATGGGCGCATTTCGGAGAAATGTAACTTTATAAAATATGCAAATGAGCAAAACGTGCGTTGTGCTCCGCCTCTATATAATTTATTCATGCCTCCAGCCTTCCTTGGTCTGCCTACATATTGTACACCCCACATCACCCCATTTCTCTGCAAAACGTGCATGAGCGAGAACAACATTGCCGGCGATGAAGGGTGCAATGTGCGAGATTTGCAAAGAGACCTGGCGACATCTCCGGCTCTCTGTACACTATGTATGTGGACCAAGTAGGACCAGGGGCATGATTAGATAGAGGCGGAGCACAGTGGTGCTCTGCAGAGCACATTTTGCTCATTTAGCATATTTTATAAAGTAACATTTCTCCGAAATGCGTCCATTTCAAGCTATAATAAAAGAAGATCAGTGCACCCAGGAACGGGGCGGAGAGGTGAGTTGCATGGGCGTAACTTGAGGGGGTGCAGAGGGTGCGGACGCAAACAGGCCCAAGAGCCTTTGGGGGCCCATAAGGTGTCACTTTCCCATATGAGAAGACTAATACTATGCACCATACATTATAGTCAGGGCCTGGCACAGACTTTGCATTGGGGCCCATCAGCTTCAAGTTACGCCACTGGTGAGTTGTAATCATCTACCATCAGCTAATCTGATGGTAGATGTCCTTTAAGATTGTCACCTATTGGGCAAAGCAGTAAACATAAGGACATACCATGTAGTTCAAAAGAACCTGGCTGTGTAATACTTTTTTTCTCCTCTGGAGGAGCTGTAGGGAAACTGAATACAGGCGGTCCCCTAATTAAGAACACTCGACTTACATACGACCCCTAGTTACAAACGGACCCCTGGATATTGGTAATTTACTGTACTTTAGTCCTAGGCTACAATAAACAGCTATAACAGTTATCACAGGTGTCTGCAATGAAGCTTTAGTGTTAATATTGATTCTTATGACAACCCAACATTTTTAAAATCCAATTGTCACAAAGACCAAAAAAGTTCTGGTTGGGATTACAATGATAAAATATACAGTTCCGACTTACATACAAACTCAACTTAAGAACAAACCTACAGACCCTATCTTGTATGTAACCCGGGGACTGCCTGTACTTGGTTCTGGTTCCTTACAGATAACAACCTTTCTAATGGTCTACAGTGGAAAACCCATGGAAATTTTATGAAAAATGGCACAACTCTGATGTGGTTTTGTCAATAAACTGACATTTATGGCTAAAGCTGGCCAAACAGGAGTCCAGATTTAGAAATGTAACTTACCGTAAAGCGGCTCAGCGACAGCCCCTTCTCCTTTCTCTCCTAAATGAAAATGATATATATCTATTACAACAAGTGTTATAAGAGGAGTAACCCTTCCATAGTTCTTAACTTACCTTTCTGGCCTGGAGGTCCCATCTTTCCTGGCGCCCCCACAAATCCCCTTTCACCTGTAGAAAAGAAATTGCATTAGCTTTCTATGTGGGTGTAGCCAGAGCAAAGATAAAAATTATTCCTATTCATGTCCTGTCGGGCACAACCTTTATATCCAGGTTCATGAGATGAGATGGTGCTCTATATCTATGGCCATTTTTTGACACAATTAAACACCCATAATGAATCATGCTGAAACATTTGTCAATATTCTATATACATGTATCAGTGACTATAACATGATATAGAGATTATCTTATACAAGTGATAAGTTATTTACACTGTACAAACCTTTGTCTCCTGGTTTCCCAACTTCTCCCTTTTGACCTGGAGAACCAGGATGACCAGGACAACCTCTGAGAATTGACAATTTGTCCGACTCCCCGATCCCTAAAACTTTCACTTCTGTCAATACAAAAAAAAAAATTATATATATATATATATTTATATGTATCTTAAAGGAAATTTCAAACAAAATCTCTCATGATAAAGACTTTCTCACGGATCCAGGCACAGAGACTGTGATAATTTTTTCATATATATTTTTATATTTGTTATCCATGGTTTCCTGCCTTCCAAATTCAACATATAAAATCATGCTATTAGACAGTCTCATCCTCGCTCTCTGCTCTCCAAGCACTTCCCCCCTCCCTCTGCCTGATGTCATCTCAAAGAGGAAGGATAAGGATAAACATTTAAAATTGTGTCGCAAGCATAGCACCGGGGAGAAGAAGGTGAACTCCGGCAGACCTGATCGGGGAAGCGACACATGCAGGATATCGGGCGGACGCTTGTAGTGAATCGTGGCAGACTTCATCCTCGTCAGACATTCCAGATCAGGGATCGTGCAGGGACCGGGGGAAAGGGGAAGTGCTCCTGCACAGAGTAACAGCCTGTGAAACTCTGGAAACACCCCAGATCCCTTCTGGCTCTTTAGCATAAATATAAAAGATGATTTTAGAAGGAAGGAGGCTATGGATGACAAATATAAGAAGGTCACCACAGTCACGGCACCTGGATCTATGATTAAGTCTCACTGGTTTTTCATGCTTGATTTTGATGGTAAATTTCCTTTAAGTGATGCAAACTTAAAGGAAGTCTTTCTGAAGAACTCACCTGGACATGACTGATCACCACCAGAGAGCTTAGACACCAGTCCAAGTAAGAGCAGCACTGACAGGTACATGACGGTGTTAGGAGGGGTAGATGTCCTCTCTCTATACTGTTGTACTGATGTAGACAATATATACCATGTGATGCCTCCTAATGCTTGGTGCTGGACTTTGTAGAATATTAACAACAGACTGAATTTTATAAGTGAGTGATTAATCCTTGCTGTACCATTTGTTGTGCTCTATTAATGTTAATGGGCCATGAAGAAATGTGCAGAGTCTAGCTGCAGGGGGCCATAAGGACTTGGGGGAGTAAGTCAGGACTAGGTAAATGGTTTATTGCAGTAACAAGAGCAAGGGTTATGTACTCAATGGATTTGGATATAGAAACTGCCCACCATGTATGGGGTGTGGGTTAGGTACACGACATATAATGGTGGGGTTTAGATATTTAGATTTAGTTTCAAGAGAAGTGGACATTGGCCCACATTTACTACAAACAGTGCAGTCTGTACTAGGTGCAGTAACCTGTGTAGTGTGCAGGTGGCGCCAGATTCAGGATTTGTGGCACCCCCTGCACTGCCCTGAACGGGCGACACGCTTCTGTCGGACTTTGGATATTAAATGTGTTGCACGGTGTGACTGAGCATGCAATGTCCGACAGAAAACTGGCGCAGAAGCCATAGTTAATCTGGGCCATTGTGTTTTGAAGTTTGGTCACTAAATTTAAGCCTGTAGAACTTGCTTATTGGACTTGTAGGACTGATCACCCTAAGGCAGTGATGGCGAACATATGGCACGGGTGCCAGAGGTGGCACTCGGAGCCCTTTCTGTGGGCACCAAGGGCTGTCACCCCAGGACAAAGTTCACCAGACAGGGCTAGAATCTTCCTGCAGTTCTCTTTTGAGGTCCCCTTGCTGGCTCCATGATTCTTCCAGTACAAAGAGACCCTGGCAAGAAGCTACAATGATGTCTGAATAAGCTCTCCTGCTTTCAACTTTATTGAAATTTATTTCCTATACTCAGGAGATCGATACGATTGAATGTTTTGGAATAACACGGATCAATAATTTACTTTTTAAATTCTCATGTTGGCACTTAAAGGCACATAATTACGTTTTGGTTGTTATTTGGGCACGGGGTTCTAAAAGTTTCACCATCACTGCCCTAAGGGTTCATTCACACGGCCGTATGAGGGGACGTACATGCGGCCGAATATACATCCCCATAGACAGCAATGACGGCCCGGCGGCGGTATGCGTATACCGCATAAAGATAGAGCATGTTGTATCTTTTTGCAAGTGTGTGGCCGTGCGCCGCTGTTTTCTATGGAGGGAGAAGGGTCACCTCCTCCTCCTCTCCTGCACAGGTCGGTACCGCGTGTGAATGTGCCCTAGGGTCTGCAACTCAAGTACCCAGCTTGTCAGAGGTCCTCTGGTTAGGCTGCATTCTACTATCCTATGGGACAACATCTCCACCTAGTGACAGCCATAGGTACTTACAATGTACACTATTCCTGCACTATTATTATATATACATTATTATGTATGTGTGTGTTAAAGAGGACCGGTCACCCAGAAATTCGGCACTAGGAGATGCTTACTAAAAAAAAAACTGCCCTGAATTAAGGTGGTGCTGAAGAGTAGCTTCCAACGCCGTTTCCTGAATGTCAGCAAAGTGTTGGGAATACAAGTTCTGGGAAGACGATTATAGAACGGACATCCTGGTAACCTTATATGAGAGCCATTTGTTCCATAAAGAATGGGAGAATAGGAGAGAATGTGACAGTACAGGCGGTCCCCTACTTAAGAGCACCCAACTTACAGACGACCCCTAGTTACAAACACACCTCTGGATGTTGGTAATTTATTGTACTTTAGTCCTGGGCTACAATAATCAGCTGTAACAGTTATCACAGGTGTCTGCAATTACGTTTTATTATTACTCCTGGTTCTTATGACAACTCAACATTTTTAAAATCCAATTGTCACAGAGAGCAAAAAGAATTTCATAGGGGTTACAATAATAAAATATACAGTTCTGACTTACATACAAACTCAACTTAAGAGCAAACCTACAGAACCTATCCTGTACATAACCCGGGGACTGCCTGTATAGAGAACTTTTTTTATTGAATCTGGCCACACATAAAGCAAACGCATGGGCAAAGTTGGATCCCTTTTGGATGCCAGGTTAAAGGAATTCCGTTATATATATTTAAATTTAGGCCATTTAACCTCAAGAGTGGACATTGGGGCAGATTTACTTACCAGGCCCATTCGCGATCCAGCGGCACGTTCTCTGCGCTGGATTCGGGTCCGGCAGGGATTCATCAAGGCAGTTCCTCCGACGTCCACCAGGTGGCGCTGCTGCGCTGAAGTCCGCTGGAATGCCTCGAAATACACCGATCTATCCAGGATGAAGGTGAGTGAAATTTTCGCAGCACAATTTTTTTTTTAAATGCAGCGGTTTATATTCGGAAATATTCGGGTAACACGTCGGGAAAACGCGAATCGGGCCCTTAGTAAATGACCCCCAGTCTGTCTGAAAATAGGGTGGGGGGGGGGGGAGTGGATGGTCTGTACATTGTCCATGGTATTTAGATGTAGAACTAGAGCAGCAAACTGAAGCTACTGCCTGGGTACGGGAAATTATATAGCCAATATACTGGGTTACTCCAACCCTGCCCCTGCCAAACTTAACCCTTCATACTCCACTCCTCCTCAATGACATCATAACTATGACACGTATGGAATATACATAAGGTATTTTGAACATATATTTATAGATTTACAGTATATAATTCCAGGACTGCTTCTAGGTCTCCTTCTAAATAGGCCTAATCTTCATTTCTCCATGCTTATATGGGTAGTTATTTCTTCTTGCAATGAACAAGTTGAAGTTTTCTGGTCTGGAGGGGTGTGATCTTTGGTAATATAATCCATTAAGGTTTGGCTTGGGACAATTCTTATACCACCAGCCGCCTTTAAAGCGTTCGGAACAGTGGCTTTCATCCAAGTCATTGTCTTGATCTTTAGTACTAAACTTCATGTTGAGCTCCTCAGTTATAAAATCTAATAAAAAAAACAACAAGACAAATCACATATCAGAATAGCTTGTCATCTATTTTTTTATGCCATCTTCACCCTTAAAGGGGTTGGACACTCTTTTACATAAGTTGTGCCCATGTGCCTTTATTGCATTGTGTATGATCCCTAAATGTTCATCAAGTGATTCAGCGTCCCTGCTTCTTACTTTTGTGCTGTCTTCAAACCCTCCATGATTCTTTGATTACATGTTTTGACACATCCTGCCCCCCCCCCCTCCCCTCTTACTGTCTCTGTCAGCCAGGACAGACTGTGAGAAGAAAATTACAGTGGGAGAGAGGAAGCTGAGTTCAGCATGGGCAGAACAGGGAAATGATGAAGCATTTAAAGGAGGCAAAAAAAAATGGCCATCCCCTTTAAACCACTTCCAGATCAGCTTTAATCTATGCGGAAACCTGGAATTCCCTCTTAAGTTTCCATATAACAATGGGTTTTCTAATCTGGAAATTTGCCCTTAAAACCTGACAATTCATGTTTCAACATACCCTTCTTACTATAGGATGCATCCCAGATTTAGACATTTACACACACAGCTCTGCTTCATCCATACATTTACACACACAGCTCTGCTTCATCCATACATTTACACACACAGCTCTGCTTCATCCATACATTTACACACACAGCTCTGCATCATCCATACATTTACACACACAGCTCTGCTTCATCCAAACATTTACACACACAGCGCTGTTATACACAAACAAACAGAAATAGGAACACTCACCACTACTGCATACACTGTGCACTACTATACACACACACTGACCGGGCTATACACATAAATACACACACAGCTCCACTATATACATATAAAGAACACACTGGGAAGTACTACACACATGAATACATACACAGCTCTGCTATACACATATAAGGAACACACTGGGAAGTACTACACACATGAATACATACACAGCTCTGCTATACACATATAAGGAACACACTGGGAAGTACTACACACATGAATACATACACAGCCCTGCTATACACACATAAGGAACACACTGGGAAAATACATCATCCGATCTCCGTTACAGCGGTCAGGAGGGTCTGGAAGTGCTGGATCCTCCTGACCCTCGATCTATAAGACACAGGCACTTATTAGCAAGATTTTTTGTTGCTAAAAAGTGCGTCTTATAGTCCAGAAAATACTGTATATAGATATAAATTATGGACCCAATATTATATATCAAATAGCATTTACAGAAGGAAACTCCTATGTCATGAGTTTCCTGATGATAATCATCTATATAATTGTAACAACACTATTGCTCACCCGAAGTTCCTTCCAGAAAGGTCCCAAGCAATAATTGGTATTTCTGTGATTCATCTAAGATTTTGAAGCTTGCGTACTTGGCGAACACCTTTGTACCATCAAATTCTTGTTGATCGACACGAAGCTCCCATGTTCCTTCATAGAGAAAGATATGGAGAACATTATTAAGCTCTATAAAAGGAAAATAAAAGGTGGGGAAATTGAAAGATGTAACCGTCTTAGGTGTATAATCCATGTTATCCCACCTCTAGTCCAGGTTTTTGCCAATTATAATTCTTAAAAAATGCATAACAAAATCAACAGCTTGGATACCTCAGTACTGTGTCCAAAAATGAGCAGAACAGTCATTAAAGGGGTATTCCTCCCAAAAAGACAAGTTTCTTAAATGTACTCAGGATAACAAAATAACACATCCGCTAATTCACTGTTATTAACAAAAATACAACATTTTACAGATATAAGTCCAACCTGTCTCTATCAGTCCTGGTGTACACAATTTCAGTTGCCCCTAGTCCTGTAACTTCTGACTTTAGGGTCGGAGAAGCCATCTTGGTTTTATGTCTGACGGCTGTGGAGCTGAGATTTCTCTCTCTGTCTCTAGCCCCTCCATCTGCAGTCCAGGATAGAGATCACACTGATACACAGACACTGACATCCTGCCGGCAGCAGCAGCGTGAGCAGTGTAAAGCTACAGACAGATAAGTTCTTTATCAGGGGAGGGGGAGGAGGGCACAGCAGATCTAGTGTGTTGTGGAATAGCAGAGGTGTAAGAGAGCTGATTGTCATTGTGTGTAATAGGCATCTTATGGATCTCATCATCTTTGATCTGTCTCATCTCTATGTGTCAGATACTAGTGCAATGTTCAGAATCCAGATGAAAGTGTATATAACCTGTACCCTGATAATCTTACCACATTTTCAGCTCACAGAACTAGATGGATCATAATGGATCATAATGGGGCAGATTTACTTACCCGGTCCGTTCACGATCCAGCGGCGCGTTCTCTGCTGTGGATTCGGGTCCGGCCGGGATTCATTAAGGCAGTTCCTCCGACGTCCACCAGGTGGCGCTGCTGCGCTGAAGAGCATCGGAACGCACTCAAGTTCACCGGCCTATTCCTAGTGAAGGTAAGTGTAAGCTCCGCGACACTTTTTCTTTTTTTAAATGCGGCGGTTTTTCCGAATCCATCTGGTTTTCGTTCGGCCACACCCCCGATTTCCCTCACGTGCATGCCGATGCGCCACAATCCGATCGCGTGCGCCAAAATCCTGGGGCAATTCAGGTAAAATAGGCGCAGATGGGAAATATTCGGGCAACACGTCGGGAAAACGCGAATCGGGCCCTTAGTAAATGACCCCCAATGTGTCTGCTTAGAGAGTCTCTGCCCACTCTAACTATCAGAGTGATAGGAGTTGCAACAGCAAGAAAACTGAGTAAAATTGTGAAGTAAAGGGTTAAAAATCATCTTTATTGTGTAAACATCACTAGGGGATTGAAATTTGAGAATTTTCTTGGATGGGAAAACCCTTTTTAAGGAGATGGTCCTCAGGCTTTTCATTACCTGTTGAAGTTATTTGATGGATATTATAATTTCCCAGCCAAAATTCATTCAGCCGACTTCCAAATCCTTTCTTATATTCATCCCAAGTGCGGTAGAAGTCCACTGACCCATCCCAACGTCTCTGTATGACCTAGAGTAAGAGAAGAGGCGGTTTTCGGCATTGGGCCACATCTACTCATAGCGAGTATCATCACTATAGATATAGACCTGGTCTGGACAATAAAGTCTACACAAAGACTGCTATTATCCTAGACACATACAAAGTCCTAGAATTTAAGCATTTTCTCTGACCTAAAGAAAATACTGAGCTACCGTTCTTTTTTTTTTTTTTTTTTTGCAATGGATCCATATTCCCCCAGACAATCTCTCCACGGTCATATATTCAAATGCTGTAAATACTTACAGTCCACCCCCCTCCATCAGTGTCCATATCACACAGGACCTTAAGGGGCTGGTGGCCATCCGGGTATATGGTGTACCAGTCACTGAGCACTGCCCCCTGATTCTGTACTTCTTTGCAGTTCCTGGCAGCTGGGAGACACATATATAAGCATAAAACTCCATGTTAAAGGTTGTTTGGTGTACAAAAATATTTTAGTAAATTATTATCTAGTAGAAAAATAGGGTTTCCCCATTTAGGTTGTGATGGTTACAGATGACGTCATAACACCCACAATTTTCAGCAAACACCTGTGATGTATGAAGAGGGCTCAGCCCGCGAGCACTTCCCCCATACTACCTCTGCCGCCTACGTACAATTACGGCAGTTTCGTCCACAGGGTTAATTGTAGTGGAGCTCCCTTTGACCTCTAACCCTAATAATAAGAATCTTTATATAGCGCCATCAAATTCTGTAGCGCTTTACATATCATAGGGGACATATACAAATATAATATTACATTACAGAGAACAAACATATGGAACAATAAGAGAGAGGGCCCTCAAATATTTTGTATATACATACATATGTACATTTACTTACCCGGTCCTGTCGCGATCCCTGATTCGGAATGTCCGACGAAGATGAAGTCCGGCGCGATTCACCAACATTGTGCGCCCGAAATCCTGCATCTGTTGCTTCCCCCGATCAGGTCCGCCGGAGTTCACCTTCTTCTTTCCGGTGCTTGTAAGTGGGTTTCTTGCGACACAATTTCTGATGTTAAATCCTGGGCATTGTCCGAATCCGTCGGATTGTCCAACGGCCATGCCCCCCGATTTGTGTCGCGTGAAAGCCAGCGACGATGCACCAAAATCCAATCACGTGAGCTAAAAACCCCTGTTAAATGCAGCGCTAATCGGAAATCGTCGGGATTCCCACCGAAAATGCGATCCCTGGACCCTTAGTAAATGAGCCACATAATTTTTATTAGATTTTTAAATTTTTGACAAAAAGTACCGGTATTATTATACAGAGTCTCATACATCAAACACTTGTGCTCCTGGAGATAATGCAGGGTGCTTCTCAAATGTTTGGGTTAGAGTGCGGTGTGCTGTAGGGAGTCCATTTCAAAATGGTGAGGTTTCCGATTGTACCCCTGGGTACAGAATATTGGGTAGTAAGGAGTTTAGAGAGACTTGGGAGATAGGATAGTAGTTTGGTTCTTTGGACTTACTGTATAGAGGCACAGCTGTACCACTGTCTCCTTTCTCTCCTATAAGAAACAGATAAAGACAAGATTGATCAGAAGTTTCCTGCAGTTGATACTACAATACTCTTGCCATTAACCCCTTCCTGATGCGCGGCGTGGGTCTCGGTGCATGGAGAGGGCTCGCGGGCCGAGCCCTCTTCATAGCCGGTAAGTCTTTGCTGCATATCACAGCAAAGGCTTACCGGTAACACCCGCGGTCGCCAATCGCGGGTGCTTTCACGTCGATCGCCGCCGGCAATGCTGCCGGTGGCTTCAAAAAGATGGCGCCGCATGGGTGCCGCCATCTTGCAGCGGATTGTCGCTCCCCGGGGAGCGGAGATCCGTTGCCATGACAGCTTCAGGTCTCACGAAGGCCCGAAGCTGTCTCGTTTTAACCCATTCATTACAATGAAGTAAAATCCCCATATACTGCCATACTGTAGTATGGCAGTATATGGTAGGATCGATCAGACAACCTATGGTTAAAGTACCCTAGGGAGTCTGAAAAATAGTTAAAGTAAAAATTAAAAAAAGTTAAAAAAAAATTATAATAATAAAACCTAAAAATTCTAATCACCCCCCTTTCCCTTGAACTGATACAAATATTAATAAACAGTAAAAATCATAAACACATTAGGTATCGCCACGTCCGAAAATGCCCGATCTATCAAAATATAATAACGTTTTTTCACTGCCTTTAACCCCATAACGGAAAATAGCGTCCAAAGTCAAAAATGGCATTTTTTTGCCATTTTGAAAAATATAAAAAGATTAATAAAAAGTGATCAAAAGGTTGCACAGTCCTAAAAATTGTAGCAATGAAAAACTTCATCAAAAGTCGCAAAAAATGACACCACCCACAGCTCCATACACCAAAGTATGAAAAAGTTATTGGCGCCAGAAGATGGAAAAATCCCCCCCAAATTCTTTGTACAGGAGGTTTTAATTTTTTTAAATGTATGAAACCATTATAAAACCTATACAAATTTGGTATCCCTGTAATCGTACCGACCCAAAGAATAAAGTAGACATGTCATTTGGGGTGCACAGTGAAAGCTATAAAATCCAAGCCCACAAGAAAACATCGCAAATGTGTTTTTTCACCATTTTCACTGCATTTGGAATTTTTTTTCCCGCTTCCCAGTACACGGCATGGAATATTAAATACCACCACTATGAAGTGCAATTTGTTACGCAGAAAATAAGCCGCCACACAGCTCTTTATGGGGAAAAATAAAAAAGTTATAGATTTTTGAAGGTGGTGAGTGAAAAATGGAAGTGAAAAAACTAAAACAGGGCAAGTCGTTAACGGGTTAAAAGATTCGCAAATACCAACTGGAAGGACAAAACAAAAATTACTTTTAACAGGGGCATAATGTTATGGGGTGCAGTGGGTGCCCAGGAGCGTCTCATCCCCATACTAAAAGACCAATCCTAAAACATTTACAATTTAGTTAGTGCAGATTTTGCATTTGTTTCATATTTCCAAGTTTCCATTTCATTTGTAACTCATTGGCCTGATACAAAGCTAAAGCCCCACTGCGTAGCAAAATAAGTACCCGAAAACTACTGAGACAGAGGCTCAGATTTACTATTAGTGAGGAAACAGCTACTAGGTGCAGTTTGCCCCACTAATGTGCAGCGGACGACAAACTCATGAAGAGCGGATCCTGATCTACATTAATGTGGTGCACGCTGCACGTGCCCAAAGTGCAGGAACTGTGTGCAAAAACAAATTTTTTTTTCGCCATAAATATGGCGTCTGGTGCGCACCAGAATGCCCTTTTCTGTGCATGGGATTGTGTTGCGGAGCGCATAGCGCGGCCACAACACAATACTAGCGCAAACACTTCATAAATACACATGCAACCAGTATAGTAAATCTCTCCCAGAATCTTTACTAACCTTTTTCACCTGGAGGTCCAGCCACTCCTGGCGTCCCAGCAGATCCGCCTTGTCCTGGAAGAAAACATTCTCTAAGTATCCCAGCAGATAGAACATATCGGGGCAGATTTACTTACCCGGTCCTGTCGCAATCCAGCGGCGCGTTCTCTGCGGAGGATTCGGGTCTTCCGGCGATTCGTGCGCCCCCAATGTCCTCCAGGTGTCGCTGCTGCGCTGAAGACCGTCAGAGTTAACTGGAGTTCACAATCCTACAATCAGATCGCGTGCGCCAAAATCCTGGGGCAATTCAGGGAAAATCGGCGCAAATCGGAAATATTCGGATAACCCGTCGGAAAAAACACGATTCGGGCCCTTAGTAAATGACCCCCATCATCTCAATTCTTCATGCAGCGTTGTTATTAGCTATAGTCTCATTACATGTCATAGTTCTTTACTAACCTTTCTCACCCGGAGGTCCAGTCTTTCCTGGCAACCCAACAGATCCCGCTTGTCCTAGAAGGTATAGAAATAGAGTCATATGGGGAGATTTATCAGAAGTGTCTAAGAGCAGAACTATGCAACCAATCAGAGCTCAGCTTTTATCTTCCCACAGTTGTTTATAAAATGAAAGCTGAGCTCTGATTGGGTTCCATGGGCATCCAGAACAGCTTTATCTCAGAGACTCATGATAAATCTCCCTTATATAGGGTTCTACATGTGAGAGTCCTACAGCAAAGATAAATATGAAGTCCCTTTCAGGATCTGGCTGACACCACCATATCGTTCAGTATACACCCATTACAGTGGTGACAAGACTCATGTTAGTGACACCCACATGGGCTGTGTCTAAAGATCCACAGAATATACCTGTCCTGAGAAGCGTCAACATTATAGGGAATATCTTTCACAACCCATAAACCTTAATACTTCATAACTTGTACAAACCTTTGTCTCCCGTTGTCCCAACTTCTCCTTTTTGCCCCGGAAGGCCGGGATAACCAGGACAGCCTCGAAGAATTGATAATTTATCTGACTCCCCGATCCCTAAAACTTTAAGTTCTGCCAAAAGAAAACAGTTTATGTGAGGAGTGGAACATGAATGTACCCTCAAATATCATGTTGTAAAAACTTTTAAGATTTTGTTAAACTTCTTTTCCTAAAACAATGTCAAAATACACAATACAGTAGTATACAGGCGGTTCCCTACTTAAGAACACCTGACTTACAGGCGACCCCTAGTTACAAACGGACCTTTGGATATTGGTAATTTATTGTACTTTAGTCCTAGGCTACAATAAACAGCAAATGTGTCTGTAATTAAGATTTATTGTTAATTCTGGTTCTGATGACAATCCAAAAGTTTTCAAATTCAATTGTCACAGAGACCAAAAAAATTCTGTCTGGTGTTACGATTATAAAATATACAGTTCCGACTTACATACAAATTCAACTTAAGAACAAACCTACAGAACCTATCTTGTACGTAACCCGGGGACTGCCTGTATAAGGGGATTTAGTGCAAATAATAATAGCAAAGTGCTGAATATCACCTACTCTAATAGATAGATATAACTCATGTACTCACCAGGACATGACTGATCCCCGCTACAGAGCCTCGACACAGATCCAAGTAAGAGCAGGACTGATACGTACATGATGGTCTCAAGAAGATGTTCAGATCTGTCCTCCAGTCCCCACACATACTCTCTAAATAAAGTGGTCATGAGGTCATTCATTTTAATATGCATGTCATGTGACAGCCCCAACTACGTGTCCCTAGGGAGTCGGACTTCAGATAAAAGAAGTGGGAGGGAAAATGGGATGGAAAATAATGAGGAATTCTGTGGGGCCAAAAAGTAACCTTGAAAAAAGTTTCAAAAGACTTTATTTCAAGGAAAAGCTTTTACGTTTTCTACAGCTTTCATGTACAGTTATCTGACTCAGCTTTTGTAATGTAAACTAAGATATTTTATAGTCACCGACTCCTTCTTTGGTGGTTTGGTGAAGATCCAGGATACACAATCAGCTCTCCTGCTTTGTAGTGCTGGGGCGCATGCGCCAGAGCTTCCGAGAACTCGGTGACGTTACCAGCTCTCGGGAGGGAGAAAGGGAGTGCGGGCAAGGCTGTCTGATTGAGCCTGCGCGCATGTATAATCATGGTAATAACGGATCGCAATGCGCCCTGTGTTCCGAACACAGGCTCACTTAAGGCTCATTAGCATAATTTTACATTTTTACACTGAAACTGCTCAATTCCTTACCTGTACAAGACCTTGATCCTGGTGGTAGATTTCCTTAAGATGGTTCCTGAACTATACGATACGTAGTTCCTAGCGTCCTTCAAATATGTCTATACACATCCTTCACATGCTACTAAACGCTGAACCCATTCCATCTGTTCTGACCCCTGCCTGAATGACCATTATGACTCTGTGCCACCTGCCCTGAATTACGTTTATGTACAAACACTGCCTGCCCTGACCTCGGCTTGTCCACTGACCACATCTTTACCTCTCACTTTGGTGCCACATGCTAGTATCTTTCAATCTGCATAATTCAGCTGCAACTAAAAAGAGATGTCTCCAAGGAGGTAGCCACCTGGCAGTCCAGATCACTGTAAAGGAGTATAGTCTGAAAACTAGGGAATCACTACCCCCCCCCCCCAACCCCCCTAAACCGATTAGGCATAATGTTGATGCCATCCTTGGTAAATGTTTAAATACCAGGAAAACACTGCATGGTCAGGCTTTGCATCCTGATACACAAATGGAAAATTTAAGCTGTTAATATCTTTTGGGACAAAACATGTCTTTCGGTTGTATTATTGTTGAAAAACTTTAATGTGAAATATGTGCATGTTAACTTTTCTGTTATATTTCTTTGAAAAATGATAATAAAAATACAATTATATAAAAAAAAAGAAAACTAGGGAATCACTTAGACAATATCATTAGGTGTAGTCCTAAGTCAAATCTGAGTCATATCCCACTTGTTGTAGAATTTCTTGTGGTCACATGATGGTCTCCACGCTCCAGGAAATGGAGGACATCATTTAGGAAATTGGAGGTGCTCTGAACTCCAGGACTCCTCTTTTTGCTTCCTTATGTTATTTTACATGTGTGGGTCCCTTCCTCTTAAAAGATTATTGAGTCATCTGGTTCCCTCAGGCCAGGAGGCTGCTGCCTTATCCCAGAAGATAAAAGGTCCCATCTTAATGCGGTTATCCAACATTAAAGGAAACCTACCACTTGAAGTGGCAGGTTTCAGATGGAAATACCGAGCACCAGCTCAGGGTGAGCTGGTGCCGGAGCTTATTTTTGTTAGTGTTTTAAACCGCTGTATTGCGGTTTAAAACACTTTTTAAACTTTATAGCCGGCGCAGGGAGGTACGCGCTCGGCGCTTACCATGCGCGCGGCTACATAGGAAGTGAAGGAGAGCCGCGCGCCTGGTAAGCGCCGAGCGCGTACCTCCCTGCGCCGGCTATAAAGTTTAAAAAGTGTTTTAAACCGCAATACAGCAGTTTAAAACACTAACAAAAATAAGCTCCGGCACCAGCTCACCCTGAGCTGGTGCTCGATATTTTCTTCTGAAACCTGCCACTTCAAGTGGTAGGTTTCCTTTAATAATAACTTTAGTAATGGGCTGAGGGCAGCGAAAAAAAACAAACCACCTAACACTGCTGTGCCTCATGTTTATAGGGGCATGGCAGCTCCACTCCGACAATTTCCGGCGGCCTGGCATGCCCACCCGCTACAGCGCCAAACATAGGGAGGGTTGGGCTTGGCAGGTGAGCGGTGTTGACGAAGTGGAGCTGGTAAATAAACAGTGGTGTAGTAGAGACCGACGGCAGTGCGGGACACCGGGAGCGCTGAGGGATGTAAGGTTAAATTTCATTTTTTCACAGCAGCCCGACAGTAAAGTAATAATAATAATAAATAATAATTATTATTTATTTATATAGCGCACACAAATTACGCAGCGCTGCACAAAGCATGTCAAATTGGTGGTAAATGTTAGATAACAAGATTTTTTCTGTGAATTTTCATTTCTTCCCAGGATTGCCATAATCATGAGATTGATGGTGAACAGAGCTCCTTCATTTTCTCAATGGAGGAAATTGATAAATAGTGGAAATATAGGGGCACATTTAAGCCCCTTCCACACTGGCGTTTTTCACGCGCGAGTTCTGCGCGTGCATTTGACGCGCAGAACTTGCATTGCACTCTGTCCCATTGTATTCAATGGGTCTTTCTTCATTAGCGTTGGTTTTAACGCGCGTGCTTGCGTTCGTTTTCACGCGCGTCAAAATCGCAGCATGCTCTACTTTTGCGTGTCACGCGCGTTTTTCACGCCCCATTCAAGTCTATGGAGATGCATCAAGAACGCATTGCACTCGCAATCATTGCAAGTGCAATGCGAGTGCAATGCGTTTTAAACGTAAGGGTTGCTAGGTGACCAGAATAACAGTATTTCCCCTGCTCGCGATCGAGCATTTAATTAAAAAAACACAATGAAGAACAGTGAAGAATAGAATAAAATCATTGAACACAGTGAACACAGGATCATTTAAGATAAAAACACAGTGCAGAACACAGTGCAGAATAGAATACAGATGTTCGGCACATCTGCTTACTTGTCGGGAGATGCGCACGGAACGGTGCGCCCAAAATAGCATGTGAAGAACAATATATATGTGTGAAGAACACATTGCAGATGTATTTAAACATCTGCAATGTGTTCTTCACACACATATATATTGTTCTTCACATGCTATTTTGGGCGCACCGTTCCGTGCGCATCTCCCGACAAGTAAGCAGATGTGCCGAACATCTGTAATCTATTCTGCACTGTGTTCTGCACTGTGTTTTTCTCTTAAATGATCCTGTGGTCACTGTGTTCACTGTTTTTATTCTATTCTTCACTGTTCTTCACATCTGCTAACTTGTTGGGAGATAATATACGCGCGGAACAGTGAAGAATAGATCGCAGATGTTTGCAACTTATCAGAAGACATTATTTTTCAATTAAATAACACATTTTAATCCCAAACCATGGTCCCTTTGAAAAATGCTCGAGTCTCCCATTGAATCGCGCGTGAAAAATGCGCCGAAAACGCAAAACAACGCTAACAACACGCGCGTGAAAAACGCAAAAACGCTAATTACTCCAAGGAAAAATGGAACAAAAACGTCAGTTTTTCACGCATTGCACCCTGACGTGAAATGCAACGCTAGTGTGGAAGGGGCCTTACTAAGAGCAGCACAGTCTGTACTATGTGCAGTTAACTGTGTAGTGTGCAGGGGGCGCCAGATTCACACGTTCTGCATGAATCTGGCGCCCCCTGCATTGCTCCGACAGAATGCACCAGCTTTATTTTGGTGCACAATTAACATGGGGCATGCAACACATTTCTGTCGGACTTTGCATGATAAATCTGGCGCATGGTCGGACTTAGCACCTGAATGGTTGCGTGCGAAACAAATGTGGCACGGACACTTCTTGAATACATGTGCAAGTAGTTTGCATCTCAAAGAGCGTGCAAAGTCCTATAGAATACTAGTGCACGGCCCTTAGTAAATGTGCCCCATGGTTTAAAAAATCGTCCCTTGACCTTCTTAATAAAAAACATTTGCGGGAATCGCTGTCACATTTCTTGGAGCTGCCTGTGAGTGGTGTGGATAACATTTTCCATATTTCATTCCTTGTTTTTTTAGATTTTTTTTAAAAATTACAATGGTTATTGATTTTAGTTTTATTTCAATGTAAATCGGTTTTGTCTATGGCATTTCATTACAGATCTAGAGCAGCAGTGATAATCATAATCTGTTCTCTCGATGAAGGAAATTCTAGCATGAAAGGAAGCCTACACTAGGTTATCCCACCTTATTGTAACCATCAGGGCCAGCGCCAGCACTGGGCATACTGCTGGGGGGCCCACAAAAGGCTGTACATAAGGAATACATGGGGATAAGGAGTTGTATTTAATGAATCCATGTTAGTTAGGGGGGTTTGACTACTGTAACCTGGAGCCCACCATTCCTCAGGGACAACCTAACTATGTGATATGGCCTCCATCGAGACAGCTATATAAGACATTTTGAGTAAATACTTATAAAGTCATAAAACAAATTCTGGTCTTCTTCTCCATCGTCTTCTAGACAGACCTTATCTTCATCTCTGCATGCTTATATGAGTATTTGTACCCTCTCGCAGAGTGCCAGTTGATGCCATCAGCATAGGAGGTCTGGGGTCCTTGGTGGTATAACCCATTAAGGTTTGCCAAGTGGCAATTATTATACCACCAGCCGCCTTTGAAGATTTGGGAGCAGTGGCTTTCATATATGTCGTTGTCTTGATCTTTAGTACTAAACTTCATGTTGACCAAATCTCCCATGGAATCTCCTGCAAAATGAAGAAGACAGATCATTTATCAGAATGGTTTGTCAGACACTAAGGTCTCATTCACACAACATGTCCTGTAACTCTCCATGTGCAGTCACGTTGTGCTCACTCCACCGTGACCGGACGCCTTAGGCGTTAGGTAATATCTGGACGCAAATGGTGCGTCCAGATATCGGTCCCCATTCAGTTGGTGTGAATGTACCCTAAGGGTGATCTCGACATTGGGGCCAATATGACTAGCCAGTGGTATCCTTGGTTGTTTTGCCACCCATAAAAGAAAGGGAATTGCACCAACCAGGGCTGATCTCCTCTCCTCCCTCTTTTGTTTGAGGCTTAGAGGACATAAACCATCAGAATTTCTGATGATAGACTGCCCAAACTTACTTGGCCCTTCCAATTTTTTGTGTGTGGAACCGTTTTTCTTAACTTCAGGAACATCAGCGTAGAAAAATATGCTAATGAGCCAGAGGTGCTCCAACCTATGTCACTGGATCATCTCTTGGCTTTGCGGTATAATTATATATGCACAACCCCATTCTCTGAAGTTAAGCCTGATGTAACTGGCTGTCTCCAAATCAGCGGGCGGGACCAAGCTAAACTTCAGAGAGTGGGGGCGTGCATATATAATTAGACCGCAGAGCCAAGAAGTGCTCAGGTGACGTAGGTGGAAGCGTCTCAGGTTCATTAGCATATTCTACCAAGGGCTTTTTGCAGATAGATGGTGATGTTCTAGAAGTTAAAGGGGTTTACCCATGAAAAAAGTTAGACCCTATACACGAAATAGGACTAAAATTGCTGATGGATGGGGGTCTCAGTGATGAGACACTCACAGATCCCGAGAATGGGGATGTCGCCGCTCTCCGAGATGAGCGGAGAACCTGGCTGTGCATGTCCGGTGCTGCCACATTCATCTCTACGGAGCTGATGGAGCCAACCGAACCCCCTTTCTCGTGATCTGTGGGGTTCTCCTCACAGAGACCCACACTGATCAGCAAGTTAGGCCCTATCCTGTGGATGAGGCCTAACTTGTTTTGTGGGCAAACCCCCTTTAAGAAAAAAGGTTCCACATACTAGAAAAAGGAAGTTTGGGCAGTCTACCATCACAAATTATGTTAATATTAATTTAAAGGGGTTTCTCACAGGATAGGGATAAATATCCGATCGCGGTGTGGATGATTTCTGAGACCTCGGTCAATTGCAGAAAGCAGGACTGCAAGTTCCACATAGATGCATAGTATTGCAGACTTGTGGAATTGGCTGGAATTGGCCATGCACTGCAGGCTTGAAAGTCCATAGAAGAGAATGGGGCAGATTTACTTACTGCTGTTCTTGCGACACAAATTGTTTTTTAAATTCCACGGTTTTTCTGAATCCGCCGGGTTGTCCGTCGGCCACACCCCCCCCCCCATTTCGGTCGCGTGAAAGCTGGCGCCGATGCCTCAAAATTCGATTGCGAGCGCCAAAATCCCGGGGCCATTCGGCGCAAATTGGAAATCGTCGGGAAACCTGAAGAAAGTGCGCGATTCGGACCCTTGAGCCCCAATGAGGTCAATGCTCCATATCTTACTATTATTATAAAGGTGGGCATGTGGCACCACCAGGACTCCCCATTGGCAGTCATGTGCTGCCTGCTATTTAACCAATTGCATCTTTAAGACATAGTTGCGCATATTTACTAAGGTCTGTGCTCCCAAAAAAAGCTTGTGCACTCTGTCAGAGCAGTGCAGGGGGGCGCCAGAGTCATGAAGAATGTGTGCCAAAAATCCTGAATCTGGTGCCCCCTGCAGACTACACAGGCAAACTGCACTGTTCTTAGTAAATGATTATAAGAGCAGCGCTGCAGAGCTTCTTAGTTCTTGGCTCTACAATACAGATAGTACAATGATGTCATCAAGCCACCTATGTCCTTGCTGTACCCCGTCAGAAAAGGAAGCTGGAGGTAAGTACTTTTTGTGTGGGCACTGATATGTCTCTTTTGGCCATCACAGTGGAACAGTAAAATGTAAAGATGCTAAAAATCATCTTGAAGGACTCTACATACAAGCTCTACACAGCTTTAATAAAACTATAAGTCACCTGCAGTTCCTTCCTTAAAGGCTCCAAGCAATAATTGGTATTTCTGAGATTCATCCAAGATTTTGAAGCTTGAATACTTGGCAAACACTTTTTTACCTTCAAACTCTTGTAGATCGATGCGAAGTTCCCATGTTCCTTAATAGAGAAGAAGATTGAGAACATAGTAGAGCTCAATACAGGGAAACTAAAATGGTGATTAAAACAGATGTTACAATGAGTCCTACAGCGACATCATGGATGTTTTAGGGAAATCTCATTTAGGGAGGAGAAGTACAAGTCAGTAAAGTGGCAATGCTAAGAGATGTTTAACACAATAATTAGCCAGGGCCTAGAAGATATGAAGACTTTGAGTAATGTACGAGCCAGCCTATGTAATCCTTACTGTAGATGTAGATGGTGTGTGTGTACCAGGGGTATAACTAGGAGAGGCAGGGCCCATGGCAGACTTCTGAAGGCGGACCCCTTAAAAATTATGCATATTTATATATGCACATTTTTATATCATTTATATTTACACACATATATATATATATATACATATATATATATACTTTCATACACACATACAGTTCTACACTTATACACACATTTATACATTCTTACAAACATACATACATTTATACACTCATGCATACAGTATATACACTTCTTTTACACACATACAGTACATGTGTATCTTATACACACACATACAGTTCTACTCTCATACACACACATTTATACATTCAAGCATACACACAAGCATACATACATTTATACACTCATGCATACAGTATATACACTTCTTTTAGACACATACTGTATAGACGTATATAGAGAATAAACAAATCACATATACACACATACAGCATATATATATATATATATATATATATATATATATATATATATATACCACACACAATAAACAGGCATGAAGTAGTGTTTAGGGAATCTGTTTTCCCCTGCCCCAACATTTCTTATCTGGGCTGCCAGCTCTGGTGTGTACTGTGAAAGATGTGCACTGTTACATACATATTATGCTGTATAATGTGCAGCATAATATGTATATATGTATTCTTTAGTGTGGAAGGTTGGCTGGCTGGTCCCCCAGACACTATGGGCCCCGTAGCAGCTGCCATGGCTGTTACTCCCCTGCGAGTTGTTACGCCCCTGGTGTAGACCATTCTTGGTCTAAGCAACAAAGTTGGACTCTGGGCCCCGGCTCTAGCTTACTTCCTACTACTGCTTAGCCCCCGTGTAAGGTGCAGGTCTATAACAACTCTGAAAAGGCCAGTGTATCACAGGATTATGTGTTCCCAAACAATCCCTGGTGACCTCTGGTGATTATATGGTACATTCCCCCAGTGGAAGGTGTCAAATTTAGCTATCAAACCTTGTCAAGTTTCTGTAAAGTTATTCCAGTCCACTACCTTCTGTCTTCTGTGTTTGACCCTTTTTCTGATCTTGTCCCCCAGTGTGTTTTACAGGTTCCAAACCCCTCTTGTCACAAACCCCTCTTGTCACAAACCCCTCTTGTCACAAACCCCTCTTTTCACAAACCCCTCTTGTCACAAACCCCTCTTTTCACAAACCCCTCTTGTCTGGGTTAGCTGTCACCAACATCAGGACCATTCCAAGATGTAGCCTTTACGAAGACATCTTCTCTGATCCCTGTAAAGGATATTGTGAAGACCAGGGAGACCCCCTGGAAAACACAACTTAGGAATAGCCTAATAGTCAATCCAGTTTGATACCCAGTTGGTCCACATCTGCTGAGTTCTACACTAAAATAAAGGAAAACCATATCATCTAGTCAATAACAAGCCAAGAAGACCATCAACTAGTCAATAACAAGCCAAGTAGACCTTGGATACATGGTAGCCACACCAAAAATGAGCAGGATGATCAATAAGGAGATGGTCCTCAGGCTTCCCATTACCTGTTGAAGTTATTTGATGTATATTATCATTTCCCAGCCAAAATTCATTAAGACGACTTCCAAATCCTTTCTTATATTCATCCCAAGTGCGGTAGAAGTCCACTGACCCGTCCCAACGTCTCTGTATGACCTAGAGGAGGTTGTGAGAAAAGACCTGGTCTAGATTATATGGTCTACAAAAATCTAACACAAACTACCACAAAGAAAAATATTGAGTCACAGGTCAAATATATAGAGAGAGGATAAGATGATGTTATAATGAATCCAGAAGATTCATGTTCATGCTGTATATACTTACAATCCATCCCCCTTCATCAGTGTCCATATCACACAGGACCTTAAGGGGCTGGTGGCCATCTGGGTATATGGTGTACCAGTCACTGAGCACTGCCCCCTGATTCTGTACTTCTTTGCAGTTCCTGGCAACTAGGAGACACATACATAAGTATAAAACTCCATGCAAAAGTTTATTTTGGAAAGAATAAATATTTTTCCAATGTAATTTTTTAGATATTCAGTGTCTTGATCTAATAACCAGTAGAGTGTGAATATAGAGGGGCAGATTTATTTACCCTGTCCCGTCGCGATCCCGCGGTGCATTGTCCATCGAGGATTGGGGTCCGGCGCGATTCACTATTCAAGTTCGTGCGTCCGAGTTCACGCATGTGTCGCTTCTGTGCCAAGGAGTTCACCTGCTTCTTTCCGGTGCATGTAAGTGCTTGATCTTGAGACACATTTCCTTTTTTAAATTCCACGGTTTGTCCCCGATTTCTGTCGCATGCAAGCCTACGCCGATGCACCACAATCCGATTGCGTGCGCCAAAAACCTGGGGCAATTCAGGGCAATAGAGAAATATTCGGGAAACCCGACGAAAGTGCAGCGTTCGGACCCTTACTAATTGAGCCCCAGAGTGTCTAGCGTTCAAATTAAAATGTGTAATACTTTGTTTCTCCTCTGGAGGTGCTGTAGGGAAAATGAACACTGCTAGCAGTGTGTGTCTGCCACTTACATTGATTTTGATCCCCCATTTGATACAGTGTAGCCTTCTTTATCCTTCAGCCTTTGATTGTGTAATCTGCCCCCAGTTTGTCTAAGTTACATTGATGTAATTGGTATATTTTAGCAGTTTTTTTAAAGGAAGGAATTCTTCGTGTCCATTTCATAAAACTAAATTATTTTTTTATTTTTTTGTATGTCTTATTATCCCCTTATTGTGCAGGTAAGTTATATCTTGGTCGATCTGCAAATTTCATTTAGGGCAATATGGATTCTGTGTATAGGGAGAAGTTCACAGAACTTACCATACATCGGCTCAGCCTCACAATTGTCTCCTTTCTCTCCTATAAGAAACAGATGTGGTGGACAAGAGAAGATGATGGCAAAAGAAACAAGAAAACTTTGCAAAACTTGTTTGGAAGTCTTGAAAATACTAACTAGAAAGACATAAGAATAAATCTGTGACTATAGGCACAAGGTGCAGAGGGTGCCCAGGGGCACGAGGCTGCCCATATGAAGAGACCAATATCAATACGTTACAGTTGGGGGTAGGGGAATCTGGGGTAGATTTTGCATTAGGGTCTTGCAGTTTGAAGTTACACCACTGTGCCACACTCAATAATGTAAGATAATGTGGGGCTGTTTGGTCCTCATAGCTGGAAGCTTCATCTGGACCAAGCATATGAACCTACCTATGAATGCACTTTTTTGGACCCTTGAAAAACATGTGACATATCATTTATAACACACTGGCACCAGACAGAACAGATTATGTGAATTTTGTATATAATATTAAAACATTACAAGTCATAGTTCTTTACTAACCTTTTTGACCCGGAGGTCCATCCTTTCCTTGCTCCCCCGTAGCTCCCCTTTCCCCTGAAGAATAAAGCAGTAGTGTTATAATATGGGACGAGGGACCTAATAGCAAAGATAAAAATGAACCCCCTTTCAGAATCTACATGACACTAACAAAACCCTAAAAAGTTCTCAAAATTCATTACAATGGGGATGAAATCATTATGTATCTATGGTCCCGGTGCCTATTGATTATATCTACTAATCTAGAGAAAACCTAAACTGACACCCTTCTACAATATGGAAAATATCTTACACAACCCATAAACTTCAATAGTTATTCACTTTTACAAACCTTTGTCTCCCGTTGTCCCAATTTCTCCTTTTTGACCTGGAGGACCAGGATGTCCGGGACAACCTCGAAGAATTGATAATTTGTCCGACTCCCCGATCCCTAAAACTTTCACTTCTGCCAATAAAAATGCAGTTTCAATGAGGGGGTGGAACAATAGAAATCTTTTTATATAATTTTTTTTTTAAATATAATTTTGCCAACTTTGTGAAACTTTTTGATGTTGCTCCCAAAATCACATCAAAATACATGAGATGCATATACATGATGTACTCACCCGGACATGGCTGATCACTGCTACAGAGTCTGGACATGGATCCTAGTAGGAGCAGGACTGACACGTACATGATGGTCTCAAGAAGAGGTTTAGATCCGTCCCTTGGACCCTACAAGTTCTTTCTAAAAGAATTTGTCACAAAGACTCCCAGTTTTATATGGGTGTCATGTGATCAACACTCCTCCCCTTTGCCGCCGCCTTCTCCAAGGGACATGGACTTTCTCAGGCCGCAGTTCCATGTTTAACTAGTCCCCTCCGACAATTAGGAATTTGCAGAGTTACAACCTATGACAAAGTCTTCTAACCATCATTCAAACTGGAACAATCCCAAAGCAATTACTGTAAATATGAGGGAGGGAAGTCGGGTATAAGAAACCACAGCAATGAATGGGGAAGAAGTTACCCTGGAAAAAAACTGTAAAAGTGGCCCCATTCTGTGGGCGGGGTCAAGAAAGAAGGCGTGACCATGCAATGTGGGTGGAGTTACTAAACTCCATGCAAACTGTTGATAGATGGTCTAAATCAATATGTACAGTGCAGATAAAGAGACTCATAATACTGCCTCCCTTGCACAGGAAAAAAAGGCTCTTTTTTTAAAAGAACACAACTTAATACTGCCTTATATATACACAAGAAACTACTGCAATACCTTCTCTGATAAACAAGACTGTAACTACTATAATACTGCCCCCTATATACAAGAATATAACTACTATAATACTGCTACTATGTCATATAACACCACCATCCAGTCCCCTCAGTATACAGCCAGCCAGTCCCCCCAGTATACAGCCCACCAGTTCCCTGTATGTATATAGCCAGCCAGCCTGCCCCCCCACAGTACATAGCCAGGCAGCCTGCCCCCCCCCACAGTACATAGCCAGCCAGCCCCCTCCACAGTATATAGCCAGCCCGCCCCCCAGTATACAGCCAGCCAGCCCCCCAGTATACAGCCCGCCAGTTCCCTGTATATAGCCAGCCAGCCCGTCCCCCACAGTCAGCTAGCCCCCTCCACAG
The DNA here is from genome assembly GCF_040894005.1 of Engystomops pustulosus. Lineage (NCBI taxonomy): Eukaryota > Metazoa > Chordata > Amphibia > Anura > Leptodactylidae > Engystomops > Engystomops pustulosus. The sequence goes on from NC_092419.1 coordinate 95,920,453, forward strand.
TATATAGCCAGCCCGCCCCCCAGTATACAGCCAGCCCCCCCAGTATACAGCCCGCCAGTTCCCTGTATATAGCCAGCCAGCCCGTCCCCCACAGTCAGCTAGCCCCCTCCACAGTATATAGCCAGCCCGCCCCCCCAGTATACAGCCAGCCAGCCCCCCCATTTACAGCCAGCCAGTCCCCCAGTATACAGCCAGCCAGTCCCCCCAGTATACAGCCTACCAGTTCCTTGTATGTAGCCAGCCCGCCAACAGTACATAGCCAGCCAGGCCCCCCCCTCCATAGTATATAGCCAGCCCGCCCAGTGTACAGCCAGCCAGTCCCCCCAGTATACAGCCCGCCATTCCCCCTAGTATACAGCCCACCAGTCCCCCTAGTATACAGCCCGCCAGTCCCCCTAGTATACAGCCCGCCAGTCCACCCAGTATACAGCCACCCAGTCCCCTGTATATAGCCAGTCAGTCCCCTGTGTAAAGCCAGCCAGTCCCCCCATTATACAGCCATCCAGTCCCCTGTTTATAGCCAGCCAGCCCGCCCTCCTCCACAGTACATAGACCCCTCCACAGAATATAGTCAGCCCGTCCCCAGTATACAGCCAGCCAGTCCCCCCAGTATACAGCCAGCCAGTCCCCCCAGTATACAGCCTGCCAGTCCCCCTAGTATATAGCCAGCCATTCCCCCCAGTATACAGCCACCAGTCCCCCCAGTATACAGCCTGCCAGTCCCCCTAGTATATAGCCAGCCAGGCCCCCAGTATACAACAGCCAGTCCCCCTAGTATACAGCCAGCGAGTCCCCTGTATATAGCCAGCCCCCCCACAGTACATAGCCAGCCCCCCTCTACAGTATATAGCCAGCCCGCCCCCCCAGTATACAGCCAGCCAGCCCCCCCAGTATACAGCCTGCCAGTTCCCTGTATATATCCAGCCAGCCCATCCCCTCCATAGTACGTAGCCAGCCAGCCCCCTCCACAGTATATAGCCAGCCCACCCCCCAGTATACAGCCAGCCAGTCCCCCAGTATACAGCCAGCCAGTCCCCCCAGTATACATCCTGCCAGTTCCCTGTATGTAGCCAGTCAGCCTGCCCCCCCACAGTACATAGCTAGCCAGGTCCCCCCTCCACAGTATATAGCCAGCCTGCCCCCCTCCACAGTATGTAGCCAGCAAGCCCACCCACAGTATACAGCCAGCCAGCTCCCCCCCCCACAGTATATAGCCAGCCCCACAGTATATTTCCAGCCCCCAGAGTATATAGCCAGCCCACCCCACAGTATATAGCCAGCCAACTCCCCCACCGTATATGGCCAGCCAGCACTCCCGCACAGTATATAGCCAGACTGCCCACCCATAGTATATAGTCAGCCAGCCCTCCCCACATTATATAGCCAGCCCCCCAGTATATAGCCAGCCAGCCCCCCCAGTATATAGCCAGTCTGCCCACCCACAGTATATAACCAGCCAGCCCCCCAGTATATAGCCACCAGCCCCCCAACAATATATAGCCAGTCTGCCCACCCACAGTATATAGCCATTCAGCCTCCAACCCAGTGGCTAGTCCATCCCTGGCTAGTCCACCCCTGACCCCTGCGATGCAAAGGGTAGGTGTTATCCCTCTCCATGTCAGGAGCTGCTTGGTCTCATAGTCCAATTGTATGCACTGTGTTACTGTAATGATAGAAGCAAACCGGTTGGACAAGGGAGCTGCCAGCTAACAAGAGGAGGTGATAAAGCCCATTGTGGCTGGAAAATTCGAGAGGTTACATCCAGCTGAAGTTTTGCTGCTATTTTGGCTGTTGCCTGCTGCCAATAAAGAACTGCAAGTTATGCTTCACCAACGTGCCTCTGAGTGATCCCTGGATCAGGCTGTACACTACCACGGGCGTCCCATCCTCCATCACCAGGGATCCCTATACACACATCAGGGTTGCCCCACGTTTCCAGCCTCTCCCTCTATTTTCCTGCACACACCACCTGCTGGAGACCTGCCAGGCTGTGGATGAGGCCTCCGTTCCCTGATACCAAGCCCCATGATCATCACCAGGGGCTGGGCCGCACTAGCCAGTGACTCCGGTATTCAGGACTCTGGTATTCAGGACTCCGGTATTCAGGGGGGATGTTGCACATGCAGATATTTTGTGTATTATAACATGTGTGTTGTGTTTTGAATCTCACCTTTGACATCGAGATGTCTGCCCTAAACTCTGCCTAAATTACCATATTGACTCTGACTGGATTACAGTAATGTATGAACTGTGACTGCGACTTATCACATCTTTACAGATCCCTCCAGACTTCTCTGGTAGTGGCCAGTTGTTCCCTGTAGAAAGGTCTCAATCCCCGTACTAGGGATAGGTATTTGACACCAGATTTTACCTTTCTAGAATTTCCCTCTTTTTTTTGTGAAATCTCACCTGTTTACCTACAAAAAAAGGAGAGTCATATGTATGCAGTAAAGTTTAGAAGCTGCAGGTGCACTTCAGACATTGGAGCACATTTACTTACCTGGTCCTGCGCGTTCCCCGATCCGGGGTGTCCAAAGCTCATGCATTCTGCCGCAATTCACTTACATTGTGCGCCCGATACCCTGCATGTGTCGCTTCCCCGCTCAGGTCTGCCGAAGTTCACCAACTTCTTCCCGGTGCATGTAAGTGCATGGCTTGCGACACAATTTTAAAGTTAATTCCCGTGCTTAGTCCGAATCAGTTGGATCGTCTGACAGAAAGCCCCCCCCCCCCCCCCCCCGCGTGTGACACAATCCCCTTCTAAAACCCTCTCTCTGCTGCGCGATCCCCAAAAACAATGCGGCCGCGTGACCCTTAGTAAATAAGCCCCATTATCAGTGGTTCTATAGAACCTAGAAACACTTACTCATACTTAGCCACTGCCATGAGATTACAGCGGGATGGGGGAGGTGCTGAGGGAGCAGGGGTTAGGGGTGAGACAGTGTAACAGCTTGTAAAGACGGAGTACAGAGGGGCTCGGGTAGAGCCCTTCTAGCTCAATAGTATCACTTTAAAGGAAACCTACCACTGCTGGCATGATAAAATCAAGCGAGCAGACCACCTGGTAGGCTATTTAATACTGATGCCGGCACATACTTTAGTTAGGCACGGCGATCGTTAGTTTAGATAAAAAAATGTTTTACTTACCTATGAAAATATTCCTCCGGTGCTACCCCTACGTCATCTTCGGAAGGGAAATGCCTTCCGATCTTTAATTATTCCCGCCTCCTTCATTGTAGCCGTCCTCCTTCGGGTGCCGAGAGCCGTGACGTCACCGAGCTCTCGGCACCTATCGCGCATGCGCAGATACTAGCTCTCACACAGCCGGACAGCGATAGGTGCCGAGAGCTTGGTGACGTCACGGCTCTCGGCACCCGAAGGAGGACGGCTACAATGAAGGAGGCGGGAATAATTAAAGATCGGAAGGCATTTCCCTTCCGAAGATGACGTAGGGGTAGCACCGGAGGGATATTTTCATAGGTAAGTAAAACATTTTTTTATCTAAACTAACGATCGCCGTGCCTAACTAAAGTATGTGCCGGCATCAGTATTAAATAGCCTAACAGGTGGTCTGCAGTGGTAGGTTTCCTTTAAAAGTTGATTTTAGAAGGAAGGAGGCCATAAATTACACATATTCCAAGTAGAATGCAAAGGACCATTGCAGGAACATTATGGTATTTTCTACTCCGTTCAGATACTCTTTAAATCTGTGCAGAATTTTAAGTTGTTTTTTTTTAAAAACTACAAGTAAGCTCCTTATTTTTACAGTTTATAAAAAAAAAAAGAATCACAGACTAGCCCCACTTTGATTATATGTACCCCCTCAATTGATTTATATACCAATACAGCCTTAATCTACCAATGAGATTCTAAATGTACTTGTTTTTAAGTTAGGGTTTTTTTTTTCTGGTTTGCTGTATCGTGGGAAAATAATACAAATTCCTTCCATTGCACAATTTGGGAACTTCCATCTTTCCCATGCAACCCCCCAAATACTTTCACATGAACAATAAAGATTTATTTTGAGAATATACCATCATTTCTGCTTTTCTTTTTTTGGAGTATTGGAATAACCCTTCCTGCCTCACGTGGGGTCTGAATGCTAAAATACATTCAAAGCGTAATATGGCGTGACTTGGTGGGAGGAAATAAATAATAACAAATATATTTTTATAGATTTATTGCACAAAATTAACAAAAAAACACAGAACCAGTCTGACATTCATGACTTATTAAACAGAGAGATCATTGGCCCAAAAAAGCTCTTTAAAGGAAATCTACCATTTGAAATATAAGCAGAAAAATGATCACTAACAAAGATGGCCCCGTAGGTACTACGTCATGAACATACATGCGGGGACCATCAACTGGTACTGCAACTAACAAGCCAAAAGATGCTCTTCGTCAATTACCCGAAAAATGACCAGTCCTGACCACACCAAAATAAAGAATTATTATATAAAGCACATGTGGCTGTTTAAAACATAACTTTTACTAGTTAATCTTAAAAATGGGTCCAAATAGACCCTAATTTTACATCCTTGAATAGCACCGCACAAACCAAGAACATAATGTCACATGATACAGCATTATACAAATAGGGCAGGTGTGTGGGAATATAATGGTGATAGCATTACAGTCTATTTTACTCTCCACATATCATACATCTAGTGGATGCCTATAAAGTTCTCCTAGTTGTCAGAATGATGATTTGACAATATTAAGATGACTAAAGGAGACAGATACTTTTATCCACAATATGTACACACAAAATATAACACAAGAAAAAAAATGGAATAATCTCACCAATTCTTGTAGGTTACGATTTACACGGTACGGTAAAGTCACCTGGGATATTCCGGTATTTCATATATCCCTAGTGTACCTGTACCTATCGCCCAGTACGTTGTTCCCGTCCTAACAAGGACGGTCCCACACTCACCCTAGTGACTAATCTGTCCCTAGATGTTCACAGGGAACAGAAATACTATGCATCCGGACACATTCTCTGGGGTTCATCAGGGGATTTACGGGAAAAAAGTATAGAAGGCACGGAATGAAGGTTCCCGATGCCTCACTTAGATATGCTCCCCCACGGTATAGGGGAGAATGATAAGCTGGAGTGGCGGTGGCCGTTCCTCCTCCTGATCCGGCCGTGTCAGGCGTGCGGGTCGTGATGCTGGCTGGCGTTCCCTGTGAACATCTAGGGACAGATTAGTCACTAGGGTGAGTGTGGGACCGTCCTTGTTAGGACGGGAACAACGTACTGGGCGATAGGTACAGGTACACTAGGGATATATGAAATACCGGAATATCCCAGGTGACTTTACCGTACCGTGTAAATCGTAACCTACAAGAATTGGTGAGATTATTCCATTTTTTTTCTTGTGTTATATTTTGTGTGTACATATTGTGGATAAAAGTATCTGTCTCCTTTAGTCATCTTAATATTGTCAAATCATCATTCTGACAACTAGGAGAACTTTATAGGCATCCACTAGATGTATGATATGTGGAGAGTAAAATAGATTGTAATGCTATCACCATTATATTCCCACACACCTGCCCTATTTGTATAATGCTGTATCGTGTGACATTATGTTCTTGGTTTGTGCGGTGCTATTCAAGGATGTAAAATTAGGGTCTATTTGGACCCATTTTTAAGATTAACTAGTAAAAGTTATGTTTTAAACAGCCACATGTGCTTTATATAAGAAATCTACCATTTGCTTTTATGCATTGTTAAGCAAACATACCTTGAAAATGCTGTAGCTACACTGATGCAGAAACATATCTTGTTTAATGCCCAAGCTGAGTGATTTTGCTGAAAAAAACAATTATAAAATTATGTTAATTAGTCTCTGTCGCTCCTTTGGCTGCTCCGACGCTTCTCCTCTTACCCTAATTATGCACTGTTTCAGAGAACTCTATATTCACTGTGTTGTCCCTGACAGGCAGAAGTAATCAATCGCTGCACCATCCCCCGGCTGGTGTGTAAGAGTCATCAATTTCAGGTTCATTAGTCCTGCCTGGGCAGTTCAGGATTCTCAGTGAAACAGAGAAGCCAGTATGCACCCAGCTTTCCCAAGCTCCTGGAAGTTATAATTATCACTCAGTTCAGGGATTAAACAAGATATGTTTTTGCATCAGTTTTGCTACAGCATTCTCAAGGTATGTTTGGTTCACAATGCATAAAAACAAATAGTAGATTTCCCTTAATGGCAGTAGAATTATGAGTTTAGCTCTGAAGTACGACAAAGGCTATAAAACAAGTTAAATGGTGTAATGCATGTATAACATTGTTATGAAGAATTAATAAATTGTGTCCAAGTTACTGGTGTTCATGGTTACTTATTCAATTTTTTTTCATGTTATTTATGGCTAAAAATCTTGATCCTTAGAGCAAAATTCATTTCCCAGGAGCATAACTGTGTCCACATTTGCACCCTGATCTTCGTTAGGCTACATTCACACGGCCGTATTCAGGGCGTATATACGTCCCCCATAGACGGCAATGGGCTCACGGCGCCGCTGTCAAGTTCTGCCCCTGTTTACACAACTTCAGGTTCGCTAATGACTAATAAAATTCACAGAGTGAGCTCAGAAGAAATCAAACCAAGACAACGTATGGTATAATGTCTCAGTCTCTGTTTTCTGATGAAAGGCTAGGCAGATGTGAGAAACTTTATTTGCGCCACAAAGGATTATACATAACTTTTAGTGAGGCAGGACCTGGGCTTGGTTAGTTATGGATAAGAAGTAATGTCCATAGTTCATTGGTTAGTGAATTATCACATGGGCATCCGAGAAACAAATCATCCACGGTCTGGGAAACTTATGCAATCGGTAACCAGACCCCGATGTCTTGTATTGTTTAAATGCAAGACACCTGGGCTCGATTACCAATCACACTCGCCCCCCCCCCCCCCCAAAGTTGTTGGATTATTTAACCCCGCCCCTAATCGGGTAACCATGCCCCATTAACCCTATAAAAGTCAGATTAAAATGTTGTAGAGAGGGGTGACTGGCTGAACTATGTCATTCAGGAGCCAGAAGAGCCGGTTCTTTATAGTAGCAGAGTCTAATGCTCCACCTCATTATAAAGAGCCACTTCCCATCACTACTATGCAGATATATAACATTTGCCACAACCAATATGGCTGCCCTAGGCCGATATCGTTTCAACAAACTTTATTCATGACAAAATGTCAGTGAACTCTGACGCTGACTGTGGGCGGAGCTTGCAGGCGAATGGCGTCGCGGAGGCCTAAGTCCCCTCCGCCTCCTGTGCCGCGGCTCCCGCGGTGTCAGTCAGGATTGTTCCCCGCTCTGCTCGTCCTGTGAGCGGCCTCCACTCCTCTCCCCTCTGGCCGCCTCTCCGCACGGAGCACCGCCCGCACCTCGGCTGCAGAGAGGCCCCGCGCCAGGCCTCGGCCTCAGGTAAAACGCGCGGCCGGGCCTGTCACTGCACAGAGCGGCCTCTTATAGGGGATGAACCGCTGCTTTTATGCGGAGCCAATGTCATCACCCTTATCATATGCCCCACATGTTATTACACTCTGCCAGTTACAGTGCCCATGTTATACCCACAATAGTGCCCATGTTATACCCACAATAGTGCCCCTGTATTACCAGCCAGGGTGCACTACAATAGTGCCCCTGTATTACCAGCCAGGGTGCCCCACAATAGTGCCCATGTAATACTAGCCAGGGTGCCCCACAATAGTGCCCATGTAATACTAGCCAGGGTGCCCCACAATAGTGCCCATGTAATACCAGCCAGGGTGCCCCACGATAGTGCCCATGTAATACCAGCCAGGGTGCCCCACGATAGTGCCCATGTAATACCAGCCAGGGTGCCCCACGATAGTGCCCATGTAATACCAGCCAGGATGCCCCACGATAGTGCCCATGTAATACCAGCCAGGGTGCCCCACAATAGTGCCCACGTAATACCAGCCAGGGTGCCCCACAATAGTGCCCATGTAATACCAGCCAGGGTGCCCCACAATAGTGCCCATGTAATACTAGCCAGGGTGCCCCACAATAGTGCCCATGTAATACCAGCCAGGGTGCCCCACAATAGTGCCCATGTAATACCAGCCAGGGTGCCCCACAATAGTGCCCATGTAATACCAGCCAGGGTGCCCCACGATAGTGCCCATGTAATACCAGCCAGGGTGCCCCACGATATTGCCCATGTAATACCAGCCAGGGTGCCCCACAATAGTGCCCATGTAATACTAGCCAGGGTGCCCCACAATAGTGCCCATGTAATACCAGCCAGGGTGCCCCACAATAGTGCCCATGTAATACCAGCCAGGGTGCCCCACAATAGTGCCCATGTAATACTAGCCAGGGTGCCCCACAATAGTGCCCATGTAATACCAGCCAGGGTGCCCCACAATAGTGCCCATGTAATACCAGCCAGGGTGCCCCACAATAGTGCCCATGTAATACCAGCCAGGGTGCCCCACGATAGTGCCCATGTAATACCAGCCAGGGTGCCCCACGATATTGCCCATGTAATACCAGCCAGGGTGCCCCACAATAGTGCCCATGTAATACCAGCCAGGGTGCCCCACAATAGTGCCCATGTAATACCAGCCAGGGTGCCCCACAATAGTGCCCATGTAATACCAGCCAGGGTGCCCCACAATAGTGCCCATGTAATACCAGCCAGGGTGCCCCACAATAGTGCCCATGTAATACCAGCCAGGGTGCCCCACAATAGTGCCCATGTAATACCAGCCAGGGTGCCCCACAATAGTGCCCATGTAATACCAGCCAGGGTGCCCCACAATAGTGCCCATGTAATACCAGCCAGGGTGCCCCACAATAGTGCCCATGTAATACCAGCCAGGGTGCCCCACAATAGTGCCCATGTAATACCAGCCAGGGTGCCCCACAATAGTGCCCATGTAATACCAGCCAGGGTGCCCCACAATAGTGCCCATGTAATACCAGCCAGGGTGCCCCACAATAGTGCCCATGTAATACCAGCCAGGGTGCCCCACAATAGTGCCCATGTAATACCAGCCAGGGTGCCCCACAATAGTGCCCATGTAATACCAGCCAGGGTGCCCCACAATAGTGCCCATGTAATACCAGCCAGGGTGCCCCACAATAGTGCCCATGTAATACCAGCCAGGGTGCCCCACGATAGTGCCCATGTTATACCAGCCAGGGTGCCCCACGATAGTGCCCATGTTATACCAGCCAGGGTGCCCCACGATATTGCCCATGTAATACCAGCCAGGGTGCCCCACGATATTGCCCATGTAATACCAGCCAGGGTGCCCCACGATAGTGCCCATGTAATACCAGCCAGGGTGCCCCACAATAGTGCCCATGTAATACCAGCCAGGGTGCCCCACAATAGTGCCCATGTAATACCAGCCAGGGTGCCCCACAATAGTGCCCATGTAATACCAGCCAGGGTGCCCCACGGTAGTGCCCATGTAATACCAGCCAGGGTGCCCCACGGTAGTGCCCATGTAATACCAGCCAGGTTGCCCCACGGTAGTGCCCATGTAATACCAGCCAAGTTGCCCCACGGTAGTGCCCATGTAATACCAGCCAGGTTGCCCCACGATAGTGCCCATGTAATACCAGCCAGGGTGCCCCACGATAGTGCCCATGTAATACCAGCCAGGGTGCCCCACGATAGTGCCCATGTAATACCAGCCAGGGTGCCCCACAATAGTGCCCATGTAATACCAGCCAGGGTGCCCCACAATAGTGCCCATGTAATACCAGCCAGGGTGCCCCACAATAGTGCCCATGTAATACCAGCCAGGGTGCCCCACGATAGTGCCCATGTTATACCAGTCTGCACGAGCCATAATCACCAGTTACTGTCTTGGTTTAGCCATAATAGGCTGTATTATAGTGCCCGCACAACAAGCGCTATCATACCACAGTGCCCGCACAACAAGCGCTATCATACCACAGTGCCCGCACAACAAGCGCTATCATACCACAGTGCCCGCTATAAAGTGTCAGTGCAGTGTCTACCATTTGTCATTGTGGTTTATCCTTTCTGTGTATGATGCCAGTGTGGTGCCAGCAGGGTGACCTCTCCATGTGTCTGTCTCCCTCTCTGTAGGTTTTACTCCTCAGTCTTTAGGTTACTGGATGGTTGATGCGTCCGTCACCTTCTGAGAGTCAATAAAGAGGAAGAGTCTAACGCTGTCTGCAGTGACCTACCCGGCAGTGCACCATGGCGTCTGTGCCCGTCTACTGCCTGTGCCGCCTGCCCTATGACGTGACCCGCTTCATGATTGAATGCGATGTCTGCCAGGACTGGTTCCACGGGAGGTCAGTCATGTCCTGATTTCCAAATCTTAGAATAAAATATTTAGATCGGATTTCTGGGGATACGACCCATTGGATCTCTGGTAATTGGGGGTGTACATGGCTTCTTGTGGGTGCCCATGCCATTACCTCTTGGCACAGTGGCGATCACTATTCACACTTGTAACTCTCTCTTGTCAGCTGTGTTGGCGTGGAGGAGGAGAACGCATCCGAGATCGACCTGTATCATTGTCCGAACTGCCAGATCACTCACGGGCCGCCAGTCAGTAAGTACAGCCGTGTGAGATGTGCCCTCACCCCCTGGTGCCATATTGCAGGGTATGACTAAGACGCTCTCATCCTAATCCTCTAATCTTCCTTCATTTCAGTGAAGAAAAGGCGAGGGAGTTCCAAGCAAGATCCTGCTGTCAGCAAAGAAGTGGGGAAGCCTGTGCAGACCGGAAGCGCAAGCTTCATCAAGGAGCTGAGAAGCCGAAATTTTCCGAGGTAAATGTGAAGTGTGAGCGGTCCCCTATCCCCAGGGTAGAGGATAACCTGCTGGTCATGAGTGCGGGTTCTGTTCTCCCTAATGTTTGGAGTGCACCCCTGCAGGTCTATTGATTCTCGGTGGACTCCCGGAGATGTCCGTGAATGGAGAATTAGGGCGCTTGCCTGAGCCATCACTCCATTCATTCTATCCTGTACATTGTCCCTTATCTATGAAAAATCAGAATGACTCCTATTGAGTCACTTGTATAAAGGAGCTCTGGTAATGGAGCCGTTCGCTCTTGTGACTTGAAGGGACCCTCCAAAATGTAATGATTGAAGCTGCGGCTCGTGGCCACTACACAAAGCAAGGAGCCATCTGTTTGTGTCTCTGCTTTGTGTAGCATCATGCCTGAGCAGATGATCTCTCTGGGAGCTGGTGTAGACTTTTGGATGAGACATTTATGAGCTATACTTAGCATAGGCTACCAATAAAAATACTAGAAGCCTCTCTTCTACTTTGAACAGCCGGTTTGGCAGTGTCCAATGTCAGATACCAAATTATTTGATCTTGAGGATAAAGCAGGAATATTTTACAATAAATAAAGATCTACTATGAAGCATGATAAACCAGGGGCTCATAGATCCAGACACTGTAATTTTCTTATATTTGTTATTCATATCCTCCTTCCTTCTGAAATAAACTTTTAAAATTATGCTAATGAACCAGAAGGGCTGTGGAGGGTTTTACCAGAACCCCTCAGTGTTGCAGTTTCACATAGAGCAGAAGATGTTTACACAACTCCTTGCTCTCTCCCTCCACCCGCCAGGGCTCTTCAGGTTCGTTAGCATAATTATAAAAGTTGATTTTAGAAGGATTTTAGCCGTGGTTGATCACGATGGTCACAATGGTAGATTTCCTTTAAAAATGACTGATGTTTGTCTGAAGGTTGTCATGTTGTGACCTGTCCAGGCACAGCCCCCTACATTGTATAATGGTGTCATAAGTAAATCATTCATGGTTTTTGAATATTTTTGTTTCTAATTTTTGTCTCCTATGCTTCCAGTGCAGATGATGTGATCCTGAAGCCACAGGGTGCTCAGCTCACCGTGGAATATTTGGAAGAGAACAGTTTCAGCGTCCCCATCTTGGTTCTGAAAAAAGATGGACTTGGGATGACCCTTCCACCTCCCTCCTTCTCAGTCAATGATGTTGAGTATTATGTAGGTAAGTGGGGGGGGGGGGGCTTTTAAATCTATATACAGGCAGTCCCCGGGTTACATACAAGATAGGGTCTGGAGGTTTGTTCTTAAGTTGAATTTGTATGTAAGTCGAAACTGTATATTTTATAATTGAAGTTCTGGACAATTTTTTTTGGAGTTTCAAAATTTTTGCTGTAATTGGACCCAGGATTATCAATAAAGCTTCATTACATACACCTTACAGCTGATCATTGCAGTCTGGGGCTATAGTAAAGCATCCAGAAAGCTTCACCAGAGGTCACAGTGGGCAGAGGGGTCTGTCTGTAACTATGGGTTGTCTGTAAGTCGGGTGTCCTTAAGTAGGGGACCGCCTGTACTCATAACCTGACTACCTTGTGTGGAATGTTAATGAAGCAATGGACAGGAGGTCCACACTCCATAGTTGTATATCCAGCACAAACAACCAGAAAACTTTAATATGATTTGCAAAATTTCTTCATTTATCAATTCAAGACATAAGACAACATCACATCATAGAGCAATATATTGGAAATGTCCTTAAAATCCATTAGGACGGCAATAATGCATACAATGAAGATAAGAAGAAATATCATCTAGTGTAAGAGTGCTGCGTGCACCCACGCCTGCTACGTTTCAGGGGGGCCTGCCTCAAGCGTTCAGCTTTTGCCACATTTTCAGGATCAGATTGGTATTATGCATCCAACACAGAATTTGCGTCTCATGATTTTAGGTTTGGAATACCCCTATCCACAGAATAGAATGTAAAAACCTGTTTGGTGTGGGGCTGACTGTTGGAGGACCCCAACCCATCATGAGAACGAACCCCCTACTCTTACTAATGCGTGGAGAGGCATGTGCCCTGCTGCTCCATTCAATACCATGGAAGTGTCAGCACTTCCATTCACTGTCTGAGTGCCGGAGATGCTTGAGCGCTGTACTCAGCAATTTCTCCAATAGGGTTGAATGAAGCTGCAGGACACATGGTTGCCCTGTTACTCCACCTAAGAGTGATAATGGGGTCCCTGTTCTCCAGAAAGCTGGGCATACCATAAGCAACCAGTTAATTATTCCCTACCTTGTAGATTGGGGTTAACGTAATTAGTTGGTGCAACACCTTTAATAGGGTATTCCAATCCTAAAACTATGTGAAGAAGATCCTGTACACATGGGTTACATGGAAATCTTGTTCTTATGTGGGCGTCTTCAGTACAAGTAACATGTGTCAGCTGAGCAACCAACTATTTGGGAACTGAACTCCTGCTGGACCCAGAGCACTTCTTTCTGTACCAATCCGACAGCTTTATGTGATCAGCGCAGAAGCCGGGAGCATGATTTTGGGATGTCCTCGAATGTCCACTAAAAACGACAATATTTCTTAATTTTTAGGTGGCGAGAAGGAAATTGATGTAATTGATGTGACAAGACAAGCCGACATGAAGATGAAGCTAAAGGATTTTGTGAAATATTACAATAGCCCTAAAAGGGAGAAAGTTCTGAATGTCATCAGCTTGGAGTTTTCTGAGACAAGGTATGTAACTACCGTATATACTCGTGTATAAGCCGAGTTTTTCAGCACAAAAAATGTGCTGAAAAACGTCCCCTCGGCTTATACATGAGTCAATACTGACTAAAATTGACTAAAAAAATAATAAACTTATATACTCACCCTCCGGTGGCCCCGATGCGCAGCGCTGCTCCCCCGATGTCATCGCGGCTCCTCTTCTGGCTTCCCGGCTGTTCTTCTTCCTTCAGCGTGCTGGGCGCCGCCATGCTCTTCTCGCGGGCGGCGCCTAGTATGACGTCAGCAGCGGCGCGTCATACTAGGCGCCGCCCGCGAGAAGAACATGACGGCGCCCAGCAAGCTGAAGCAAGACGAGGAGCCGCGATGCCATCGGGGGAGCAGCGCTGCGCATCGGGGCGCACGGTGAGTATATAACTTTATTTTTTTATTCTGCTGGGGGCACGGCTGTGCTGTATACTGCTGGGGGCACGGCTGTGCTGTATACTGCTGGGGGCACGGCTGTGCTGTATACTACTGGGGGCACGGCTGTGCTGTATACTACTGGGGGCACGGCTGTGCTGTATACTACTGGGGGCACGGCTGTGCTGTATACTACTGGGGGCACGGCTGTGCTGTATACTACTGGGGGCACGGCTGTGCTGTATACTACTGGGGGCACGGCTGTGCTGTATACTACTGGGGGCACGGCTGTGCTGTATACTACTGGGGGCACGGCTGTGCTGTATACTACTGGGGGCACGGCTGTGCTGTATACTACTGGGGGCACGGCTGTGCTGTATACTACTGGGGGCACGGCTGTGCTGTATACTACTGGGGGCACGGCTGTGCTGTATACTACTGGGGGCACGGCTGTGCTGTATACTACTGGGGGCACGGCTGTGCTGTATACTACTGGGGGCACGGCTGTGCTGTATACTACTGGGGGCACGGCTGTGCTGTATACTACTGGGGGCACGGCTGTGCTGTATACTACTGGGGGCACGGCTGTGCTGTATACTACTGGGGGCACGGCTGTGCTGTATACTACTGGGGGCACGGCTGTGCTGTATACTACTGGGGGCACGGCTGTGCTGTATACTACTGGGGGCACGGCTGTGCTGTATACTACTGGGGGCACGGCTGTGCTGTATACTACTGGGGGCACGGCTGTGCTGTATACTACTGGGGGCACGGCTGTGCTGTATACTACTGGGGGCACGGCTGTGCTGTATACTACTGGGGGCACGGCTGTGCTGTATACTACTGGGGGCACGGCTGTGCTGTATACTACTGGGGGCACGGCTGTGCTGTATACTACTGGGGGCACGGCTGTGCTGTATACTACTGGGGGCACGGCTGTGCTGTATACTACTGGGGGCACGGCTGTGCTGTATACTACTGGGGGCACGGCTGTGCTGTATACTACTGGGGGCACGGCTGTGCTGTATACTACTGGGGGCACGGCTGTGCTGTATACTACTGGGGGCACGGCTGTGCTGTATACTACTGGGGGCACGGCTGTGCTGTATACTACTGGGGGCACGGCTGTGCTGTATACTACTGGGGGCACGGCTGTGCTGTATACTACTGGGGGCACGGCTGTGCTGTATACTACTGGGGGCACGGCTGTGCTGTATACTACTGGGGGCACGGCTGTGCTGTATACTACTGGGGGCACGGCTGTGCTGTATACTACTGGGGGCACGGCTGTGCTGTATACTACTGGGGGCACGGCTGTGCTGTATACTACTGGGGGCACGGCTGTGCTGTATACTACTGGGGGCACGGCTGTGCTGTATACTACTGGGGGCACGGCTGTGCTGTATACTACTGGGGGCACGGCTGTGCTGTATACTACTGGGGGCACGGCTGTGCTGTATACTACTGGGGGCACGGCTGTGCTGTATACTACTGGGGGCACGGCTGTGCTGTATACTACTGGGGGCACGGCTGTGCTGTATACTACTGGGGGCACGGCTGTGCTGTATACTACTGGGGGCACGGCTGTGCTGTATACTACTGGGGGCACGGCTGTGCTGTATACTACTGGGGGCACGGCTGTGCTGTATACTACTGGGGGCACGGCTGTGCTGTATACTACTGGGGGCACGGCTGTGCTGTATACTACTGGGGGCACGGCTGTGCTGTATACTACTGGGGGCACGGCTGTGCTGTATACTACTGGGGGCACGGCTGTGCTGTATACTACTGGGGGCACGGCTGTGCTGTATACTACTGGGGGCACGGCTGTGCTGTATACTACTGGGGGCACGGCTGTGCTGTATACTACTGGGGGCACGGCTGTGCTGTATACTACTGGGGGCACGGCTGTGCTGTATACTACTGGGGGCACGGCTGTGCTGTATACTACTGGGGGCACGGCTGTGCTGTATACTACTGGGGGCACGGCTGTGCTGTATACTACTGGGGGCACGGCTGTGCTGCATACTACTGGGGGCACGGCTGTGCTGCATACTACTGGGGGCACGGCTGTGCTGCATACTACTGGGGGCACGGCTGTGCTGCATACTACTGGGGGCACGGCTGTGCTGCATACTACTGGGGGCACGGCTGTGCTGCATACTACTGGGGGCACGGCTGTGCTGCATACTACTGGGGGCACGGCTGTGCTGCATACTACTGGGGGCACGGCTGTGCTGCATACTACTGGGGGCACGGCTGTGCTGCATACTACTGGGGGCACGGCTGTGCTGCATACTACTGGGGGCACGGCTGTGCTGCATACTACTGGGGGCACGGCTGTGCTGCATACTACTGGGGGCACGGCTGTGCTGCATACTACTGGGGGCACGGCTGTGCTGCATACTACTGGGGGCACGGCTGTGCTGCATACTACTGGGGGCACGGCTGTGCTGCATACTACTGGGGGCACGGCTGTGCTGCATACTACTGGGGGCACGGCTGTGACCAATGCATTTCCCACCCTCGGCTTATACTCGAGTCAATAGGTTTTCCCAGTTTTTTGTGGTAAAATTAGGGGTCTCGGCTTATACTCGGGTCGGCTTACACCCGAGTATATACGGTAATAATAAGACTTACAGGGCATCTACCACCAGGATGGAAGACTGTATGCAGATTGGAGCTTGGAGTCCCTCAGACAGTCCTTCATCCTGGTGGTAGATGCCCTTTAAAGGATATACTATATCTAAGGTAGCCTAAGGAGGCGGACGTGACACAGAGATTCTGTGTCCCCATCACTACCTATAGCACAGTGTATAGTCTTAACACATATTACTATCAGTGATAATTCTTCATCATTTGTATGTTTTTTGATAGGTTATCTAACCTTGTGGAAACCCCAAAAATTGTTCGCAAACTTTCTTGGGTTGAAAACTTGTGGCCCGAGCAGAGCGTATTTGAGAGACCCAATGTCCAAAAATACTGCTTGATGGGGGTCAAGGACAGTTACACGGATTTCCACATAGACTTTGGTGGCACGTCTGTCTGGTACCATGTGTTAAAGGTAAGTGTTTATGTTCTGCTGCTTCCAATGTTCTAAATCATATTTTGTCTCCATTACCACAATGTATATTCCCAGCTCTTCCTTTGCGAGTCCTTTGCATGTGTTCTGCCTCTATAGGGAGAAAAGATCTTCTACCTGATCCAACCTACCAAGACCAACCTGGCGTTGTTCGAATGCTGGAGCAGCTCCTCCAATCAGAATGAAATGTTCTTTGGAGATCAGGTGGACAAGTGTTACCGGTGTCCAGTGAAACAGGGGCAGACTCTCTTCATCCCCACAGGTGACTAGCGTAGCTGTGACTTGTTAGTTTCCATAGACGGATAAATTTGGGGTTTATGGGCTGATGATGCCATGTACGTTCTGCGCAGGGTGGATCCATGCTGTTCTCACTCCTGTGGACTGTTTGGCGTTTGGAGGAAACTTTCTGCATAGTCTGAACATTGCCATGCAGCTCAGGTAGGAGAGTGGGCAAAGTACTTGTGTGTGTTTAAATTTTTATCATATTTAGGAAAATTCTCAAAGAATTTATTACCTCTTAAAGGGAATCTGTTAGCAGTTTTGATCATAGAAAGCTGCAGTCAATGTAAGGTAGTGTCTCAGGAGATCTATATAACCAAACATCTTTGTGTGTGATTAGTAGCAGCAGGACTGTGATAAATGCATTTCTATTTCAGGATTGTCCTCACACTGCTGTGCTTTTCTATCTGTTTATTTTATAGAGCATATGAAATTGAGAAGAGGTTGAGTACGGCCGACCTTTTTAAGTTCCCAAACTTTGAATCTATTTGTTGGTACGTGGGGAAGCACTTACTGGATATATTTAGAGGTAATTGATTGACCCCATTGGTTTTTGTCATCCTCCCTTGTTGTTCTCTGAGAGGTCTCGTTGCAGAGTTAAAGGAATATTCCTATTTCATAAGAGAACTTCTGCCCACCCCCCGCAGAGTCAGTGCTGCTTCTTTACAGTCAAGGACCCACAATAAAACCCATTCGGTTAAATCCGGTCACCCGTAGGGGTGTGTGGAAGCTCCACTGTAATAGTAAGAGGATTGCTTGGGCTCCCATAGGTCCGATAAGGGGCTCAATGGATAATCCATCAGTTTATGAGATGGGAAAACCTCTTAATAGAATACTATGGTTCTGAAGCACCAGGCAGCATTGTCCAAGTCTAGATACTGCTGCATGCACTCTTCATGATGACAGGTTATGATAAGCATCTTGTGTGTGTTCTAACTTTCTGCCTATGTTTCAGTCTTGCCATATCTTTGTGTATTCAGGTCTGAGAGAAAACAGAAGACACCCAGCCTCCTATTTACTACATGGAGCCAAGGCCCTAAACACAGCGTTCAAAGCTTGGACCAAGAAGGAGGTGATCCTTAGTTATATGTAACTGGGGTTGTCCCACTCCTCTCCCTGTATCTTCCAGTGGAAGCTGCCATGTGCCGTGGGGCCTATGTCTCCATCTCATTTGGATGTGCTTTGCCCTACAGGCCATAATGGATCACGAGGAGGAGATCCCGGAGACCATCATTACAGTTCAGCTCATAAAAGATTTGGATCGTGAAGTCAAACTAATGGAGGTGAGGTCTCTTATGGCTACATCTTCACACTGTGTACATATATCCATGCCATGCTGGTCATGCAACTCTCGCCCTCTCCTTTCAGGATATCTTCCATCAAAACATTGAGAAAACTGGTAACCTGCTGGGTATGACTCGAAGTCCCATCACTGGCACCTCCTCTCCTGTCATGTCCCTGCTGGCCAAGAATGCCAAGAAGAAAATCTTCAAACCCAAGGAACTGTTAAAGAAAGGAGGAAGGGGTCGTCCGGAGGATGAGATGAGCCCAGAGCTTTCTGATCTTCAGGGGAAGGGCTTGATTCCCAACAGCGAAATGGTAGGAAAATCATTGAACTGGCATAGAACAAGCTCAAAGGGGTTGTCCAGAATTAGAAAAACATGACTGCTTTCTTCTAAAATTAGCAGCACTCCTGATATTGTTTTTTCTGGAATGGAGTTTGCAATACCATGCAAGGCACAATACCATGCACAAAATATGGACATGTGTGGCACTATGTCATGCACAACCTACTGATGGGGGTGTGCCATGGTTTCTAGAAGAAAGCAGCCATGCTTTGCTAATTGTGGTCTAACCTTAATTGTAATTTTGTCATTGAGCTACTTCACTCCAGAGATTAAACATTGGATACATCTGCAGGTGGAGCCATTTTTTGCACTAGGGCTTCAATCGAGAGTCTTCACAGTTTTACGTATTGTGTCTTAAATGGTGACGACATGTGTATAATAAACTTTTCTGTGACCTCTGGTAACCAATTGATGAAGAGGCCGTCATATGGAATCATAACTTTGTCCTTACTGTTTTCCCCTCTGGACATCTAGAGGTGCAGAGAGGAACTGCATGCTCCTAGTTGCATCCCGTGAAGGGAAGAATCTAATGGTCTCCAGTGTTGAAGCATATTTAACTCTTAGATTGCTATTAACATTATATTTGCAAGGATAAGCCTTTTAATGTCTGATTATGAAGGGGTTTGGCCCTTGGGACCTGCAGCAATCATCAATTCAGTATTCAATTCAACAGTATTGCAGGGTTTACTTTCCTGTAAGGAGTCCCGTGAGTTCCATGGACGTCAATCGAGTACATTTTTATATTTATCCTGTATCCCATACTTTTTAGTGATCCTAAGGGAATATATAATGGCTATGTGATTGGCTGCTATGCTCGAGTCTATAAATCAGAAGTGTGTGGCACTGACCTGTGTTCCTTCTTTTATTCTTACTCTAGGGGGAAGATGACCTCTTGGATGACCTTGATGAAAAACCTGATGCCTGCTTACTGGATGCAGAATTAACCGAGAGTAAGCTGCGACTGGTCCTGGCCAATGGTTCAAATATGAGGTTGGTGGCTTTTTTGTGGCTATGAAATTCAGTGGAAAGACATCTGTAATTGGTGCTTATATATGGCAGAAGGAGATTTACAAATTTCCTAAAGATAACAAGTAATCTTTATTATGTAATAACTGCATATAGAATAAAACCAATATATTTGGAGCAACAACAGGTAAAAAGGCAGATGGTACCCTGGTAAAAGTCAGTGGTTCCCCTATGAGCACACAGTAATTGACCACTTTGAAATCAGTGTACATAACCCCTTCTCAAGCCCACATGGGGGGAGGATATAGCATAAAGTGGAAATAGAAGAGAGAAAGCACAGATAGGGGACCTGTAGCAATATAGGTGTGTTATGAATTACTCGTGGTAGATTAGGTTTTTCTTTTCGGTGTTCTATTTGGGGGGTGTTTGGGCTTGGCCCGGCTTCTTTCACCCCATCATAAGTTGGTATACTACTAAAATTACCTAAAGTTACCTAATGGTTTTTGAATCCTGCTTAACAATTAAGTAATTTAAAATAGAGAATTGCTAGGTATGTATTTTTTAATGTAGATATTACATTTGTTTTATTTTCTTATTTTCATTGTAGTGGAAAAAAGATTCGTGTAGGAGCAGGAAGTCGGCGTCAGGCGGCTCTTCTTAAAACCCCAAAAACAGAAACTCTGGATGATGAACTCTCTGCCAGCGACCCTTTCTTCATGGACTCTGAAGATGACCTCCAAATTGATGAGACCCCTCGTAAAGAGAAAAAACTACCCCCTACAAAAAGAAAGCTGCATAGTATGTACCCAGTACCAGCCTCTTTTTGTAAGGTGATGGGAATAGAAGTTGGGTGTGAGTTTGTTTCCTTTAAAAGGTTTTCTAGACTCTATCATCATTCCTAGGTATAACTAATTGAAGTGTCGCCCAGCACACTTGTGGCACATATACAATATGGATGATGCTGGAAACAAACCGCTTCATCCATAATCTAGCAGCCCTCTACACACTATGGAGGTTCAGCCCCTGTGTCTGTAGTGAGCCTGGGTATACAACTGTGATACTGTGGACAGAGCTGTGTGCTTCCAACTTTGTACATTGTGTAAATCAGCTACACCCCCATTAGTCTTCCATTATTGGTCTATCTTGTGGATAGTTCAATTGTAGTTAGAGTTCAGAAAATCCCTTAAACACGCCCTGTGCACAATATATGGAGTGGATTTTTAATGCGGGAAGCCCCAGGAATTGTAAAAAAACAGGTGGACGTGTAATAGGTCTTTTCTTCAGTCACTTCTGCTGGCCTTCCAAGGCAGCTATACCCTGTAGAAGTAAATGTAATATAGAACAAGCCTTTGGGCCTCTTCTCCTTTCTGTATTTCTGGGAACTTTGGTTTCCCTCATTTTCATGATCGCTGGGGCGCATAGCAGTCTAACATCAGATATCCCGTATCTTATGACTTCTTTAGCCCAACCACATTAAAGGTACTGTATGAAACTGGACAGAATAGTCCCCCAGGAAAAGTGCCTAATCTATCTAGTACAGCTCAGCCACCCTCAGACTACATAGGGACAAGACTAAAAAATAGGGAATCAATGTTTTCTTTTATGCAAATAAGCCATTCCCTAAAAGGAAGGAAAGTGTGTCTATAGAGCCATCTTTAATTGTGGCTACCCTGCAAGTCCTGACTATGGATATACGCCACATATCATACTAATATTCATAGATGTGACCTTGCCTTACAGCCTTAGTAACACATAGGTGTCTCTAGATTTACAGTTTTCCACCTTCTCATCTCATGCAAATTTTTGTTTTTCCATGCAGAGTTCCCCCGGAAACTCCCAAGAGCAAAGCCGTGTTCAGACCCCAACAGGGTGCGAGAGCCTGGGGAGCTGGAGTTTGATGTGGAGGTCAGTGATAACCTGGTTTGCATTATTAAAACAAATCTAACATCAAAATAAAGCATGGATAAACTAGAGACACTTCCTCATAGATCCAGGCACTGTGACTGTGGTAATCTTCTTATATTTGTTCTCTTCTTTCTAAAAACAACTTTTTAAAATTGTGACAATGAGCTAGAAGCGCTCTGGGGGGTGTTACCAGAGTCCCTCTGTGATGTAGCTTCATAGGCTATCACACTTTGCAAAGAGCACTTCCCCCTCCCACTGTGTCAGATTACAGCAGGCAGGGGGGAGGACTTGCTCTTTGTACAATGTTACAACCTATGATCGTACAACACTGTGAGGGGTTCTAGTAAAGGAGTCCATGCATATCAAATATGAGAAGATTACTACAGTCACGGTGTCAGGATCTATAAGTAAGTGTTCCTGATTTATCATGATGGATTTTGGTTTTCCTTTAAGGAGTTTGGTTTGAGATTTGAGTCTGAAAACTTATACTTTACTTGTAATAGGAAGATTACACCACAGATGAGGAAATGGGAGAAGCGGACGGAGACCAACTGGGCGCCAGCAGCGGAGGAATATTGGACCTTCTGAAGGCTAGTCGACAAGTCGGGGGCCCAGACTACTCTGAAATTGAGTATGGATGAAATATTCAGCTGCTGTTACAAATATTCCTTCTAGTTACCTTTTAACCCTTAATGTTTAGGTGTAACGCAGTCTTTCCTACCTGTCCTTAAATGATACTATTTTTGGTGTTTGATGTCAGTTTCACACTTTGACATTGACATGTAGTGGCAGACGAAGGCATAGGTGTTGCATCTGTCCGACCACTATGTGTCGGATGTAGCGTATTGCATCTCTCCACCAGCCTTCCTGAGTGGATATGTCGCTCAGCTGGAGGGAGGGGACCCAGTGATGTCACTGCCCTGTAAATGTACACTCCGACCCCTGCATTCAGGGGGAGGAGGGGGTCCCTGGGAAATGCCGCCATTTTGGTTGAGGTTGCCACTCCCTGTGACATCATTGGGGAGCAGCGATTGGTTGTAAAACCCAAGGCTATATGATTTCCGCAGATTTCTTAGAATATACCAGTAGGAATGATCAGACCATCAGGGGTTAAAGTACTCTAATAGGGTCTAAAAAAATAAATGATAAATCCTTTCCCTAGAACTGATGTAAAACTAAATAAACTGTAAAAATCTCAAACATGCTATGTATAGCCGCGTCCAAAAAATGCCCCATCTATCAAAATATAAAAATGGTTATAGCCGGCGGTGAACCATGTAACGGAAAATGGCACCCAAATGGGTTATCCTCCGAAATGACTTTTATATTAATTTTACATTATTAACGGCAGAAGATGGCGAACCAAAATTCTCTTTTCCGTACATGTTTTATATTCATTTTTGAAAATGTATAAAAACACAATAAAATTTATATACATTTGGTATCACCTCACTGAGAAGTAAAATTTTTTATGCAGAATTTACTGCTCTGTACACGGAAAAATGTAAAAGGAATAGCTCTTTGAAGGTGGGAGCAAGAAATGAACGAAAAACGCTGCGAAGCAAAGGGGTTTGATGGGTCTCGGGTCTAGCTACTTTTTTGAAAATATTTCCCACCCTTTTTTATTCTGATGTCACTGTATGTTCCTAACTCTAATATTCACTGTCTTTGTAACTTCCAGTGAAGCTCCTGCATCTCCCAGCACACAGGAGGCCATCCAGGGAATGCTCTGCATGGCAAATCTGCAGGCCGCCTCATCCTCCACACCCTCCAATCTTCAGGCATGGTGGGCAGCCGGGCAAGAGGGTGGCGCTTCAGGAAGCATGCCTCCAGGTGGTAAAGCTGCAGGGGGTAACAAGGCTGGCAGCAATGGCACCAGTGGAGGCACAGGAAACGGTAAAGTCATTCTGAGGCCAGGGAAGAGGCCCGTCAGGCGACCAGCACATCGCAGCATGGACAGCGAGGACGATGATGACAGCGTGGATGAGCAGGAGACCCTGGGAGCGTGTTTCAAAGACTCGGAATACAGTGAGTACAAACTTTCTGTACAAGTGCACACGAAGTCTGAGGAGATACATTGTCCAGTTCCAGTGATGACTTTATACTTCTGTACTTTCTACAGTCTATCCCTCTCTGGAATCAGATGATGACGACGACCCAGCCCTGAGGTCACGGCCCAAGAAAAAGAAGCAGACGGACGACGCTCCCTGGAACCCCAAAGGTATTCGTGTGGATGTGACAGGGCCTAGGCCTGATCACAGGCTGCTATTGTCCTGTGGTTGGGCTCTGTTCACATTGCTTATGATACATTGATGTATTCTATACAGTACAAATAACTGTAATAGGGCAAAGATGGTGAAAGTGAAGTGTCATTGTTATAGGGGTTGTAAGTGGTAGGTGACGGAAGGAAGGGAGCATAACCTGAGGCTCGGACAACACATGGTTTGTGGTCTGTTCCGGAGATGTAGGCACTAAAATTCAGCTACAATGTTCAAGCACTTTGCAGATTTCCCAAAGGTGATTCCATAGTATAGTTTTATCTTCTCACCATTACCCAGTGTGTGCAAGTGCTGGAAGAGATCTCCCTGATGACATTAACCAAATATTTGCCACAGTCAAAGCTGACAATACATGGGTCTATTGACACTATTGATGGTGTCTGCACACGCATCCCTTGCTTGTTCCACACCCTTTGCATTGAGCGTTTTTTTTGTTTGTTTTTTTTCCAGCCCGTGTCACTCCTACACTGCCTAAACAGGTGCGACCTGTCCGTGAGGGGACACGTGTGGCCTCTGTGGAGACCGGGTTAGCTGTGGCTGCCGCCAGGCTCTCTCAGCAGGTGAATTATGTGCTGTAGCACATAGGTTATACATTCTGTGTCCTGGGCCATTGCCTTACTGTGTTCCTCCTCCTCCACTAATAGGAACAACAGAAATCTCAAAAGAAGAAAGTCGCAACAAAGAAGAAGCCTCCAAGCGAACCAGAGCCTCCAGTCCTCCCCTCCGAACCTGAGCCCCCTCCACCAGAGCCACAGGTTGAGGTCTTCTCGGGCAGCCTGGTGGATCATGAATACACAGCAGGACCCAATATATTTGGTATGGCTCAGGTCAACCGAGGCACTACCCCTATGGCACCAGGTGTCTTCCTGTCCCACCGGCGGCTTTCTGCTACCTCTCCATCAAGTCAAGTAGTTCAGGGTAAGTATTTTGGCTTAGTTCCAATAACATGATGACTTGGGTTTTGGCTCAGTTCACATCTCTGTTAGGTCTTCAGCCAGTTATGAGGGGTACAACACGCAGAACAGAGGCGATGTGCGAAAGACTTACACCTGTTCAGTGTGTCCCTTCACGCCTGAGGGAAATAACACAATAACTGAGGGAAATAACTGAAGACCTAATGGAGATGTGAACTGCGCCTTCGTTGGATATTTATGTAACTATATTTTTGGTGATTTTCCACATTTTGACGATTCAAATACATTTTCAGGGAAGAGACCCAAGAAAGGCTTGGCAACGGCAAAGCAGCGTCTGGGCAAGATTTTGAAAATCCACAGGAACGGGAAGCTGCTTCTGCTGTGACCTCCTTCCCTGCGCTCTTGCTTGACCTCCCGGGTTGAATAGACATTTGTAGGGCCATTGGACAAACCCCTCAGAGAAAGCAGAGCTGCCTCCCCCCGGCTGTGCTCAACACTTATTTTTTTAAGAACTACATATAAACGTGACTTTTGTTTTACACAGAAACAAACCAAAATGTCAGGCGGGGCAGAAAAACCTCCCCCTCCACCTAGGCGCAGGATCCATACAAGATCCAATACCGTGGCGACCATTCTTCATCCTATGCCATGGTTGGGGGGCTTTCTCCTTCCATAGAGGTCCCAGGTTTCATGTCTTGTACATGGAGTTAGGAAGTCATGAAAGGTCCGGACACTTCCACATTTTTTTATATGTATTTTCCCTGAATATTTTTTCAGATGGATGGACTGCCTAAGGCCAAGGGGGCAGTAGAGAGAAATATCGATTTGTCGTTACATCCTTTCCTCCTTCATTCTCCTCTATCACTAAAATCATGATTTTAGAAAGTTTTTAAACAAAGTTTTTTCCACCGCACTGATCTGGCTGCTGTGAAATTGAAGCCTGAGGAAGCGTCTTCTTGCCCCGTGGGGGTACCAGGGCAGGACATCTCCAAGGTCTCCTTGTCCACCCTCCTTCCATAGACGAGACCCCCCTCATGTGGAAGTTGTAATGTCCCTTCCAGATGGACTGGTTCATAGGGAACAGCAGCATCGCTACACTCCGGACTCGACAGATTTCTGCTTCATATCCTCCAGAACTGGGCAAAACCTTTCCAGAACTTTGTAGGAGGTTTATAGAGGTGGTGCCTGGACCAGAGCTACATCCATGTGAAGAGGGTTTTTTTTTTCTTTTATCTGTGTCCTAGATTTTCTCTGGAACCTTCCAGTTATGTTTGCAGTGCAGTTGTATGATTAGGTTGGCTGATGTGGCAGGTTCTGGTTTATACCATGGTCCGTGTCTGCACCCACCCAGTGTAGTCACTAGTAGTCGTGCAGAGGGTGAAGATGCTGGGACTCTCAGTACAGCTGATCCGGTACACCATGGTGGTGATCTGGGGTGCACTAGTGCCCATGCTGCTTACTACACTTAAGGGACCCAATTTGGTTCCTCTGCTCAGCACTGCAGTCAGTGAAATGCCGACTATAAGTCTCGGAGAACGGTCTTCGGACCCGAGGACTCCAGCTGACTTAGCCGGTATACAGGCACCCGAAAAGAAGACCACCCCTTTATATAGCGCCGAATAATATACTTTTTATCCAGAAACGGCGCCATTCTTCATCACAGGTAGTGTCTGGTATTGCAGCTCATCCCTATCAACCGCATTGGTCGCGCCGAAATCTCGCTGTACTTAGCGATGTCGCTCTTCATCCGTATCTGCAGAGTAGATTTAATACTAGAGACTCCATATTTTTTAGCATTTCTAACACATGAACGGCTCAGGAAGAAAACTCAAGATTATCAGAACTATAACACGGACTCTACCAGCCAAGGGAATGAGGTTTTAGCAGTTTGTACTATTTTGTTTTATTTTTTTTTTAACAGAACATGATAAAAGAAAAAAAAACAAAAAAAAATAACAATCCCCCCCCCCCCCCCCATCACCCTTGCAGATGCAGTGTGAACGAACTCCTCACCGTGTTTGCGCATCGGCTTCATATTGTCAGGCAGCTGTAAGAAGCGTCTCCTCGTTCAGGTTTCTGTTTACTACTTGTAATTTATATATTTTTTTAGAATGTCTGGTTTCCCCCTTTAAGTAGCTATAAATGAATACGGCTGCCCGAATATCCGGCTCTACTGTGTGTTGTCTTTTATTCTACCCAATGTTACTTACAGCCTTTAAAGCTACCAGAATCCTCTGATGAGTATGACATATCCTCTCTATAATTCATGTGAAAATGAGCAGAGACTGGTCAGATTTGGCAGAAGTCGGTCAAATTTGAAGGCTGCAGGAGGAACATCACTTCAGACCTCTATCTTAAATTCTGTATCACCTAGAAACAGGTTTCTGGTGTCATATTTCAAGATTAGAATCTCATCTTTTAGATCACATCAGGCTTCTAGCTTTCCTTAAGGCTATATTCACACGAACGTATGGGGGACGTATATACGGCCGATATACGTCCCCCATACACTTCTATGGGCGCACGGCACCCTACGGGAGCGGTACGGTGCCGCACACGTGCAGCACCGTACCGTTCCGTTCCCGGGAAAAAGACAGGACCTATCCTATCTTTTCCCGTAATACGGCGCCGTGCGCCATAGGTTGCTATGGAGAGGGGCGGGGGTGAGCTGCGCTCACCTCCTCCTCCTCTCCCCGTACACTGCCGTTGCCCGGTACGGTACGGGCGGGCAACGGCAGTGTGAATATAGCCTAAAGAGGAAATTCTAGAAAGGACATTTCATACTCTGGTAGTTTAAAGGAAATCTACCTTCAAAATCCTTCATAATACACCAGGGACACTTACTCATAGATCCAGGCACCGTGACTGTGGTTATCTACTTATATTTGTTATCCATGGCCTCCTTCCTTATAACATCAACTTTTAAAATAATGCTGAAGGGCATTACCAAAGCCCCTCTCTGCTGTAGACTCACAGGTTACGCTGTTGCAGTGAGATTACATCTGTCAGTCGGGGGAAGTACTGAGGGAACAGGCTGGGCAGTGTAACAGCCTGTGAATCTGCAGCACTGAGGGCCTCTGATAACACCTCCAGGTGCCCTTCGGGCTTATTAGCATAATTATAGAAGTTGATTTTAGAAGGAAGGAGGCCATGGATAACAAACAAGGCAATTACCACAGGCACGGTGCCTGGATCTATGAGTAAGTGTCCCTGGTTTATCATGATGGATTTTGATGGTGTAAATCTGGATATTGGTTCCTTTTAAAAGTGATTCTTACCTGGGTCACAAGTAAAATAACCCTGTAGTGAAATGTCCTGCATCATGACATGAGAGGAAGGTGATGTTACACAGACGCCATTTCTGTGCACAAGAATATTTTTCTCACCTATTCATGTGGAGACTGTAGAAAACTTAGACCAGGTCCTTGTCCCCTCCCATATTTGTGGTTTGAGATATTATATATTTTAAAAAATGGAATATGAAGAATATGGAAGAATGTATATTCAGATTTCTCTACAATCAGGACAGATTGACGTGTCGAGACCTTATCATTAGTTTATTCCAGCTGACAGGTTCCCTTTAATGTTTAGCGGATGTTCCTGTGCATCTTGGATTAAGATGCTCCAAATATTTCTAGGAAAAAGTTCAGATCAACCTCCCCTGACCTGATGGTGTGAAAGTCAATGCACGGAGAGCTGTGTGTGGGCCAGCAGGTTAATCCAAAGAAACTAGAAATCCAATGGGAACTCCAGAAACATTTCACTTTTTATTGAGTACAAAAAATAAAAACAATCGGCAACATCAGATGGGGTCTGACACATTTCCGACCAATGGACCCAAACTGGCCTGGCTAAGACTGAGTACCCTATGGTCCGAAGTGCAACATCATCTATTCTCAGTAGTGATGTAATGATAGGTCAGTGTTATCTATATAGAGGTCATTGTACAGGAGGAGGAGGAGATAAGCTGTGACATCATCTATTGTCAGTAGTGATGTAATGATGGGTCAGTGTTATCTATATAGAGGACATTGTACAGGGAGGGGAGGAGATAAGCTGTGACATCATCTATTGTCAGTGGTGATGTAATGATGGGTCAGTGTCATCTATATAGAGGTCATTGTACAGGAGGAGGAGGAGATAAGCTGTGACATCATCTATTGTCAGCACTGACCCATCATTACATCACTACTGACAATAGATGATGTCACAGCTTATCTCCTCCCCCTCCCTGTACAATGACCTCTATATAGATAACACTGACCCATCATTACATCACTACTATCTATATAGAGGTCATTGTACAGGGAGGAGTCGATAAGCTGTGACATCATCTATTGTCAGTAGTGATGTAATTATGGGTCAGTGTTATCTATATAGAGGTCATTGTACAGGGAGGGGGAGGAGATAAGCTGTGACATCACCTATTGTCAGTAGTGATGTAATGATGGGTCAGTGTTATCTATATAGAGGACATTGTACAGGGAGGTGGGAGGAGATAAGATGTGACATCTATTGTCAGTAGTGATGGGTCAGTGTTATCTATATAGAGGTCATTGTACAGGGAGGGGGAGGAGATAAGCTGTGACATCATCTATTGTCAGTAGTGATGTAATGATGGGTCAGTGTTATCTATATAGAGGTCATTGTACAGGGAGGAGGAGGAGATAAGCTGTGACATCATCTATTGTCAGTAGTGATGTAATGAAGGGTCAGTGTTATCTATATAGAGGTCATTGTACAGGGAGGGGGAGGAGATAAGCTGTGACATCATCTATTGTCAGTAGTGATGTAATGATGGGTCAGTGTTATCTATATAGAGGCAATTGTACAGGGAGGGGAGGAGATAAGCTGTGACATCATCTATTGTCAGTAGTGATGGGTCAGTGTTATCTATATAGAGGTCATTGTACAGGGAGGGGAGGAGATAAGCTGTGACATCATCTATTGTCAGTAGTGATGTAATGAGGGGTCAGTGTTATCTATATAGAGGTCATTGTACAGGGAGGGGGAGGAGATAAGCTGTGACATCATCTATTGTCAGTAGTGATGTAATGAGGGTCAGTGTTATCTATATAGAGGTCATTGTACAGGGAGGAGGAGGAGATAAGCTGTGACATCACCTATTGTCAGTAGTGATGTAATG
The DNA here is from genome assembly GCF_040894005.1 of Engystomops pustulosus. Classification (NCBI taxonomy): domain Eukaryota; kingdom Metazoa; phylum Chordata; class Amphibia; order Anura; family Leptodactylidae; genus Engystomops; species Engystomops pustulosus. Next base: position 95,950,579 of record NC_092419.1, read on the forward strand.
ATGGGTCAGTGTTATCTATATAGAGGTCATTGTACAGGGAGGTGGGAGGAGATAAGATGTGACATCTATTGTCAGTAGTGATGTAATGATGGGTCAGTGTTATCTATATAGAGGCAATTGTACAGGGAGGGGAGGAGATAAGCTGTGACATCATCTATTGTCAGTAGTGATGTAATGATGGGTCAGTGTTATCTATATAGAGGTTATTGTACAGGGAGGAGGAGATAAGCTGTGACATCTTCTATGGTCAGTAGTGATGTAATGAGGGGTCAGTGTTATCTATATAGAGGACATTGTACAGGGAGGGGGAGGAGATAAGCTGTGACATCATACACTCACCGGCCACTTTATTAGGTACACCATGCTAGTAACGGGTTGGACCCCCTTTTGCCTTCAGAACTGCCTCAATTCTTCGTGGCATAGATACAACAAGGTGCTGGAAGCTCCTCAGAGATTTTGGTCCATATTGACATGATGGCATCACACAGTTGCCGCAGATTTGTCGGCTGCACATCCATGATGCGAATCTCCCGTTCCATCACATCCCAAAGATGCTCTATTGGATTGAGATCTGGTGACTGGAGGCCATTTGAGTCCAGTGACCTCATTGTCATGTTCAAGAAACCAGTCTGAGATGATTCCAGCTTTATGACATGGCGCATTATCCTGCTGAAAGTAGCCATCAGATGTTACAGGGTACATTGTGCTCATAAAGGGATGGACATGGGCAGCAACAATACTCAGGTAGGCTGTGGCGTTGTACCAAGGGGCCCAAAGAGTGCCAAGAAAATATTCCCCACACCATGACACCACCACCACCAGCCTGAACCGTTGATACAAGGCAGGATGGATCCTGCCGCCAAATTCTGACCCTACCATCCGAATGTCATCAGACCAGGCAACGTTTTTCCAATCTTCTACTGTCCAATTTCGATGAGCTTGTGCAAATTGTAGCCTCAGTTTCCTGTTCTTAGCTGAAAGGAGTGGCACCCGGTGTGGTCTTCTGCTGCTGTAGCCCATCTGCCTCAAAGTTCGACGTACTGTGCGTTCAGAGATGCTCTTCTGCCTACCTTGGTTGTAACAGGTGGCGATTTGAGTCACTGTTGCCTTTCTATCAGCTCGAACCAGTCTGCCCATTCTCCTCTGACCTCTGGCATCAACAAGGCATTTCCGCCCACAGAACTGCAGCTCACTGGATGTTTTTTCTTTTTCGGACCATTCTCTGTAAACCCTAGAGATGGTTGTTCGTGAAAATCCCAGTAGATCAGCAGTTTCTGAAATACTCAGACCAGCCCTTCCGGCACCAACAACCATGCCACGTTCAAAGGCATCAAATCACCTTTCTTCCCCATACTGATGCTCGGTTTGAACTGCAGGAGATTGTCTTGACCATGTCTACATGCCTAAATGCACTGAGCTGCCGCCATGTGATTGGCTGATTAGAAATTAAGTGTTAACGAGCAGTTGGACAGGTGTACCTAATAAAGTGGCCGGTGAGTGTATATTGTCAGCAGTGATGTAATGATGGGTCAGTGTTACCGCTTTAAAACAAATTTTTTTGGTGCTGGTGACCGCTTCCCTTTTAAACAAATTGCTCTTTCACCTGAAACAGAATGCAGACCCCCAAATCCAGTTCCTTTATTGATTGAGTTTGTATGTTCTCTCCGTGTTTGCATGGGTTTCCTCTGGGTCCTCTGGTTTCCTCCCACACTCCAAAATATACTGGTAGATTGATTAGATTGTGAGCTCCATTGGGGACAGGGACCGATTTGGCAAACTCTGTGCAGGACACCCCTTTCCATTGCTCTTGGATACACGGAATATAATTCTATGTTTTGTTTGAGTAGGAGGAACCATCACAGACGCACTTTTACATCAATACATTTATTTACAGATGAGATCAGTAGCGGTGGCTCTGTACAGTGACATGAGGTGACGCACATATTTACATCCTGGGAATATTTACAGCGGAGATTCATCTCTCTATACACGTTACAATTCACATTCATGGTTCTGTACTCCTCCTCCATATACAGTCTATAGGTCCGCCTGCTCCGACATCTAGAACATAAAGAAATCTTCACATCTGGAGGACAATGTTGAGATGACACATTGTGACGAATGTACACTTGTGCAAAGGCTTTACTATCCATCCCCTACCTCCTTTATGGGGGTTTTCTTTAATATTTATTAAAAAAAAATGTCAGGTTGTAAAATGCGACCAATCGTATTCTTCCTCTTATTTTTATAGTGCACATACGACTATGAAAGCCGACACATCACTGCATCACTCTCCAGAAAAGTCCCATCACTTTCCTGCCCAACCTTCTGCTCAGCTCCTCCCTCTCTGGTTAAAAGTTGCAGTGTGGTGGATGGGAGGAGCCAAGTTAATTTTGTCAAAGTCGTCCGAAGATGTGCTCCAGGTTAGTTTGACCATCCTAGATGATGGGTTTCCCTTTATAGTTAGAGAATTTCATTGATAAGATTTTATACAAAAATATAGTGACTGCCTCGCCAGCTAGATCCATTACATATATGCCGGGGGGGGGGGGGGGGGGGGGGTGGGCTAGAGATGGGAACAGGTTGGTCATAAACTTTTATAACTTTTCCTGTTGAAAATACAGTAAAATATTTCCAGTTCTATAAAATTATAGTCTCTTCAATGAGTGTATTGCAGTAGGTGGGATCCTCCTCCTATCAATGTATATCAATAGGGATATCTGATTTTTTTATTATTTTTTTTTTTTTTTGTAATGAATTTGGGATGTTCAGATGGATTGCACGTGTTCAATAGACCACAAATGAAATAATAACCACTAGGTGGCGCTGTAGTCCTGGGTATCAGTGCATGTTCTTTGTCCTACAGATTTAGCTGGATGGGCTGGTCAGTTCCATAATAGACCCCCCCCCCCTCCCAATATAAGAGCCATCAGGCTGTTCTTTGTGACTATGATGCTGTCATCCATCTTCCCTGAAATTCTAACTCGTTCCATGCCACCGGAACCAGCATGCACTGATGCTTAGGATATCAAAGCTTCTCATATTCCCCCCAATCCCAAAAAAGTGCTATATTTCCTCCATTAGAAGTCTCTGATTCATTGCTTTGGACACATTTCTTTGTGTTCTCGTCTTCGAGCTCTTTGTTATAACTCACTGAAGCGCACGGACGGTTCCAGCTTTTGTGAAAGAGCAGTGAGGACTTTGTCAAACTTGTCGTATCTCTCGGCCTGAGTCCCAGCGGCTCCACGGCTGCCCCATAGCATCCGCATCTGGAATTCTGTGCTGGAGACCTCCAGGAGATCGGATCTGGGGTGGAATCCTGGGTAATAAAGGAGAAGACGTCATCAGAATCTATGGCTTCTGTACTGATGTCTTAGCTGAGGGCTATCAGTGTTTGAGAAAGCTGGGTGACAACTACTACAGCCCCCATTGCAGCTCCTGCACGTCACCCAACTTTCCAAGAATTAAAATGTGTTTTTATAGAATACTTTATTATATCCCATAGGGGAAATTAATTGTGTTACAACAACATCACCAGGTCATTCACAGTGCATATTGGGGACATTCTGGAGTCTGGAAAAGATGGGTGAAGACATCTGCTCCAGCTACAATAAGAGAATTTGGTTCTCACCTTGTAGCCTCATCTCGGCATTGGTGCGGTACAGGCCCCCGTGATGTGCCACCATCCTGGCCGCCTCTAGATGAGACATCACCACCTCTACGCCATTGTCGATGCTGTCCCAGGGCTCCCCGCCGTCCAGCAGAGGGGAGTCTCTCTCCAGGAGGGTGATGAGGGGGACGATGTGAGGGAACGTGGTGTTGCTTAGTGGGAGACTCTCTGTACGGGAGACAAGATGTTATAGACGAGTGTCAGTATGAGGCATCTCCCATGACGTCCATGATGCTTCTTGGCCTGCACATTGGTAAAGTCTGAAGATGCTTCTTCTCTGCTTGTCCGAGGGGGCGACGGGTCATATCCAGCCACTATCCCCTCCTCTGACAAGTAGATAATATATAAGCACTAGCGTACTCATGCATGTCATGAGAATAACTCCTATGCCCCTCCACTAGGGGGAGCTCACTTGCAAAGGGATTCTGATAAATCAGAGTTATCTCATAGATATAGCTGGTCGGTGGGGGTCTCCCACTGATCAGCTGTTTGAAGAGACTCTAGCAGCATCGTCGTTGCTGATCAAACAGCGCCATACATTATATAGTGGCTGTGTTTGGTATTACAGCTCGGCCCGAGTCATTTGAAAGTGACCGATGATTGCAACATGAAAGGGCTTAGAAGCAGAACCAGGGCTCACTAGTGTCCAATTTGTCATTGAAAACCACAAAGACTATTTGTTGATAATGGGTTTTACCTTTGCCCTCGTTCATACTCTTGAGGAATGGTTTCAGCTTCTTCTCATACAATATGGCTCCCTCCGTGTGTCTCTGTCTCAAGGCGATCCACGTCTGTTCTAGTCTTGAGATCTGGAGAGTAGATGGAGGAACAGTCAGCCTTTGTTACTCCATGCATGTAGGGAGGACTCATTGACCTGATTATGTATGACCCCCCATCACCCACTCCTGCGAGTTTACAAATGTGACATTAGATGGGAACCGCAATACATCATCTCCTGCGAATGTGAAAGTCACATTAAGGCGTAAAATTCCACCAGACTTATTCGAAATAGGACATCAGATCATGCGGTGCATATAGAAGCTGCGCAACGCAACCACACCCAAAGCCTTGCCCACATGTTATCATGTTGTAGGTGTTCTTGGCCACCATTATAGGTCAGGGAGACACCCAGCAGAGCCATGTTAATGTTTGATGTACCTGTGTCAACTCCAAGGCGTTCATCACGGCTGCGAAGCTGTACAGGTTCCCCAGTGTGCCCTTCAGCTCGGCTGCCAGCTGGATGGTCTTATGGAGCAGCGCTGCCCTCTCCTCTGTGCTTCCGGTGCAGCCCAGGATGTCCACTGCGATCATGATGGACATGGTGTGAAATCTGAACACAGAAAAAACCTTCATTAATCTCTTGTGAGAAATATCTGGGGGTCCAAGGCTTCCAGGGGGCCCATTGCCACCAAAACAACCCAGTTTAAAAGTGGGACCTCCAGCCCTGAAATCCTCATCCATGTGTGATGGCTCTTAACACGTATGTTTACCAGAGACCTTGCAGGACCTTTGAAGACCCTCAAAAGGTTCTTAAACTGCAGAACTGATATACGGGAGAAGGGACCCCCCCCCCATCTTTTCCCAAGAAACATGGTTTGGTACCATGTCTATGAAGTAAATGGCTGTGATTCGGTGCCATACCTCCGAAAGTACCATACAGTCCCAAGCTACTGGGCCCCAGCTATAATGTAGTGTTTATAGTACAGGTCTCCTAATATAAGTGAGGACATCTTATAGGCCCAGATGTGGCTACAGCTTCTCAAGTTATGGCCAAAGGTCCTACTTCGCTGCCCCTACAAGGCCACCTTTATGTAAATGTGGGTGATAGAGCCAGACTGTACCCTAACACCCCCTTAGAGACTGAACTTTTATGCCACCCAATGGTCAATGGACTCAATAATTAGCGTAACCCTGCTATTTGCCAAAAACAATTTGGCGCTCTCCTTCTTCGAAAGTCAAAGCCATCCCAATATTCACTCTTCTGACCTACGTAGAACCTCATTGAATGATATGTGGCTGTGAATAACAGGACCACCCTGGTTCTACAATGAGTAATAAAGTCCCAATTGTTCAATGGGGGGGGGGGGGGCGATCACATCATTTCGCTCCCCACGCACCTTTCCAGAAGGTCAAGCCTCAGCTGGCGGCCATGTGGCAGCGTCAGGAGCTCCATGCCGGAGCTGACTCCCATGATCCTCTGCATCTCCTTGGTAACGCCGAGTATCCTGGCAACCTGTGAACAACACGAAGATGGAGATTAATCTCTTCTAATTGCAAATAGATTGTCGCCTCGTCTAGTGGGTAGTATTCCCCAGGGGGGTAATAATAAGCATGACGGCTATCACTCCTACCGCGGGTGACATCATAGTGACATCATCACCATCATCCTATAAATCACTCCTCTGAGTCAGCCATAATCCTTTTTCCATACAAAGGAGGGGATGAGGTTTTTATATGAAAACATTTTATCTTTGGATTATTACATTTTTAACACCAGTCCTCTAAATTACAGTATGAGAACATTTCTTACCAGTTATCATTATACAAATACGTTTCCAACTTTTTTTTTTTTAAATACTTTTAAAAAATATATATCGAAACACCACCAAAAATTTGTTAGAAAATTGATCTTTTTTTTTGTTTATGTACCCCCCCCCCCCCCAATTTAGTCTATTTAGAGGGGTTTCAACCTCTAGAGTGAAATGACACATAACATTTCATTCCTCCAAACTTGGTAACTTTAGCAATCACCATGGATGTCTTACTGTGCTGAATGCTCGGTCCATGTCTATGGGGGGATCGGGGCTGACATAGGAGGGCTCTTATGCTTCTATTTTGACATAATGGAGCAGATTTACTTACCTGGTCCATTCGCGATCCAGCGGCGCATTCTCTGCGGTGGATTCGGGTCCGGCCGGGATTCACTAAGGTAGTTCCTCCGCCGTCCACCAGGTGGCGCTGCTGCGCTGAAGAGCATCGGAATGCACTCAACTTCACCGAGCCATCGTAGGTGAAGGTAAGCGCGTGTGGAGCAACACTTTTTTTTTTAATGCAGCAGTTTTTCCGAATCAGTTGGTTTTTTTTACGGCCACGCCCCCCATTTCCGTCGCGTGCATGCCAGTGCCAATGCACCACAATCCGATCGCGTGCGCCAATACAGGGAAACCCGTCGCAAAAACGTGAAACGGGCCCTTAGTAAATGACCCCCATAGTGTTCATATTTCCCTGCAGTACCCCTCCAGGACAAATGAAGCATTACATGCTACCCACGGAAACCAATGTAATACAACATTATACAAAGTCCTCCAAAACAAGACAAACTCCTAATAGCCTCTCTCCTATCTGCTTAATATATAAGGGTCTGGATTGGGCATTTTCAGGAAATACAATGTATGTCGTGGTTATCCATTATTTAAGAAAGTAATCCTCAGCTGCCACCTGAAGCCCACTGACCCATTGCTGGTGGCCGTGCCCCTTACCTCGCAGTCTGTTTTGGTGATATGCTTGGCAATGGATTTTGCATCAACCTCAGAGAACAGCTCTTTGACCTTCTTCAGGATGGACATCTCCAGGGGCTTGTTGTCTGCAGGGATCAGGGTGGACTTGAAGGCTGATGGGTTGAAAGATGATTTAATTTCTAAGCTGGGGATAGTAAAAGAAAGTCTGTCCTTGTCAGTGTCTTCTGCCACTCGGGTGACTCCGGCCTTGACACCTTCATCGACTTTTAACCTTTCCACGTAACTCTTGGCTGGTAGAGGTTTGTGTGGGGAGTCATGTGTGGGGGAGGCTGGGCGTAGATGGCAGTAATGTCCATTATCGGGGTCGCTGTAACTGTTTATAGAGGGTGAGGGAGAGATTTGTGGGTACCCATGACTGGGAGTGGAATGGGAGCTTTCAGCCATGTTTAATGTTGCCTTGTTATTTGCTGGATTGACATAAGGTTCACTGGATCGTCTCAGCACTGGAGACCCTGGGGTCACGCTTCCTGCTGGAGGTCCTTGGGGCTTCACCCTGACAACTAAACAAATGCATACATTAAATTGTTAATAAATGTCAATCACGATCCTATTCTATGTTACCAAAAAGTCTGTTTTTACCTACCTGTACTATAGGCTGGGGATCCGGGGGTCTCAGGAATGGGGGACATTGGGGAATGTAGATCTTGGATTTGGTCCACACTGACGGCACAGGTCCTGACGATATCTCTATGATGTGGGGATGAAGTGCTAGAAAAGGAAGAAATCATAATGTGATATAGGACACTGTTTTCAAATCATCCCACCCTCCTAGAAGGACCGTCAAACATGGTGAGGACATCGTAGGGTAATGTCCATACCTGTTGAGGCATCCATTGCTCTTTATGATCTTGTCTGCTGTGAGGCCATCAGTCATTGTGATACTTCTTCGTTTCATATGTCCCTTCTGTGGGCTCTGGGAGCCCTGCCTGCCGGGTGCTAGCCCATAGCTGGCCTCCAGGTATCGCAGTGGGAATGTACGGTTGATGGGACAGTAGATGAGCGCACCGCTCTGATCGGACACCGCCCTTCGGCTTCCAACATAAAAGCGCACCAGGGCTGGGATGTTGTCAAAGCTCTCCTGCTCGAATAGATACTGTATACGGGTGTAGCTGTCACTGGTTTTCACCATCACCTTGTTGATCTTAAAATGCAGAGGTTCATTCTTCCATCGACAGGTTAGAACATAGTCACCCAGGCTGGTCAATGAGTCTCGGATAAGGAAGTCCCCATTCCTCTGCACCAAACTCTCTGACACCTATATGAGTGGAAGGACAAGGAACAAGTTACTCATCTGTGGGTTTAGTATGAAAACTGGAGATGACGACAGAGGGTTAAACCCCACCTTACCTCTCGTGGTATGCGCCCGTGGTACCAGGCGTGGCTGCGCAGGTCTGAGCTGTTGAGTTTGAGCTCTTCCTCTAGCTCCTTATGCAGTTTCTCCGGTGGAGTATCCAAGATGTACTTCTCCTTGGAGAACTGTAAGAACATGAAGGACATTAGAAGACTTACGACTTCATCACAGATTCAGCAAAATGAGATCTCCGACTTCTTCTACGACTTCAAAGAACGGAATCTCTAATATTTATAGGAAAAGATTCCAATTAGTTTTCCCTTTCTACTGAAAATGTAACCTCACATCTTATCGATCTGAAGGCTTCTGGATCAAAGTCAGTGATTTTTCCCTATAGGCCTATACTAGAGAACCATGGCAGGCCCTGTATTCATGTGGACATGTGGTGTCAGTACTAATCTGCGCAGATGGAGAGATGACTGGTGCCATTCTTGTTTTTGGCACCAATGTGTGGACATCTTGCTCCGTCGGTGGACTATACTCACCATCTGAGGAGAACTGAGAGCACAGACCGCTAGGCAGAATCTGTCACTGTCTCCCTTACCGTTATATCTATATTCTGCTATTCATGTAGGTCATGCACCCATGGTCCTGCAACAATATGGGGCAACTACCACTCTGCAGTCTTGGAGCGATGGGTGGCACAGATTGAAGAGGACTTTTCACCACCTCTACCAATCTGTGCCCTTTAATAGATCTTCACTCTTCTGATTCTGACACAGTCTTTCCCCAACAATAAGGGTCTCTACTGTCAGGTGGGTGGGGCTGGACTGGATCAGCCAGCTAGGGACTACCCACTTGACCATAAAGAGACAAAATAAGTATACTGAAACTGGCAGCACTGATTGCTTAGGAATGGTGAGCGCTGGAGGAAAACATTTCATCTGCGTCGGAGGAGGATGTTTCAAGGACTATTGATTTGGTCATTTCGGGTGACAATATTGGCCACCACTCTTCTAGCTCTCTGGTTTAATTGTTGCAGCAATATGGATTTTTTAGACTTAATTATAATGTGATTTCTCTATGTATATTATATATTCTGCAGGTTTCCGAGCCCTTACCTTAAATGTCCCATCTATAATTATGGCGGCTTCTTAAATGGTAGCCGACTGATACCACTGTACCCCTATAATTATACCCCTATGGATATATCCTTTTACTATGAGTGGAATATACAGATTAGGGTTGACAAAGCTCATGTAGAGTCAATCTTGGATGACGTCACTGCCCCGGTGCGATGTCATCACAACCCCTCATCCATAGCCATAGATGGAGCACATAATAGAGACGTGTAATTCATCTCTAATGATTCTTTACTTACAGAGGAGCTACGTGACCCTGGTGTAACGGGATCAGCATAAACCACTTTATTCTGCCCGGTAATTCCCTTGCACATATGGAGGCGACAGATCTGCCTATTACATGGAGAAGTATTAAGGCATTTATTCTTTATCAGTCCAGGTGGCTTTCGTCTGCCGTAGCCCACCCCAGCATGAGATAATCCCCCTCCCTCCGCAGAAAATCGTATCAAAGCTGGTCTGGCTTCTTGAATAATACAGACGGGTTTTCGAGGCATCGTCTGCATTGTAATGAGCTTTTGTGGCCAAGGGAACACCTGAGCCGATCGACCATGCACGGCCCCCGCTGCCTCCCACCCTAGAAAAAGCAATGATGTAATGCCATGAGTCAGCGCCATCACTACAGTATAGCACTGGCTGCTCTAATTAGATTGTAAGCTCTTTGGGTAAACGCATCGCCTTCATCCCATTACGATATATGTGAAAGGTTGCAGCGTTATAAGTAATTTTGCAATAGATTTCACCCAGCTGGTCACCCAGCTTTCTTACAGATTGTCACCCAGCTTTCTTACAGTCCAGAATGGCACTGTCTAGGATATAGCTATGAAATATTCAGGACAGGGTTAGCCCTGATGGTCGTCACCCAGCTTTCCCAGAGAGCAGATACAAGTAATAGCTCGTTATCTCTCTGTACCGTCAGCACATTTGATCAGGATTTACAGTCCCATTATTCGGAGTCTTGGGAGATTCGGATAAAATGTCGCAGTTTAATACAGACTGGAGATCACTTAAATGTAACGTATCTGCAGCTAGTGAGTCCGCTGGGAAATTAGGGAATCTGTAACAACTATTTCCCGCCCATCGTCAGATTAATTAAAGTAAAGCTGGGGGTCTGTATCCGGCGTTTGATTTACGGCAGTATTAATTACATCGCACTTAGTGGTTTCATCCTGACCCAGAAGACAACCACATAGGGTCCTAGGACTATGGGGGTCTTCATATATTCAGATATCTTCATATTTTTTTTATATTTGGAGACCCTACCAAGACTATGACCTGATATCAGGAACCCGCCTCACAAGATTTAGGTCAATGTTTCTTCCCTATTGGATCCCTAAGGGGGTTCTTCCCTGAAGGGGGTCCTGATTTTACTCGCACAATCAAAAATGAGTTTTTTTCGAAAAACAAAATAATTTTTTTTTTGTGAAACAAATTGCTTGAATCCAAATGATTTCTTCTTGCCCTCCCCCACCGTGGCCTTGATAATATTTGCAGCCCCCTCGGACCCCCGCGTCTCCTTCTATTAGGCAACCTTTGCTCAGAGCGGCACAATTATCCGTCCACGCTGTGAAGAAGGGGGCCGCACTAATTACTGGTGGGGACATTCAGCCCTAAATATTCCCTGGAGAGGCCGAGGCTTAAGTAGATGCTGTTGTTATGCCAACCCACTCCTGTCAAGGCTGCGGCTTCTCCTCGGTGCGGGGGTCTGACAACTTCCTTCTTACCAGATCTGTCTCCTGCCACAATCCCTCAATCTTACTACTACACGGGAAGGGAGGGGCTGATCTGTGCCGAAAATTGCTTCCCAATGGAGATCTGACTAATATTTCACTGAGCGACACCTTGGTGTATGTCGGCGCTATGAATGTTACATCACACCTGACCACTAATATTAGGGGGGATACCGGTGCCACCCCCCGGGTCACCCGGCTTGTAAGTGCACCATGTTTCTGCCTCATTTCATCCGGCACATGTGACGGTGTCCTGAGGGGACGCGTTGTCTGATCTCTCCCCCGAGGGCGCCCGCCGCTGCACAACACATGGTACCAGACATTTAACCCCGTCCTGGATATATTAAGCCTTTTATTCAATACCCCTCTTTTCTTGCTCCACATTGTCATAAAACAATAGCCCCCGATACACCTGTAGTGATTTTTCTCCTATTTGGGGGTCTCTGAGCTCACCCCCCATTCTGTGGCTACTGCATATGCTGCCTGGGCTATCATTGGTTAGAAATGATGTCATTGCTCCTAGAACATGGTAATAAGCGATTGGCGGAGGTGCAGAGATGCTGACGTCAGCGGAGTAACACCCAGTCATTCATACATTGCTCCATCACCCATCCTCAGTAACCCTGTCCATGCCGGAATTTCAAGGATGACTTCTAGGGTTTCTTTTGCGCTCACCTATAACTTTTGCCCACCCCTCTTCTGCCACAGGGGGGGCATTGGCACTAAACTGCAATTTTTTTTTAGACGCCATGACATCACTCAGTAGCTTTCAGCAAGACCCTATCCGGCTGTGCGAGTATAATGCACTTCATATGTTTATCCAATGTATTCAATAATTACCCCATATTCACCCCATGGATGGCCATTACCGCACGATCGTGAGGGTCACATGTACACACACGTTTAACCCCAACCATGCCTGTACCATGACGTCACCTTGGTCTAGGCATGTACTTTGCACGCACGTTGGCAAGTAGGTGGCATAGTCTTTACTGTGCCAAGGCTCCGTCATAGGGAATAGAGATATATATATATATGCACATGATCTGTAATATGTTTATCGCCACAACTATTTACGGATGTAATTGCATACAATAAATAAATCCTGCGTCTATATCAACTTTTTTTTTTGCTGCAGAAACGTGTGGAAGCTGGGTAGGTGAACCTGTGCATCCATCAGCTGGTGACATCATGTCATACCCCTAATTCTACCTGTGCCTCTAATGCAAAGGATGGAAAATGAATGGGAAATGATGTATAGACGTGGATATATTGAGGATTTTATCTCTTACCTGCACTTGCATGAAAGACCCCCGATAGAAGCAGCATGCTGCGGCTGACAGCGCGCTCCATAAACTGCACCGTTCCGTCATGATCAGATCAAATCCGCCATCCAAATCCAGAAAAATAAGGAAATAACCCCAAAAAGGAGGCTGGGTTGTGACAAATCCTCTATCCGGCTGGTGGGCGCACGGGCTCTGGCTTGTACTACTGATGTAGGAGACTGGTGCTGATGCTGCTGTCGGATTGCAGGCTGATGCTCCAAGCATTACCTCATCCCTTGTCAAAAGAGCATCATGGGAGGAGCTCCTCGAAATCCAGCCATGGCCAAAGCCTCTCCCCCTCCTCCTTCTCTCTGCTCTTATCTCCCTATTCCCTTTCCGCCTCTCTCCAGGCTTTACACCTCCCCCTTTCTAGGGATTTTAGGCTACTACGTGTGTGTGAATGAATGAAGTTTCTGCTGGTGGGGGGCAGGGCAGGAATGTGAGGGCACTGGGGGGCATGTGGGAATGTGGTGCAGGTCACTTTAAGACAATAGTTGCTTAAAGTGCAATCGCACGTGGTAGAATTCTTTATATATCTGAAAGAGAAAAAAGACTAAATGACATTATATATGGGATAATTAATGTCTGTGCGCCCTTACCTTGAGCAGATGTTATAGGTGGCACACTTGGTACGTTACCCATAGACGCCTCATTGCGTCCAGTTCACATAGTAACATCTGCAAGCCGTTGTAGCCCCCCATAAGCTGTTTAATTACAGCCATAGGCATTTTGCCAAAGGAGGGGCTTGGCTGCTTTTATAGAAAATAGGGGCTGACAGTGATGTACAGCCTCCACATTTACCATTTTTAGACAGTTTTCCTAATGTTAGCAAATATAACAGCAGGAAATTGACAAAAAGTTGGCGTCAAAAAGTTGCTCGCCATTTTGGGTTTATTCATACAAATGTCTTACAGAAATTCATTAAACGGGTATCACAGCTTCAATGTACTGATAACTTGAAGGGCATCTACCACCAGAATGAATGGTGGGGCTCCCAGCTCCATAGGTGTTAATGGAGCCTATAGCCACTCAGGCTCAGCATTTGCATACAGCCCTTCATTCTGGTGGGAGATGCCCTTTGAGCACAGGTCATCAGTATCAGACAGGTGGACGCCCATGACCTCAAATGATCAGACAATTCCGTTTCTACCTAGTGGCTCAGTAGTGTTACTGCAGCTCAGATTGGACCCACTTGAACAGAGATTTGCCTGTAATTACACCAGCTTGGCCACTACTCTGACAATGGAGCTGTTCTCCTGACTCTGGTCTCAGTGGCAGACTCAGATAATCTGTTATACATGACCTAACCTATGAGCTAAACATCAATATATAGAAATTGGAGAACCCCTTAAATACCTAAGATCGTCATCAGCCCAATTATTCCTCATTCCTTCTGACCCCATGTATTCTCAGGGGAGGGGAATAAGTCCCTGCCAGACACATTAGGTGGCTGCTGAATGAGTACGGCCACATACTACTGCCATATAGTGAGACAAATACTTATATAACAAGTACAGTATCAAAATACTGCCATATACCTCCCACATAGTAGATGGCCCCATACTACTGCCATATAGTTCCCACATAGTATAGCCACATACTACTGCCATATAGTTCCCAAGTAGTAGAGACATACACTTATATAATGTGTACAGCTACATACTACTGCCATATAGTAATACACACACTTATATAATGAGTATAGTATCATAATACTGTCATATAGCTCCCACATAGTAGATGATCCCATAATACTGCCATATAGCTCCCACATAGTAGACAACCCTATAATACTGCCATATAGCTCCCACATAGTAGATGATCCCATAATACTGCCATGTAGCTACCACATAGTAGATGACCCCATAACACTGCCATATAGCTCCCACATAGTAGACGACCCCATAATACTGCCATATAGCTTCTACATAGTAGATGACCCCATAATACTGCCATATAGCTCCAACATAGTAGATGATCCCATAATACTGCCATATAGCTCCAACATAGTAGATGATCCCATAATACTGCCATATAGCTTCTACATAGTAGACAACCCTATAATACTGCCATATAGCTTCTACATAGTAGATGACCCCATTATACTGCCATATAGCCCCCACATAGTAGATGACCCCATAATACTGCCATATAGCTCCAAAATAGTAGAGACGCACACTTATATAACGTGTACAGCTACATACTACTGTCATATAGTAAGACACACACTTATATAATGAGTATAGTATCATAATACTGCCATATAATTCCCAAGTAGTAGAGACACACACTTATATAATGTGTACAGCTACATACTACTGTCATATAGTAAGACACACACTTATATAATGAGTATAGTATCATAATACTGCCATATAGCTCCCACATAGTAGACGACCCCATACTACTGCCATATAGCTTCTACATAGTAGACGATCCCATAATACTGCCATATAGCTCCCACATAGTAGACGACCCCATAATACTGCCATATAACTCCCACATAGTAGACGACCCCATAATACTGCCATATAACTCCCAGATAGTAGACGATCCCATAATACTGCCATGTAGCTAACAGATAGAAAACCCACACTTATACATTGTGTATGGCCGCATAATACTACCATATAGCTGGCACATTGTAGAGACGCATACGTATACAATGTATATGGCACATAATACTACCATATAGTTCCCACGTAGTAAACCTGTAGTAAAAGTATTTTGTGTGTATGATATGTACTTTTATGCTCATTAGAGGTGCGGTAGTAATTGTTCTATCATTAGCAGTGTCCCTGCAGTCGTAGCTCGTAGGAAGCCACATTTCTACTTGTTGCCAAGTGTAATAAATTCCCCGAGCACTTGGCAAGGTTATGTCTACAGACAAGTGTCTGTCCTTACTGGCCCACATTCACCCGGCAGATGCTCGATTTTGTGAAGCTGCGACAAATGCAAGTAGACATGTGGCAGTGCGGACGCCCACAAGAGCCGCGCTCTCATCCCCAATGTGTTACTACTCCGGGTGCAAGAGATCTCATTAGGCTGAATCCTGGGGCACCAGCCGGAGGAGGACATAGAGGAAGAATATAGATCCTTAGCTCATACTTAACGGAATGTGATAGGGGCAGAGCATTCTACTCCACACTGATCCTGAACAGTCTATACATCTATCTATATATCTATCTATAGTATATGTGTATCAGCCCGTCCAACATGGATGCCATATCATGAGGATAGGCCCACAGCAGCTATTCCCAGGAGGCTCCTACTATATGTACGGAGGAGAGAGATACATTCCCATCTCTACAACCAGAGGACACATCACCTGCTCCTTTATTGCTTCTCCCCATGTACAATTGGTATCCATCTTATCAGAATGATTGATCGACCATACATCGCTGCTGTATCTAAGCTGTCCTTATATAGAGGTATCCACCATATGTACAGCTGAGCTGTTGTATCTAAGCTGCCATTATATATGTATACATCCTATACACAGTACAGCAAAGCTGCTGTATCTAAGCTGCCATTGTAGAGGTATACATCCTATACACAGTACAGCTGAGCTGTTGTATCTAAGCTGCCATTGTAGAGGTATCCACCATATGTACAGCTAAGCTGCTGCATCTAAGCTGCCATTGTAGAGGTCTCCATCATATGTACAGCTAAGCTGCTGTATCTAAGCTGCCATTGTAGAGGTATCCACCATATGTACAGCTGAGCTGTTGTATCTAAGCTGCCATTATAGATGTATACATCCTATACACAGTACAGCAGAGATGCTGTATCTAAGCTGCCATTGTAGAGGTCTCCATCATATGTACAGCTAAGCTGCTGTATCTAAGCTGCCATTGTAGAGGTATCCACCATATGTACAGCTGAGCTGTTGTATCTAAGCTGCCATTGTAGAGGTATACATCCTATACACAGTACAGCAGAGCTGCTGTATCTAAGCTGCCATTGTAGAGGTCTCCATCATATGTACAGCTAAGCTGCTGTATCTAAGCTGCCATTGTAGAGGTATCCACCATATGTACAGCTGAGCTGTTGTATCTAAGCTGCCATTATAGATGTATACATCCTATACACAGTACAGCAGAGCTACTGTATCTAAGCTGCCATTATTGAGGTATCCACCTTATGTACAGCTAAGCTGCTGTATCTAAGCTGCCATTGTAGAAGTATACATCCGATATACAGTAAGTAGAAATTGGCCCTTGCCCTGGCTTAGGTTAGCCACAGGCATCAATCAGTGGTTGAGGAAGGTTAAGGGTGCGTACACACTGGCATTATAACAGCATTGTAATCCATGTATAGCTGTCTGATCGCCACACATAGCCCCACTTCTGTTCATAGGTTGTATCTGGAATTACAGTAAATGTGAATCAGCTGCAATACCATTTGCAACCTGTGGACTGGTGTGGCGCTGTTGGCTAAAGCAGCCATTGCCATTTGTATAGGAGGTATAACACATGCGCTTGTGCTATTGTCTGCCGCATCTCCCCTTGTGATTTGACTTAATAAGACTGATGTCATCCGCGGTGTATGGGGCGCTACTAATCCTCGGCGTGATGCAGCAGGTGACAGACACAGGATAAACACATGGGGATAAGAGACAGAATGATCCTTACCTTCACATAGTCACTCCCACCATCCAGACCATTACAGGTGCTGCAAAAGAGGGAGGAAAATATTAGGAAAATTTTCACGTAGAAACAGCGCCACTCTTGATCACTGGCTGTGTCGGGTATTGCAGATCGGTCAGATAATAACAAATCATAGACAGGGTAATTCACATAGAATAATGTCAGATAATGAGGATAATATAGTTTGTCACTATAGGTACTCGGCCATTTTCGGATCTCCCTGTGGACCCGTTCAGCTATGAGGGCAGCGGACATTGTGTTCTCAGTCAGGTTTCCTGACCGGGGTGAATCACTGAGGGGTCAAGAGGCGCAGGGTGTGACCCCCCCTGGATGAAGGCGCAATGCAGGAAACAGCAGGCTTCATCCATGAATGTGGACAATGGGAAGCTTCCTCCCCGTACTCCCTGCATCCTATTATGTCACGGAGGGGAACATAATAACTTACAGCACACGCACACACGCTTTTCACCCGCGGCATTGTACAGCACGTACATACTAGGCATAAGAAAACATTGTGTGCCTACCTTTGTCATAAAATCTCCCGTAAAATCCTATAAAATCTCCCTGAAGTCAGTGTTTGCAAAAAGTTTATCTAAAGTTGTCCAGTAATATCACCTTTTCATACACAAAAACAGCGCCACACCTCTTCGCAGGCTGTGTGTGGTATTGCAGCTTAGCTCGATTACCTTGAATTGGATTCATTTGGATTGTAGTTGAGATACCACAACCCAGAGATAAATTTGCTGCTGTTTTTGAATGAAAAATTTTCTTATCCTGGACAATCCCTTTGAGTTATCAACTGGGCACATAGGGACAGAAATAAGTCATAATTAGCACCAATTTCTTAAAATGCTTTGCACCCTGTTTATTGAGGGTTTTATACAACTTTACGACCAGTGTGACAAACCCGTTTTTGGACCGTTTTTAAGCAGTCCATTAAAAACGCATGCGTTTTTGACCGGTTTTACCGAATATCTTAATTAAAACGGGTCAAAATCGGATGCGCTTTTTAACGGACTGCTCAAAAACGGGTTCAAAACGCCACATGTGCCACCAGCCTCACTGCCATAAACGCCAGATTTATCATTCAGCGCCAGAAAAATCTGGTGCGGGTGCTGCAGCTTACTGGCGGACAGAGACATCATATTTGATATGATGCAAGGACTCCAGTCCGCAGTACTGCGCTTGGTCTGTGGGATCTCACCAGCACACAGGTCCATTTCCATGTTTTGGGGGCCTGAGGGCATGTTCACACGTTGCGTTTTAGTTGCGTTTTCATTGCGTTTGAAACGCATTACAACAGCTGAGGAGGGGTGATTTGCCTAATTACATTAGTATTTACATTTAACACTATGTTAACACGTTTGTTAACAAAACGCATTTACAATACTTTTTGAAAATGCAAATGTTAACAGTAATGTAATTAGGCAAAACACCTCTTCAGCTGTTGTAATGCGTTTGAAAACACAGGCCAAAACGCAACGTATGAACGCGCCCTGAGGCCTCCCTAAGGCCTTCCCACATGGCATGGGAGGGGGGTTTGCCTGAAACGCATGCCTTTCATTGCAAACGCATATGCGTTGTGGTCAAACCCCCTCCCACTTTCGTTTTGGATATGTTTAAAAACGCAAGAAAAACGCCACGCGGGAAGGCGCCCCCCAGGGATCTCCCGACCCAAACCTCTGATCACTGGATCACTCAGCATGTCACTTCAATCCAGTGATAAGAGGTTCGGTTCCGGTGATTTCTTCAGCATACGGAGAGGCACCGGATGCTGTGGCCCTGCCCATAGTGCACATAATTGCTAATTTGCATATAAATAAAGTTGTCTCTGCATCCAGGTCATGTGATGCAGGACAAGGCCATATATATGTAGTTTATATAGGAGCTAACAGGTCACCTGCTCATAAGGTCCTGCATAGACATCAAATGTGAAGAGGACCACACCCAGAGGCATGGAAAGGTCTATAGGAGTCTGACAAGGTCCACATATACATAAATAGAAGATTCTAGGGCCATGTAAGGGTGAGCAACCCCTCCAGATGGATCTGGATCCAAAGTTTATGCGGAATTACATGTACATTTTCCTGGAGGACCCCTTTCAGTGTCTCCAGCCTCTTGCAGTACAGCGCTGACACAGAGAAATCCTATTACACACAACCCACAGGCCAGACAACAAGCCAGGGGGGAAGAATGAGATCACCGCTCTGTCAGGGGGTGTGCGACCTCCCTAAAAATAACCAGAATTTTAATTGGAACCAGATGATGTGAAGGAGATAAGTGCAGTTCGTGGGAAAGAGGGAATCCCCGAGAACAAAGGTAGAAGAGGGAGGAACTGTCATGGAGTATGTAGGGGATGAAGATGGAGGATATGTCCACTATATCATAATTAATGGTCTAAGAGGTCACTCAAAAATCCATAAATCCAGTCCTGAACATGTACCTGGCCCCCTTTTACATCAGTGCCTATACTTGGGCTGTATCCATGGACAGGTTTTAGAGAAATAATAATAACATTTATTTACAAAGTGGGGCCCTGGGCAAAACTCAAATTGGGGCCCCTAAATAAAACTATTTTATGAACAGTCAGTAAGAGGCTCCTTTATCCCTTCACAATAATAACACGTTGTAGTTACACACAGTAGTGGGTAAGGCAATGTGTAATATGGGACTGTAGGAGAATTGTATAGGAGATAACAGATAAATATGAAAGATAATAGACAGATTTATAGATGCATAAATATAAAGTAGATTATATATACATAAATGGTAGAAGATATAGATATGAGAGATAGATATAGTAAGAGAGAGATAGAAGATCGTTTGTTTGATAGATGGATAGGTAATAGTTGGCGATAGATAGATAGATAGATAGATAGATAGATAGAAGACTCCCAATAAAGTGACAAAAAGCTAGATAGATAAATGGTTAGACAGGCCGATGTGTATATATATATATATATATATATATATATATATATATATGAAATAGACAAATGATAAAAGATAGATAACTAGACAGGGGGCCCTGGGCAAATGCCCAGTTTGCTGCCCCCTAACGCCGGCCCTGTCCATGGAGGACATCAATTACCTAAAACTGGATGAGAGAATTGGCCATTGACCAGGAATGGATATGATCCAGAGAAATAGATAACATTATTACATCCTAAGTCTATGGCGTGCATAAAACAACCATTTATAACAATCTCTCTCCCACACTGACCTAATCTAAGGACAGGAGACAAACATACAAGTGACATAATAGCCAAAATAGCCACTTTTCTGTGTCCTCTGATGAGAACAACATGTTCTTGGGGGGAAGGAAATGTTCTTCACGCTGTGTTTCAGTAAAACTGTAGAAGAGCTGACATTGTATATAGATAATAACATGACAAAGCCAGCTCTGCTGCATCCGAATGTCCATCCCAAACGTAACATTCACGTCTATATCACATCTAATGTTCCTATCACTATAGCAGATTGCTTACCAGTAACCCATGGGGTAACATCTTCGCCCCACGTCCGTCATGGCTCTGAAATCTAAATTCATCCCAAAGTGATAAGTTCTTGCCTCTTGAACAGCGACTGTTTGTGAACTTGGGAAAGTGAGTGGTGGACCCCTCCAACCTCCCTCCTCCTAGGCCGGGACGTCCCTCCCTCCGCTGCCCTGTATGGAATGTACAAGGGGAAGGCTCCTCTACATTCTGGCAAGTCAAGGAATTCCAGGTCATTAACATGCTCAGGGCATCACCACCGCCTCCTCCCCAAATATACAGACAGGGGAACACTATTCCACAGAGAGAACATTCAAATTTTTGAAAAATTCAAGATCAGATAAAACGTCCCACGGAAACACCTACAACTACCTAGAGCGCAGCTCCGGAGTCATAATGCAGCAGAGTCATAGTATAAATCCTACACTTCTGTGGTGGGGAAATGTATTACTGAAGGAGAAAGCTGCTTGAATAGCAATTCCATAATATATCTAGTAGATACATAACCCACATGCGATGGCAATATTTTGCCGTAAAGTCTACACAACTACAGCTGCGGCCAAGGCTATGAGAACCGTCCCATGTATTACACATTGGGGCAGATTTACTTACCCGGTGCCGTCGCGATCCCGTGGTGTGTTGTCTGACGAGGATTCTTATCCGCCGTGATTCACCAAGATCGTGCATCCAATTTCCTGCATGTGTCGCTTCCTTGCTGAGGTTCGCCAGAATTCACCATCTTCTTCCTGGTGCATGTGAGTGCTTGATCTTGCGACACAAATCCTTTTTTAAATTCCGCCGTTTGTCCGAATCCGTCGGGTTGTCCGACGGCCCGCCCTCAATTTCTGTCGTGTGCAAGCCGGCGCCAATGCACCAAAATCCGATCGTGTGCGCCAAAAACCCGCAGCAATTCGTCGCCAAACGGAAATATTCAGGAAACCCGACGAAAGTGCGGCCAACGGACCCTTAGTAAATGTGCCCCATTGCGTGTGATAACCAATCCTTCCAGGTTCCTATAGTATTGGAAGCAATATACACTGACGGCTCAAGGACATGTTTATATCTCATGGATCCCTGAGGCATCTTCCTTCAAGCACCATAGTGTATGATTGTGTATTAGGAGCAGAACTGCACATCTGCTTTTTGTTTGATTTTTACTTCTCAGGGTTTAGCTACACAGCCTGATATCCACATGGTTGATCAGTAAAATAACCATAATAATCATTTGCACTGGTCTCCTACACTGGCCAATGCAAACTACATGCAGGATACACAGTTACCATGCTGATCAGCTCTGATCTATAAGGAAGTCTTATGTTTAATTTTCTTGCAGCACCCCCACAGGAGAATCAAAGTATTACACAGTGTACATTCATATCAATGGATTATCTATGTAATGCAGGACCGGATAAGTTCTCCAGAACGAGTAACAATTTTTTTTCCACTATGTCCAAGAGATGAGAATCCTGAACAGAGAACCCCATTCACCTTTAATCCCTGAAAAGGGTTGTTCCAAGTCCACAGGAGCACAGGATAGGGGATAGGATCGGTGAGGATCCTCCACGAGAATATAACCCTAGGCAATCTGGAGAATGAGGGTCCCATTCTTACTAATGGATGGAGTGCAGGTTTCACATGTATCCTGCCGCTCTATTCAATTTCTGATACTCCCATGCTATTGAATGGAGCAGCAGGGCACCCCCATTACTGAGAGCAGGATTTCCTGTCCTCCAAATTGGAGGGGGGGGGGGGGGCGTTTTCATGATTTCAGACTTGCACCAGTTTGTAATCGCCTATAGAACGACCACATTAAGGCCCCTTCCACACTTGCGTTTTTCACGTGCGTGTTCTGCGCGTGCTTTTGACGTGCAGAACTTGCATTGCACTCTGACCCATTGTAATCGATGGGCTTTTTCCGACTTGCATGTTTTTTCAGTCACACACGCGTGTTTTTTTAACGCGCGTTTAATGCTCTACTTTTGCAAGTCACATCCGTGAAAAACGCACCATACAAGTCTATGGAGACGCATTAAAAATGCATTGTACTCTGAAAGACTTGCAAGTGCAATGCGTTTTTTGCAAATCAATTGCCATAGAAAAGATAGAGCTCAGCCCTGAGTCCTTTCTCGCGCATTACCTGCACGTGAAAAGTGCATTGAAATTGCATTGGAAATGTGCATGAAAAACTGAGACATTGAACAAACAATGATGAAAACTGATTGCACTCTGATGAAAAATGTCAGTTTTTCACTCACCAAACCCTGATCGCTCCCTGATCAAACTCTGACGTGATCTGCAACGCAAGTGTGGAAGAGGGCTAGTAGTATATATGATACTAGACTAGACCATAGATTAGATGAGTAAACCCAATATTGGAACAATGGGGAAGATGTATCAATCTCTCTACGTTAGAATACTGGATTAAAGGAAACCTACCACTTGAAGTGGCAGGTTTCTGATGGAAATACCGGGCACCAGCTCAGGGTGAGCTGGTGCCAGAGCTTATTTTTGTTAGTGTTTTAAACTGCTGTAACGCGGTTTAAAACACTTTTTAAACTTTATAGCCGGCGCAGGCAGGTACGCGCTCTGCGCTTACCATGCGCGCGGCTACATAGGAAGTGAAGGAGAGCCGCGCGCATGGTAAGCGCCGAGCGCGTACCTCCCTGCGCCGGCTATAAAGTTTAAAAAGTGTTTTAAACCGCGATACCGCGGTTTAAAACACTAACAAAAATAAGCTCCGGCACCAGCTCACCCTGAGCTGGTGCCCGGTATTGCCATCGGAAACCTGCCACTTCAAGTGGTAGGTTTCCTTTAATTTGTGCCGGAAATGTGCCACATTTAATTCAGGTTTTAGAACATTTTTAGACAGTTAATCGACTTTCCAAAAAAAGTTTGTATCCTCGTTAAAATGGGGTGTGGCCCTGAAGTAAATAGCCCACGTGCCAGTAGACTGGTACATTATTAGTACATCTCCCCATAAGGGTGCGTGATCCTGAGCATTGAGTTATATAAGCCGCTTCTTGTTGTGTCTGGCCACACTGCACCAAGACATGACTTGTACATCCTAATGAAATAATGGCAGACGGCTAGATCAATAATCCTCATCCACATTGTGTGATGAGTGACATGACGGCCCTGGGGTCAGGATCAATTACCATTTCTTCTATAATTAACCCAGAAAGTGATCTGATCATTTTATTGTCAGGCTGATGGATTAAGAACATGGTGGTTTTGGAGGTATACTAGCGCCTCCCTTGTCCATAGGCAGCATCTGGTATTGCGAAGCAGCCAGTGAAAAAAAATGGAATGACAATAACTGCAATACCGGACCTAGCCATGGACACTATTAATGTATTTTTTTCATGATTTACCATCTGTAACAGGATCACTTATGTTATAAATAGGAGTCATCTGACTGTGTACTCTCAATTCTCAGGTAATTTATTAAAAAAATTATTTAAAAAAACCTTTTGTTTGTCTAAAACTTGTGACGTTATGTTTTCTGGTGTATGACCTTTTTGTCATCACATTAATAGGTCTGACCTGCAATACCAAGCCTAGCCACTATACAATGTATGGTGCTGTTATTCTTTTCAAAGCAGTGAAGAGTTTGCAGCACTCTTCCAAATGTTGCAGTCTCTTAAAATCCGATGATTGATGTAGGAATAAAGGGGGGTGCTGCGAATTAGACCCCCACCTATCTCATACTGAAAAAACCCTTTAAATTGGTCATACAACTTCACTAACTGCTTGTGTGACTAATAGGTTATCTCCGATGCATAAAAAGGATTAGACATGTTCAAATCCAACATGCCTGATCCTTTTTCTGCCTTGAGGGATATGAGATGGTTGTCCAATATCAATGGTTTGGATGACTTATCTGCCATGTGTAAGGAATTGCTGACAGCGCAGATCACTATTATATCAAATGGACTTTCTATGGGTTTTTTGTTTTCGAAAAACACAATAAAAAACTTTATTTTACATTTTTACAGTCAGGTTTATTCATTCTACACAGGTGACAATGTATATTTACCTCCGATGTGGCATCTACTAAGAACAAAGATGGAGGATACAAAGGTAAATCAATATCTCAGACACTGCTTTATGAAAGCTTCCGTGTACAGGTCTACCACCTACGATCTGCAACCATCCGACCCCCATTAGTGAGACGCAGACGCAGCAGGTTGTGGTGTGACCTTCCCAGATGTCATGGAGACCATTGTGCTATGTGTAGTTCAAGGCTACAGCTTGGCATTTAAGAGGCCCCTTATAACGCACTTGACGTTAGAAGTATATTACACCACAATCCACAGGAGAGAGTTCATAGAAACATATAGGACGGGAAACATTCCTTACATTCTGACCAGATGCTCCATGGGATTCCACTATCATATTTATACAGTTTTAGTGCCCACAGTCCTTTATGGATAGGAAGTGATGACCCATTGATAAATGACCTGGTGCCAATCACTGGCCTCAACGGTGATGCATGCACAAACGGCACTTACCTGACTAGGCCAGTAATTAGCTGTGACCTCAAATACTAGGCAAAACTTGTGATGGGGCCAAACCTTTCCTCTTCCATTTAGATTCTGGTATTGCTCTATGCGGCAGAGTAGTCTTTGAGCCCCCCCTAAGGCTTCAGTACCTAGTAGCAGCTGCTACCTTTGCCCGGTTATAACTATATCCCCACTTATATCTCAAAGACATCCGTACCATTGATGATGTACATTACTTTTATCTGTTTTGATGGATTCACTCTTCTGTTTTTATTACATTATGATAATGGTATCAGGTGTAATTACTGGAAATGGAGAGGCGGTAGGACCCAGGTGCCTTGGAGGGCCCAGAGGACTATATGCCACCTATAACAATTATATTTTTAGAAAATGTCACATAGTAATTGTTTCATCGGCGCCCAGGAGCTATAAGTGGTTGCTACAGAACAAGCGGTAATCAAAAACAGCACAACAACTGTCCACAGCTAGTTTGTGGTATTGCAGCTCAGCACTATTCACTTCAGCAGAGATGAATTGCAATACCAGAGACATCCACTGGACACGCGTGGCAGTGTTTTTATATTCTGTACAGCTTTTAGTTACTAAAAGGGATTGTCAGTACTCCGAGCCACCTAGTCGTGAATAAAGATGACCATATGTGCTATCATATTGGGCCATGTTTGCCAACTTTAAAGGGAACCTACCACCACAAATCTACCTATAAAGGTAGATCGGGTGGTAGGTGGACCTTTTTAGGGCTAATCCTCAAGTCCCCGCACTTTTTTGGTAACTTTTATTAAACTTATATGCATATTTTGTTATGCGGCTACTGGGGCGTGGAGAAGCCGCATCTGAGGTTACACGGGCAGCTACTCCACGCCCTGGTAGCCTCTTTTCTTCTCCTCACAACCTTCGGCGCGCAGCCCTCGTCCGACGATCCTGCCATCTGCGCATGCGCAGAACAGCAGGCCCGCGCCTGTGCGGTTTCGGAGCAGTGGCCGCGCAGGCTCGGTCCTGCTGTCCTGCGCATGCGCAGATGGCAGGATCGTCGGACGAGGGCGCGCAGCTACGAGGAGCTGCGCACCGAAGTTTGTGAGTAGGAGGAGAAAAGAGGCTACCGGGGCGTGGAGTGGCCGCCTCGTGTAACCTCAGATGTGACTACTCCACGCCCCAGTAGCCGCATAACAAAATTTGCATATAAGTTTAATAAAAGTTACCAAAAAAGTGCGGGGACGTGAGGATTAGCACTTAAAAGGACTATCCTCACGTCCCATTGATCCACCTACCACCCAATCTACCTTTATAGGTAGATTTGTGGTGGTAGGTTCCCTTTAAGCTGCTCTTTATCAACTCATGACAAAGTATAAGAACTCAGTGTATCTGTCATACTACTAAGTTGTATCCTGGAACACTGTGCTACAACCTATGTGAGAACCATACTGGCATTGACTTAATGTAACCGTTTGTATTTTCCATAAATTAGCATTGATGTGCAATGTGTGTATGCTCTTCCTGCAAGAGTCTCAGGATGTGGTAACATTGGGTGAAGATGAGCAGATATGTAAGTTTTTATCACTGTGACATAGAAAATGACTTCAAAGATCAGCTCAGCGGTTATTATGCTACAGTGTACTCCACCCCAGGGGCGTATAAAACAGTGCTGTGGTTTGTAGACAGATCTTCTTAAATATAGCTGATGCTAGAAAACCTTTGTTCTAGGGCATTGATAGGGTTAGCTGCCTTAGCTCAAGTCACATTGAAACAACTGGTAACCACCAACCAGCCCAAAATGCTTACCATGCGGATAGCTATGCCCCTGCATTATAATTTGGGAATTCATACAAGGTTCTCCATGAGAATTCAGCGCATGGACCCATAAATATTTTGGGGGCCCAACATCTACCAGGGGTCAGGAGGCCATCATACCAACCAAAATAGGTTGCGCCTTCTACAGTATTTATGACTTAAAAGCAGGTCATCTGACCTACCTCACCTAAAAACGTCTGCATCTATGAGGTATGGAGATATGCCCTGCCATGTGCATCTCAAATGTAATATAGGTCTGTATGTCTACTTTTACACTTGGAGACCTCTCCTCTTACCTATCATCACTGATGTCCTTGTTTTGAAGCCATTCATTATTCTTAGGCATTTTTTGATTTTCTACTTTGTCAAGGACATCTGGTGCCACCTCCAATCTCTCTTGACTGGAGTCATTTGGTTGAGCAGTGGCATCATCTTTTATGATATCTTCCTTCTGGTCTTCAATGAGATCTTGCGCTTGGTTTATTTTAGCCTTCATTTGTGTCTTTAGTGAGGGAACCACGATAATCTCATTGGCGTCTTCATCCAGTAGGTCACTTGTTGAGTGCGATGCCATGGTGGTTGGATGTCCTTTATTTTTCTCTTTCTTGGATTTTGCAAACTTTTTGCTGATTCTGGGCATTGTTCCCATGTGACTGTACATGTCACTTGACCGAGCATAGGAAGGGCTCTTTGGTATGGAGGTGAGGTCATCTTGTGTCTTCTCAAACACATTGTCCAAGCTGGCATTGCTACTTGCCACTGAACTCTGGGAGTCTCTTTTGCGAAAAGCGCGGGGCAGATTGCTCAAACTACTGAACATGTGCAATTTAAATAACTCTGCAAAGGAAAAAAAACATACAAATATTACAGTAATATTTTAGAATAAAGATCTTCAATGTGAAAGATCCCTACAAAAAGAACTGGGACAGTAAAGGAGAAGTGTAACTTCACTTTATGTACAACTGCAAAAAAAAAAAGTTCCTAAATATAGAAACAAATTTCGGAGCTTTTATCCAAAAATAGTTTCAGTAACAGAAGAGTACAGAGTTATCAGAAGGTATTGGAGACTTAATGCAGACATCACCCCCTACAATACATCCTTGCATGGTCTCCTGACCTCGATATTCACAGGCTGGATCGTCTGACCTATATCTATAGACCTGCATGTATAATCTGATCCTTATGATTGATAAATGGGGAAATTGATTGATTGATAGAGATTGGGTTTAGAGGCACTTAGCTCAGTGTCTGATCTGAATTTCCTGTGGACTATTGGGTGTGGGGACTAAGAAACTCTTGGCGCGCCATGCCATCAGACGATGTTGACTTGATAGATCCGGTCATAACTCCACTATATGAATTTATATGATTTTTATGAGGAGGTGAATGCTGCTGCTCGTAACTCTAAAACACTAATGTAAGTATACAGGAATCGTCTTTATGGAAAAGACACTACAAGAGTCAATCAATAGTAGTCAATCAATAGAGTTGACTTTTTTTTTTTTTTGGCAGCTCCATAGAGATGAATGAAGTAGAATGAAGTAGAACGGCCACCTGCCTCATTCATCTCGGGGAGCAAGGAGGAGTCCAGACGGACCATGAATTCATTTCCAGCAAACCTGTGCCTTAGCTTGAGTCTCTTTTCTTACTCAGCTTCTACTCAGCCATCCCCTCTCCATCGACTAATATGTTAATCTCTAAGCCCAGTGTGTATTTCTCTAGCAAGACAAAGTTGGATATTTCACTGTGAATATCCATTCTGTAGGTTGCAGATGAGGAAAAAAATTTTCTCGGATAAGATATGTTACAAAAGTTTTGTATTCACTTGTACTCTTAATTTTACATAACTTAAGTTTGTCTTGTTTAAAGGGCCACATAAGGCGGTGCCTCCTTTAATTTCATGTGATTGGTTAAATATAGAAAAAACATTGTAATCCCCCGTCATCAAGAAAAAATTATCTGTGATAATGCCTCTGTGACATATAAAAAAAATATATAGATATAGATCTCTCATTCTTTGTGCTCTGCTGTCAGTCCCATGATGCTTCAGCACAGCATCCTACAATCAATTAGAATCATTATTATGTGCTTTGGATTTATATGAAAGCCTGATTCGGATTATTATTACTACTCATTATTCACTGTTTTAGGGGTAAACGTGATGTTCGCCTCTCCAAGGTATCCACTGGCTAAGGTAAGGAGAGGTAAGTATTAGGCTGAAACATAACCTTTATTAGATATATTAAAATTTATAATATATATAAAATATATAAAATATTAAAAACAAGACCTGTGACATGCACCAAAATGTCCCTCCATCCTAATTAGAGATGCTCAAGTCCTCTGCTCTTTGGGACAACTTGAGATAAGTAAACTTGGAGGCTAGACAGGTAGGTGCCAAATTTTTGGATACAAAAGCACCCACTCATTACACTTAGCTGCCTCTCAGCACAATCTACAGCTAACTCTCCAGTCTATAGAAACAATCCGACGCGTTTCGATCTGATGAGACACATATATACGTGATTAGGGCAGCATGGAGGCATGCACCTGCATTGCTATTAGCGTTGAGTATCATTATTACTACTCACCACTACTTGCTATTATATCTACTAGCTAGTACAATCTGTTCTACAAGCCAAACACTTTATAGAAAAAAGAATCCAATATGCAGTTTTCACCAAGGCCCGTGACCGACCCGTGAGTGATATTATGACCTATTGCTAGTAAAGAGAACACCAGGAAGCCAGAATTTATGGTGATGGGGTCTCTGGACCACAGAAACTTCCAAATCAACACATTAGATCCTGGTTGTGTGTATATTCACAGTCACTGAGCGTGAAGCCAGATCAATATGACTGTAACCTGTTCGACCTGGTCAACCTTAAAGTGACCTCGGAAAGTCCAATTAAAATTTCACTGCCTGAAGGCGTGAAGAGCTGAGACTGGGTGGTGCAGATAAAGGAGATATAACTAACTGATGGTTGTTCTTTATCTAGATATTCACTTATTTAGCATTCGGGTCAGTTTGCAATGTACAGGCAGTCTCCGGGTTACATACAAGATTCTGTAGGTTCTCTAGTTTTGTTCTTAAGTTGAATTTGTGTTTAAGTCGGAACTGTATATTTTATAATTGTAACATACTAGGTTCAGTTCTGGTTGCTCAGCGTTGGTGCGAAAGTTCCAGCTAGCACACACTGTAAGCATGATCCGAATTGGACACATCGCACTTGCTAGTGTGTAAGGGGCCTAAGAAGAACATGGCTTAATTAACAGACAGCACCACATCTTTTCACAGGTTATGTCTGGTATTGCACCTCAGCTCTATTGAACAGAATTGATTAAATCAATCTGTGGATATGTGGTGCCTGCCCTAGTGATTGCGAACGCAATCATATTCATGGTTTCCCATCTTTCCTAGTAGCAGATCCAGCTAAGTAACAGAGCCAAACGATTACTATTCTCTGGTGAAAATGCTATTTCTAATAAAAGTTGGCAAAATTGAGTGTCTTTCCTGTTGTCAAATCCTACGCTGCTCCGTTGCCAGACAATTACTCAGTGGCGATGACAAAAGAGAGACGCACATTCACTCTCAGGAAATCCTAAGGAAAAACACTTCATTTTGGAATATCTTATGTACGTTTTTGCAATATAAATGTAAGTGTATGTGTAGTTAGTGACTGGGCGTTACAAAGTGGGCGAGACGCCATGTTTAGTAAATAATACGTATGAATGAAATCACGGTATGGTAATAAGGGGCGCTCGGCTTGCAGACACCCAGTGATTAGCATTTGCATATCCCCGGGATAAGGGTGTCGTGTCATTTACATATGTTTACAGTCAGTTAAATGACAAATTGGTGCTGGGAATTTAGTTGACACCGCACCCAAAACAAAAGGCCTCTCCAAGAAAGAAGAGGACATTGATAGGCCATCAGTGTTATACAGAGGGTAATATGATTACAGGGGGCGAGGCGGGCAATCAGAGACAATTAGGTGATTAACCCCCAACAAAGATAACATGCTTCAGAGCATGTACTCAAGGCGGCTGAGCTATGAAAACAGCAATTACATTCAGCATTCATTTACAATATGGCAGCTTTAGATGGTCCGGCTGCTGTGGCGGGCAGATAGCTTTTTTTAAGAAATAAAAAAAAATCTTATTTAAAATAATGTCACAAAAAAAAGACACTAGCGCCATATAAACACCATAAAGCAAGACTCTTAATAGTTTTTGTTTACCTCATTTTATTTAATGCCCTCCTTAGGGCTGTAACATTTGTGGCCAAAAATACTCTAGTGAAAATGCCACAAAAAATGTCCACGGTTATGAAAAGTGTTAGCAACAGGCAGGGATTTAAATACATTGTTATAGGAACCAACAGAGTTTTATTATACCATGTGAAGAAAATTGTGTTCTGAAAATGTGCATTCTTGGTTTGACTCCGAAAGGCTTCATAGATAACTAGGCCTCATTTGTCCAGTTTACCATAGCAACCAATCACAACGCAGCTTCTATTTTTCATGAGAGGCTTCAGAAATGAATGCTGAACCATGATTGGTTGCTTTGGACAATATTTTTAATAAACAAAGTGAAATCTGTGGTAATGTCTTGAAATCTGACAGATGACATAGTGGACATTATTTCACTAAGTTACAGTAGAAGTTACAGAAATGGGGAAGCTAGATATTGGTCATTTCTTGGGTGTGGGAACTGAGAAACCATGTATCTTCTCACTTCAGAAGAAGTGGGAACCCAAATGAACACCCAAAACCACTAGTTTAGCTTTAAAGATCACAGGGACAAATATGGTTTTACCAGCCACATACAGTTTTAAAGATGCCTTCAATAATGTGTAAATCTGGGTACATAGATTTACCAGCCATATTCAATTGGGCATGAGTTGGTCATGCTAGCTTAAGACGAGCTTAAATCTTCTCTGACTGCTCTATCGCTGTCTGTGTTCCTGGTCACATGCTGAAGTCTCATGACTGGATACTTATGAGCAGGATAAATTGTTTTCAAGTGGGAAATTTTTAATTATGGCCAATATCCTGTTCCCATCTTCTCAACGAAAGCTATGTAAATCCTAGAGATAAACTCATGGTATCAAAGTGACACTAAAAGCAAGTAATCTGCTCCAATGTCAGCTGCTGCAGAACTACCGTATTTTTCAGACTATAAGGCGCACCAGATTATAAGGCGCACCTTCAATAAATGCCCGCTAAGACGCCTTGGTTCATATACAAGGCGCACCGGATTATAAACCGCACCTGATGAATGACCAGCAGGTGGCAGACCTGTGCACAGTTCAGGGCAGCTGTTGTCTGTCAGTACGGTTCATATATAAGGCGCACTGGACCATAAGGCGCACCTTTGATTTCTGAGAAAATATATAATTATAGTCTGAAAAATACAGTACATAAGGAGAGTTGTAGGAAGGCACTATTACTCAAGCTGGTCACTTAATGGCTATGGTGCAGCAGGATCTCCTCTCTTTGTTTTTACACAACTCGGCCAATAGGTCTATAGTGGAACAAGATTGTGAGGACCCACTGTGCCATGGATTTGGGGGTTTTGGTTAATCCTTAAAGCACCATCTCCATTGCCTCCTGGTTTTTACAGTTTTTTCCTTGTATGGGGATCTGGTTTTCACAGGAGGACATCAGGTCACTACCTTTGGAGTAGTTAGTAGCAGGTGACCAAGACATGTCTAGATACGCCATAGCCTGATACTAAAGTGTCATGTAGAGAAATAGTCAGAAGGCTGACAAATTTGGAGATTTAAAGCATGTTACAAGTATAAACGTGTTTACAGCTAGATTATCACCTAGGGTCCTTATTTAGAGGTTATCTACTCCCGGACCCTCCACGTGACCTCCAATGTTGTCACCAGTCCATGTCACTTTACTAAATGTCAGTCTACATGGCTTTTTGGTGATTACAGTACGTCTGGACACCATGGTGTAGAGCTTGAATGACCAACCCTGTCACATGTCTCAACGAAGAAGATGCCCAGACACCAGAAGCTCTAGAGATCTCAATATTTCTACAATAAAGGCAAACAACACAACAACAAAAGGCATTACAGGGGTAATCACAGGGGCCTAGTGGACACCAGGGTTTGCTGGTGGTTTCATGTAGGAATTGATTAGACAAACCCAGACATCCTGCCTCGTCCTGCCCCGTTACTTAGATTTCACTCCTCATGACGCTGCAGAACGTCCAGGTTTAAATATTTGTTAGAAGGAAATCAATGCACTTAGCGCTCCGTCAGGAAGGGAAATATGGGGGCTGGGATGGATGAAAGCATTGTAAACATTTTCTGAAAAGAAATTGGTGTTATGGGATCTGCTTTTTAAATTTTCACATTTTCCAACAATTATGTGTAAATACAGAAGTGCAAAACGTAGTCATCATTATTAGCTTCATATCATGATACACAACGTTATGATACAGCAAGAGCCTAAACTATGTCAGAGGGAACACTGAGCAATAAATATGAAAGTGGACTCTCGTGACCCAGCGGATGACCACATCATCACAGCAGGTTACATCATCCGGACGGACTAGTAAATTGTATCTTTAGTGCAATAACACCACCGGCCTTTTGGAGCAAATGTATCTTAGAAGAACCAACTTTTACATAATTACATATAGGGAATTACTGTAAATGTGGTTCCCTTATATTTAAACCACAATTCTCAGAGAAGCTACGGGTAAAACAGAGAATATGTGATGTATTATGTTATTAATGTGCTTCCTTTATATTTTACGGTATGTAAAAGTCCCACAATGACTGATATGTAAAACACTGAATATCCTCCTCCTTACATCTACTTCTATTTCTCAGCTGACCTTCCCTGATGCTGAAGATGGAAATTCTGCACAATGTTTTCTTTCTCATCTGTTTCCCCGTAGAACAGTTGCAAAATGATAGTCAATATATTGATCTTGCTCCATCGTACATAACACACACAGTAATAACACTACTACCAGAAGTGCAGGGGAAGATCTGACATTTCCCATTACTACATTTCTCCTACGCAGTGCTACAGTTATGCATTTAGTTATATAATTCTTGGGGGGAAACAATAAGCTGCCAGACAATCCTTGCAACCATCAACGGGAGAGATTAGGGTGTTCCCACAAATATAAGATTGTGGATGGATCTTATATTTAACTAGATATATCACAAATATATCTATAAGGATTGACCTACCTGAATAATCTCTGTCGACATCCTATAACGGGGATACCTATGGATTCCTTAATTTACTAGACTGTGTATAAATACTGTATATATATATTCTCCATACATTACTATATCTAATGATACCCCATATATCAGTATAAAAAAGTATATACTATGTTATATATGGTTATAGTACATGGATATTTGACTATAGAGCTGTGTGTAACAATCTATTTGTCACTACGTGGAAGTATATATAAATATAGTGGCTCTATAGAAGAGTAATGGTCTATATAGGTCTTATAGCAATCTGTACAATCATAACTATAATAAAGAATTTTAATACAGAAAAATAAAGTAAAACTTTCGGATTTCAGGTGCAAATTTTCTTCAGCAACCTATAAGGTGTCATTTCCCCATACAAAGAGTCCAGTACTATAAATAATACGTTAAAGTTGGTGACCCAGTATAAATTTATCATGGGGAGGGACACAAAGTGCTACAGTCTTACAGAGGAGAGCCCCCTATCAGGATACAGCTTGATACTTACTAAATTTTTTGGAGCTCGGTTTCTTTGCATTGTCACCCATGTCTCCAACTTTGCAGAGAAGAAGATGCTTCAGCTTCTTATATCCGTTCCACTAGTTGCACACGTCCCTCAGCACGTGTGGCCCCATCTGTCCCTGTAGTCAGTCACTACACTTCTCTACTCATCATACTACTATCAGGCCGGGTGCTCTGCGGTTTAGTGTAGAGCACTTTAACCACAAGGTGGGTTGTGATATAAGGAGGAGGATTATTCTAAGAAAGATGGTTATCTAGTAGTAAAATTCCTTTGATGGTAGGAGTCCCCTCCTCCTTGTTGGGGGTCTTGTAGAACTTCTCAATATACCAGTGCCCTGCATGCTATACTATCCATAGTGTAATACGGTATATGATGCCTACTTGTTGTCACTTCTATACCCAGCGCTTGGTGCACATCTTCACTTCCGCTTTTTGACGGGTTTCCTGTGAGGTCTTGAACATAAGAGAAGTGAGGTGACAGGCTGACTAAAGCCGAATATAGATGACAACCATCAGGGGCTGAGAATGGTCTGTCACAGAGCAGCAAATCTAGTGATCCTAGTGAGAAAAATGTACATTAATTCTGCCATTACTTCAAAAAACACCATACTACATTTAAATAATACCACCATACTGCGATTCTGTCATACAAAGCCTCCATCAAAGTCAATAAGAAGTCACTACAAAGTTTCTATATAATAGTGCTATAATGTATTAGAAATAATACTACAGTAGTGCAATACTGAATCAAACAAAGCACCATATTGGAGAACTTGCACAGGTATTTAAGAAGTGTCTGGGCTTCCATGCGGCACGAATTATGGCGTGGACTGAGCTCCGCATTTAGCTTTCAAATTGTGTTGCACGCCCTATGTTATAGGTGCACCACAAAAAAGATGGTGAACTCTGTCTGGCCAGTGCAGGGAAGCGACACATTCATGATTTCTGGTGCACGTTCTTAGTGAATCGCTGCCCGCAGCATTATAGACAGACAATGCACTTTAGTGACTCTAGTGACTTTGTAAGTAAATGTGCCCCATTGTGTTAGGAAATGGCACTATACAGGGTCTAAATGACATTTCCACAACATGTTTACATAAAAGTGCACCACTCTGCCTAAATATGACTATATAACAATAGTACCATACAGTGTTGAACACTGCTACCAAACAGTAACCATATGACACTGCCAAAAATAATACCAAAAATTCCATTTTACAGTATCCACAATACACTCTATATAATAGTACCAAATGGTGCCCAAATAGGACATTGACCAATAAAACTGCCATACATAATGGGGCATATTTACTTACCCGGTTCTCTCGTGATCCCCGATCCGGACTGTCCGACGAAGATGAAGTCCAGCGCGATTCACCAAGATCGTGCGCCCGAGATCCTGCATGTGTCGCTTCCCCGCTCAGGTCGGCCGGAGTTCACCTTCTTCCCGTTGTATGAGAGTGCATGTCTTGCGACACAATATTCGTTGTTAAATCCCGCGCGTTGTCCGAATCCGTCGGGCAGGCCCGCCCCTGTGAAAGCCGGCGCCGATGTGCCAAAATCTGATCGCGTGTGCCAAAAACCCCAGTTAAATGTGGTGCAAAACGGGAAAATTCGGGAAACCCAACAGAAATGTGTTCTGCGGACCCTTAGTAAATGTGCCCCATAATGTTATCATACATTTTTGGACATATTCTCCCTGAAAAGAACCTTACCACGATTTTACAGAACTGTTGTGTTGCAAAAACAGAATGTGTAATTGATATTCCTATGGTTTCCTTATAGTTTATGACTGACACGTAAAACACAGAATATCCCCGTCCTTCCATCTATTCGGAGTTCTCAGCTGATGTTCTGAGATCAACGATTCCGCCAACTGTTTCCTCTTCTGTTCCCTGTAAAAAAGTCGCAGAATGATAGTCACTATATTAATCTTGCTCAGAGGTTTTCATACATGACTTTGCACAGTAAGAACACTACTACAAGCAGTGTCTATATAATAGTGCCGTAAATATGACCACCATACAGTGATCACATACTCCCGCCATATGTAATAATAATAATGACTTAATGAGGCACATTTAATAATAATAATTCCTTTATTTATATAGCGCACACAGATTACGCAATGCTGCACAGAGTTTGCCAAATTGTTCCCTGTCCCCAATGGGGCTCACAATCTAAACAACCTACCAGTTTGTTTTGGAGTGTGGGAGGAAACCGGAGGACCCGGAGGAAACCCACTTAAACACGGAGAGAACATACAATCTCTTTGCAGATGTTGACCTGGGTGGATTTGAACCCAGGAGGACCCCAGCTAACCCGGCCAATGGAGTTCACCCAAAGTGCATTGTGTCGCAATTCATTAAAATTGTGCGCCCAATTTCCTGCATGTGTCGCTTCCCCACTTGGGCCCGCTGGAGTTCACCTTCTTCTTCCGGGTGCATGTAAGTGCATTGGTTCCGACACAATTTGAATATTAAATCCCACGCTGAGTCCGAATCAGTCGGACCGTCTGACTCTGAGTTGCTTCTTTCCTTAAAGAAGGTATACAGCAGCTGAGACGTGGATTCATCCTTTATACTTATGTCTACTTTACAACTTCTTTGTGTAATTAAAGCAATATCTTCTGCGTTCACTGACCCCCTACTCCAGTGATGGCTAACCTATGGCACTGGTGCCAGAGGTGGCACCCAGAGCCCTTTCTGTGGGCACTCAGGCCATCACCAGAGATGACTCCAGGTATCTTCCTGCAGTCCCAGACAGCCCAGGACTTGCTGTGAACAGAGCTATTTTAAAGTGACAGGACTACCTGGGACTATTTTCTGCTTTATTGGTGTCCTCAGAGTGCTGGTATCAATGAAAACTGTGACAGAGAAGGGAGTATAAATCACAAATTAAATTTCTGTGTTGGCACTTTGTGATAAATAAGCGGGTCTTTGTTGTAGTTTGGGCACTCGGTCTCTAAAAGGTTTGCCATCACTGCCCTACTCCTAGCAATAGTATAATGACCTCTAGTGGCCACATTACTTATGTGGACAACACATTAGAGAGAGAGAGAGAGTTTGCAAGTAAATTATATATAAACCCAGGGGTGCACCAGCCATGAGGCAAGTTGAGCCTCTTGCCTCAGGCAGAAGCACCACTTGTAGTAAGTTGGGAGAAAGCATCAGGCCCGCAGGGACTTGCTACAAAACAAGACCTGACACTTAAAAATAGTGTTTCTTCACACATGATGTGAGTATGGGTGTGAGAAACTACATGGAGAACCAAATTACTAAAATAATAACCTCATACATTAGTCCTGGATGAGGCAGCGAGGGGCGCCATCCTTTAGCTTGCCGCAGGCAGCAGAGAGTATAGGTGCACCATTGTATAAACCCGCCTCCTCACAGTACCTTAACAGCCATAATATAGTAATATTAGACCGCCATACAACACTGAATTACTACCGCCATATTGTATCCAATCAACATTGTGAAAATCAGACCAGAAACACTACCTATAAATCATACTGCAATACAGTGTACAGATAAAACCCCCTAACCAGTCCTTCATTATTACTGCCAGGCAGTGCACACATTACAGTGCCATACAATACCCATATTACTATTGTACCTATGGATGCCCCAGTTACAGTAAAAAAAAAAAAATGATGATTTTCAAAAAAAAAAAAAATCTAAAATAAACTGTGAAGTGTAAGTGACATATAGAATGACAAAAACACATAACAAAAAATGATTTTGATTACATAGGACCATATTGGCCAAAGCAACCAATCATAGCTTAGCTTTTATTTATTTCCCAGCATGCGGCGAAATGAAAGTTGAATTGTTATTGGTTATTGGGACATGAACGGCAGCGCTCCTATTGGCTAGTTCTCATCATTGTATCTCACACGCATCCTTTGTGTGACGTCACCTTTAGAAGCAGCCCCGCCTCTTCTGGTGAGACTTCCGCCCTTCCTTTGGTGCCCTTTTTCCGCTTCGATCCATTCCACACGTTCTGGTTCCTTCTGTCACGGGTGTAGGTCGTGTTACTGGGCCCGGATAGCGCACGGTGCTGGCCCGTATACCTCGCCGCCGTACAGGCTCCTTATTTCGGCTCCTTTGTGTGGCGTGTGTAGGCCTCCAGCCTGAACTCCTCAGCTCAGCACCGGGAGAGGCCGGGGGTCGGCGGCCTGTGCCCGGAATCGGATAGTCGCGCCCCGTCCGGGTCTGAGCCTCCTCCCGCGTCCTCCGCAGTCTCGGCCATGGCGAAGAACTACGACTCGCTGGAGTTTCCTTTCTGCGATGAGGTCTCCAAGTACGAGCGGCTGGCCAAGATCGGTCAGGGGACGTTCGGGTAAGAAACGGGGCCTGGGTTCATAGTGGAGGGTGAAGAATCTATCCGCCAATCAGCTGTACGCTTTCATATACAT
Organism: Engystomops pustulosus; assembly: GCF_040894005.1. NCBI lineage: Eukaryota > Metazoa > Chordata > Amphibia > Anura > Leptodactylidae > Engystomops > Engystomops pustulosus. The sequence goes on from NC_092419.1 coordinate 95,989,882, forward strand.
AGGTGGTGTAATTTCCTTTAAGCTGCCCTGGGATTGGCTGCCATTGACTATCTATTGGTGATAGACCTTAAACTGTAGTAAGATGCTGTATCTCTGTCAAAGATGCAAAAAATGGCTCAAAATTAGATTTCTGCATCATCAGTCACAGGGTAACGGCTGCACATCCACTCTGTCCTGCAAAGGGTTAAAGGGGGTAACTTGCTGATGGGTGGTCGCACATGCACCTGCTGCTCTTTTCATCACTATGACACAGAGGTCTTTCTTCAGTGTCACACGCAAAGAACGGAGCGGCAGCAGTCATGTCCGGTCTGACGCTTCTTTCATTTGGGGTATAATGGACAGCAGGTTATCCCCATTTGACTTGTCTGGGCAACCCGGAGATCCACTTTTATAGAAAAACCTGTTTCTGCTGTGGACATATATTGGGCGACATTTATTAAAGTGTTAGTTTTCTGTCTGACTTTGCACTGAAAATTTTGTGTAAACTGCACAAGTATTTATGAAGTGTTTGCACCTGTTTTGTGTCCGACAAGACAGACAAAAACCTTCACCTTAAAGGATTTGTCCACTTTCAGCAAATAATTGATACTGTTGGTGTAAAGAAAAGTTATAAAATTTTCAAGTATACTTTCCCCATCAATTTCCCACAATGTTCTAGATCTCTGATTGCTGCCCTTCTATAGAAAGCTTTTATATTTACTATAGAAATCTGGTCTTGAACTGTTAGTATCACAGAGAATAATCAAAGCCATGCTTGTGCACCTGCGTGCCCATCACTGGAAGTAAAGATAGAAACTTTCTATAGAAGAACAGCAAGCATAGACCTAAAAAACCATGAGGAATTGATACAGAAAGTATATTGCAAAATAGTATAATTGTTCGTTACAGAAATCATTTCAATTGGACCACCCCTTTAAGGGGGGGGGGGGTTACTGCTTTGTCAGAGATTGCGCCACATTTATTACTGCCGTGCGTCACAATTCTGCAGCATAAACAAAGTGCACCAAAAAAATGCTGCCCACTTTCCGAGCAGTGCAGGGGGCGCCAGATTCATGAAGAAAATGCGCCAGTTGAGCGCAATCTGCCACACTCTGCCCAATCCACAGGCAAACTGCACATAGTACAGACTGCACTAGTTTCGGCACATTGTGCATTGATAAAGATCCAAAAATCCATTACTGAGGAGGTAAGAAATATTAATCCAGAGTGAAACCCCTTTTGTTGGAAACGGTGTGTAGATTTGGAGATCACACAGAATCGGTGTCTGTATCGGAGGCAGATGTTTTAGAAATACAGAATACACATCTCTATATTAGATATACACAAGTTGCAAAATGTACAAGTAGATGTGCAATAGATGGGGAATACTGGTGTACACTGAAAGACAGAAAAGATATCCCGCTCCATACATAACAAAAGGGCTCCAAACACAAGGTAGTGGTTATTTCTTTGCTCTTCATTTCATATGTAATGTTTTAAGCCTGAGAAAAGCTCACACCTGAGCCAAAACGTTACCTATAGAACAAAGACCATGGAGAGAATCACTAGTTTGCACTACAGTCTTGTGATATACACTGCACTGCTTTGGACTTCACTATTTACTAGTCTCAACATAGATGTTCTATTATTCTTACAATCTAAGAATCTCATAACATGTGTTATTCCAAATAAAGAGATTTGCAGGAGTCTCTCTAATCTGCTGCTTCTGGTGTCTTTTCTCTTTAGAGAGGTGTTTAAGGCTAAACATCGACAGACGGGGAAGAAAGTGGCACTGAAGAAAGTGCTGATGGAAAATGAGAAAGAAGGGGTAAGTGGGTCGTATATAGCAGATCGGATCAGATGTTAGAGGCTCTGTCCACACTATGAGAAGCTACGGTATACAGCTGATCAAGGTGCCATACTCTTCCTCACTGATCTGGAATGTAAGACATATACAAATGTCATCAACTTAAAGGCTGCATTCACGTGTCCTGGCTGTATTGTGCTTTGAAACGTGATCCAACCGGAATGTTGGCTTGGCATGATCACATGATGTTCAGCAGTAAGGGGCACCGCATGTTTTGTATCATTTACATGAAACACGTGGTTCTCCCTAAAGTTTCAGTAGGTATGCAAATGCAATTGGGTCAAGCCCCTCCCATTTCCAGTTGGATTACATTTCTAGACTCAATACAAGCAGAACGTCTGGATGCAGCCTCAGTGGTTTCGAAAACCGTTACATTATCAGTTGCTCTAATAATGATGTGCTGGCTGCACACGATCATGTCAGTCAGTGAATCCTGGACTGTGCACTGGGCTGATTTCACGGACCGACCACAGCTCCGAGGACCATGTGAGTTCCTGAAAAAGGGTCTAACCATTTCTCTTCTCTTTTCTTCACAGTTCCCCATCACCGCCCTACGTGAAATAAAAATTCTCCAGCTCCTGAAACATGAAAATGTAGTGAACCTCATAGAGATCTGCAGAACAAAAGGTACAGAATATTCTGTGCATGCCAACGTGTGGTGCCCCGGATGTCTGCATGTTTGTAGTGCTTGGCAGTAAGGTGACTGGTGAGCATGGTCACTAGCTGACAATTATATACACCCTGTTCAGTGCCGGCAATTAAAGGGATTTTACCCAGGACTGCCAGCCCTTCTAGTAAGGAGCATATATGACTGTTTAATCTTCTGTCCTCCCTAATGGTGACCAGACTTGTTTGATTACTATTAGATGACCCCCAGCTGATATGAGGGATGTCCTGACATATCTGAAATTGCGATGCCGAGTATGCGTTGGTTCGCAAGTCATGTGATACACGAACCGCGGCAGTTTCTGCCATGCCAGGAATGGGGAAGCATTTAATTGCTCTGTATATTCGTATATTGAAAATATAAGGCAGTCCTGGAAAATCTTTTTAGTTGTGTATATATTTCTTACATCCCCCTTATTATACCATGAGACTGTGGTATGCTGCTGTGTGCGCTAATAACTCATCATTTCTGGGCTAGAAAATGGAGATTTAAAGTGGTTTACCAATTTTATCAATTACATGTTTGGATGATAAAAGGCCATACATTGTCATAGTCTATACTGTGTATTAAATCCTCATGGCTTTCTCGATCTCTTCTTGCTGTCAGTTACTTGTTATGGACAACTGTCCATGTTGATGTGATGAGCACAGGAGTATATGGCTTGTTGGTCACAGCTCTGTTGTATATAACCAGGATCATTGACTGGTTTTTATCCAGTCCCCCCCCCCCCCAAAAAAGCAATGATTGACAGCAAGCAGAGATCTAGAAAGCCATGAGGAATATTGACACCGCAAAGACTATGGCATTGTCTGACTTTTTATTATACAAACATCATTTATTTGCTAAAACTTTATAGGTCTTGTTACAAGTTGAATTGTTATCCCCTTTAGACAGGATAAGGTGATAACGACTTGTACCCCCCCCTATAACGGGAAATGGTCCCTCAGGAATCCGGAGAACTGGGGTCTTATTCTCATTAATTAAGTAGAGCAGAAGACTGTGCCTGTGTCTTCCCATTCATCACTGTGTGTGAGTGTTGAAAACTGGCAAACTATGTTTTCAGGTATTCCTTATTTCTGACACCCGCATAGTATTGAATGGAGCGGCAGGACACGTGCTCTTGGACCACCGTTCCCCTGATTATTGTGGCTACATTCTCCGAATCGGTGAAGGTCCTAGGAGTTGGGCATATTGTTATAGCAATCAGGCTTGGTACAATCCATTTAAGGATATGAATCCTTTAAAACCTATGTACAACCAATCCATTCACGGCTCTTGGTGTAAATCCTGTCCACCCGTGCCAGCCAGTGAGCACACAATTTTTAAGATAATACTTTACCTTCAACATTGTGCAGCCGTTGCAGACTTTGGTCCATGCTCTGCTCTGCAGCCGGAGCCAGTACAGTAAACCCCCTAAATCTTCTGCATGTGGGTTAAACTCTTTGGGTGGTTATTAGTGTTTCCTGCATGGTTACATATGACTAATACTGCTGCCTGCCTATCGCTTTCTCAGTAATAGAACTAATGTGGAGTCTGTACCTTTCATTCCTTAGTTTCTGGCACTGAAAGGGTTTACAGTAGTAACAAATCTAATCAAGACCAAAGTCAAAAGGGCAGTTATTAACAAAGCCGCGCCGGTCCCTGGACCCGTACATGGCTGCCACATAGTATATGGTGGCTGCACTTCTGTCTAGTGAATTGATGGAATAATCGGTTGTATTGAAAGGAACATAAATAAACATTATATGTATTTATCGGTCCCATAATAAAAACACCTTGGTCTTGTTTAGTTTTGCATTTTATTAGTGTATCCGCCGCCTGTCACAGCCATTAGCCAGTATTGTAATGAACTCTGCCCGTTGCTGGCACCAGCCCCCTCTGCCATGTGTGTAGGCGCCGGGTACACTCTATATTGCTTTATGTATATGCTTCTGCTGTGAGTGTCAGAACCTTTCCGAGACTCTCTTGCCCACCTAGTTTCTCCCACAGCGAACCAGTATAATAGATACAAAGGAAGCATCTTCTTGGTGTTTGATTTCTGTGAGCACGACCTAGCGGGGCTGCTGAGCAACACACACGTCAAGTTCACACTCGCCGAGATCAAGAAGGTGATGCAGATGCTCCTCAATGGCCTCTACTACATCCACAGGAACAAGGTGAACCCATCTATGTAATATGACATGATTGTATAGTTCTAGTACATTTCTATGTAGGGGGTCAACCATGTTACCCCTATTCAAATGGATATGAGTTGTAATTACTTGATTCAGCCACTATACAGAGAATGGCGCTGCCTACTTCCTGTTCCAATCTGTTTATGAGCTGCTGATCTCGGACGGTGCTGGGAGGAACTGATTCTATGTTGATTTACTAATGTTATTTTTCTTCTTTTTTTATTTTATAGATTCTTCACAGAGACATGAAAGCTGCAAATGTGCTCATCACCAGAGACGGGGTCCTAAAACTTGCCGATTTTGGATTAGCCAGGGCATTCAGCCTCGCCAAAAACAGCCAGCCAAACAGATACACCAATCGAGTGGTCACGCTGTGGTACAGACCCCCGGAGCTGCTGCTAGGTAAAGCCCTGGCTTGCCGTCTAGTAGACTGGCTCTTTATTTTGTGGTACCTATAGAGGTATATAGAGGTTTTTGGGTTAAATGGAGAGCTGCATCTTGCTGTGCACGGGTCAGCAGGGCTCAGAGACCATTGCACAAATCTATTCCCAGGTCTTTGCCCACTGCATTTGGATGTGGAGTTTCCAGTCCCCAAATGTTTCAAATTCTATTCTAAATGTATTTTATCTTTCCCCCAGGTGAACGGATTTATGGGCCTCCCATTGACTTGTGGGGTGCTGGATGCATCATGGCAGAAATGTGGACCAGGAGCCCAATCATGCAGGGCAATACAGAGCAGCATCAGCTGACCCTCATCAGCCAGTTGTGTGGCTCTATTACACCCGAGGTAAGTGGTTGTAGGAAATGTAATGCCTCAATGCTCAGTTTGGATCTCCTAAAGGGTCAGAAACACTTATTTAGGCCACTTTCATAGGCACATATTCAGTGTGTTAAATAATGTCCATATGTTGGTCATAATTTAAGGACTGCAAGATGCTCTGTGGTCCAGATTCTCTTCATTGTAGTCATCTATGAAGCTGTGAGTCACTTCTTTTCTAAGGGACTATTATACTGTGCTGAAAGCCTGTCCACAGGGACAGGCAGTGACTCATAGCATCATTTATGACTTGAGTGCCTACCCAATGTTCATTCCGGGAAATACAGGCAACACATGGTTCATATTACATAGATCAAAAATCTACCATCATGATAACCCAGGGACACTTACTCATAGATCCAGGACTATGGTAATCTTCTTATTTGTTATCCCTGGGCTCCATGTTCATGAGCCTTTAGGGGTTCTATACTGTAGCTTTACCGGCTATTACACTGTGCAGGAGCCATCCCCCCCCTACTGTGTATTAAACTTTCTCTTCTGAAGTGAAATTGTATTAGAAAGTGTGAGGGTGTATTGCGCTGTGTGTAGAGACAGGCAGCAGCCTGTGAAACTGCAGCATTGAGGGGCTCCCCCCCCCCCCCCCCCCCTGTCAATATTTGATGATCTATCCATAGTATAGGACAGTGATGGGGAACCTTTTAGAGACAGAGTGCCCAATCTACAACCAAAACCTACTTTTATGTCTCAAAGTGCCAAGATGACAATTTATGCAGCAACCTAGTGATCCCAGCTGTATCAATCGTATTGGCTTCCTGAGGACACCAATACAATAGAAAGATGATGGAGAAGTCTGGATTATAGCTTCCTTCTAGGGTCCCCTGAAGAGGAAGAATCAGGGGACCCAGAGCAGGAGCTCCAATGATGATCCATCTCTGTCCACACCTTCTCGCTCCTCCTGTAGTCCTGACAGCCAAGGAGGTGTCGCTTTAAAATAGCGCTGAGCTTGGCGCATCCTGGGCTGTATTGTATCACAGGAGAAAGCCTTGAGTCCTAGCTGGCGAACTCTGTGTTGGGGTGAAGGCCTGGGTGCCCACAGAAAGGGCTCGCAGTGCCACCACTGGCACCCGTGCCATAGGTTCGCCACCACGGGTATAGGCCATCAATATTAAATCCGTTGAAGGGGTAAGTCCGATACAAGGATGGATCCACTTCCTGAAGCTCTAATCATGTGCCCTTTTTTTTTTTTTTTTCTTCTTCTTCAGGTTTGGCCAAATGTGGATAAGTATGAACTCTACCAAAAGCTTGAACTACCGAAAGGACAAAAGAGGAAAGTAAAAGAAAGGTTAAAGGCTTATGTGAAGGACGCGTACGCTCTAGACCTGATAGACAAGTTACTCGTCTTGGACCCGGCACAGAGAATCGACAGTGACGATGCTCTCAACCACGATTTCTTCTGGTCTGACCCCATGCCCTCTGACCTGAAGAACATGCTGTCCACTCACAACCAATCCATGTTTGAATATTTGGCTCCTCCCCGCAGAAGAGGCGGTCACATGCCGCAACAACCAGCCAATCAGGGAAGGAACCCTGCCACGAACCAATCAGAATTTGAGCGGGTATTTTGAGGCTGATAGTTGCCCGCTATCCATGCTGTGTATTGTATAGGGAGGAGCAACTCATCACAAGCGTCTTACATTGTCCTCATGGCTCATGTCACACAGTCTTCTCCCAAAATAAAGCGCCCCCCTGATGTGGCATCCGGTAATGACACTTTCCTGTATCATGGAAGTCTATCTTAATGATTAGTAGCTTGGCACCGTGTGCTACCCAGAGCTGATCTGCCCGCTGTGAATGGACCATGTGTCAAATATACTTCATGTAATGTGGTGGTGATAAAGCCCACACTGTCCATACCCATGAGAAAAGAAGCTCATTGTTGCAGTGATATTCAGTAACCTGATCTTGTATTTCCTTTTTTATCTCTAATGTATGACCGGATCATATATGGAAATTAAATGGTCTCATTTTACTTGGTATATTACATTGTTATGTGATCTAAGTGAGGGGGGGGTTGGTTTGGGTTTCCAGGGATGAGCTCATATCATGTATCCTAATAGATAGAGGGTTGTCCTATGAATCCATATACATAATGATGCTGCATCCAATGCCTGTCTATAGGAAGAGCAGATTGACGGGAGGACCAGGTTTCACACCCCCATCGATAACTTATACAAAACATGCGTCACAAATTGGTAAATAATAAATCTGGCGTTTGAACACCCCTTTAAAAATATCCATAGGATGAATGAATTATCAGTGTTGGGTCTAAGTCTTTGCACTCCTGCTGCATACTAGGAGTCCATAGTGGCCTTTTCTGTGTATATCAGCGTTATCTGGTACTGTCGCTCCCTCCCCCTTACGGACATAGGAACAATCTATAGAAAGGTATTGGACGTGTTATTGGCTCCACGAAAAACATGGATATTGAACTCTCATTGATCCAGTATTTAAGAACAATCACTAACGTAAAGTAAGAAATATTTTGGTCCTGGAAAATCTGTTTCATCCATCTGTACACGGCAAAAAAGCAATCAGCCCACAAACTATAGGTAACACACATCCAACACCCCCCCCCCCTCCTGTAATATGTGTGCCATCATATTTTGACTCCTCCAACATATATCAAATGGTCATCTGAAGTCCATGGTTTTAGACTTTTTTTTCACTGCATCATGTGCTATGTACCCTCTTATACAGCTCTCAATCAGTAGTGCTACAGCCCCCGTCACCGATCACAGGCTGACCATTATCTATACCTGCTGCTTTAGACCCCGATTACATGCAGGGTCCGCATGTATAGGCCGAGGAACGGCAAGAGTCGTAGTGGAAGGATTTTGTACTCTTCTGTACATTGCAATCTCTCCTGATTTTGGCACCACCCATGGCATGTAGCTGTCGCACCATAGTTGGCCACTAGGTGGCAGAAGAAAAGAATGAAACGTACAAACAGGAAATTATATCAATGCCAATGTTTTGGCAGAAGCGTAATACCAGATCCATACGCTTTCACTTGTAGCGGAAGCAGGCTTCATGTCGTCTCATTGTGAGCTGGAGGTAAGTGAGGTCTGCAGGTTCTGTATCTGTGATCTGGATGTGATCCCTGTGTTTCCTGGTTCTGATACTATGGGCTTTAGTATGACAGTGACTATACAGGACCTGATGCTGTGTATACTGTACAGAGGAGCCACAGAAATTCCAAAGATACATTAGGTTATAAATTTCTATAGTGGGGGCTGCAAGTTCACATTATACAAGCTGGGGTTAGGTCTGAAAAAGCGAGCACATGCTAGATGTCTTTGGACACCGTTACAACAATACCTGGTACACCTGTAGCGCCCCGCATGGTGGTTGATCTGGCACATATTCTCTGCTGGCTGGTGACCAAGGCAATAGAACTGCAGGTGTCAGATAACAGATACTGGGGATCCACACAAACTTCCCTTTGTGTGCATTTATGTGTCGCAGAGGATTGATGACTGGTGGGTTCTGAGTATTGGGACCACCACTGATCGCCAGTGCAGGGGTCTCAAGTCCTTGTCACACTGTGCACTACTGCCAGGTGAGTATATATTATCTGCTCTGCCTCCCCATTCCCTTGTTGCGGTCGGGTCACTGGCACCCACTGACCGGCCATAGCGGTCCAGGGACCACCACCAACTCCCATCCAGTCCGGATTGTCTGTGACCTGGGAATAAGGAGCTGGAGCAGGGGGAATACTCTGTTATTTACCTTTTCCAGCCTTTAAGACCATTGTATGCATCATGTCCGTAAATACAAAGTGATAATCTCTATGGAGATAGCTGATGCCATCTACAAGTAAACACCCCACAATACAAAGAGATAGTTATGTGGGTGTGTGACGTGTCCCCGAGGTACCTTCTCAAATATTCCCTGGAAGTGTTCCAGTTCTTCTTTACTGGTTCATGTTATGGACCTTTGCCTCACTTTACATGGTGTCATACAGAGTTATAAACCAGCGGAGGAGGCTGCACGGTGTCACATACACAGCGCGTCACATGAGGTGATGGAGTCACACTTTCAGGTAGGTCCTGCTATTTAGTATTGTGGTTGGAGGATAATACCCTGTCCTGTATACTACAATAGACACCAACATGTTGTACAAAATGTAAATCTGGACCTGAGATTCTCTGATCATGTGAACTAGAGTCTTATTCATTTTTATGAGTTGGGAAGGAAATTATTATTATTATTTTTTTTTTTTATAATATTTGCAACTGGGAAAGATTTTTTTTCCCATTATGCGCCAATTACCATTAACCTTTTATATTTAGATATTCTCCAAACTGGGTAAGTTGAAATCTATTTGCCTGATCCTCCTCTCACTTTTGGGGCAGAGTTGGGAGTGCTCCTGTAGATCAAATAGCATAACTTTGTTACAGGGAACCTGTCACCAGTAATATCATTCTTGACATTTTGGACCAGTAGCCTCTGCATAAAAATGTGTTTGTCGGTATTCTGAGTTGTGTCAGTACTTTATAAAAGTCAATTAGAAATTATCCAAGAGGAGACAGGAATTCGGGCTCTTGGAGCTGAACTAGTGATGGGTCTTTCACGAACGAGCGGTTCCTTTGCGTGAACGATGGGAGTCGGCTCCCTGCAGAGAGCCGGTGGCTCACTTAACCTCGCCCTTAAGCAACTCACCATTATTGCAGATTTTATTAGAACACGTCACCTGCTAAAAAATGACATTCCTGCTGACAGGTTCCCTTTACATGCATTCACCCCAAATGTAACACAGTGGGAGCAGCCGCCCTCCATCCTACCTTATCAAAGTGCTAATGTGTAGTGTTTTAGATTTATAGTTTCCCTCTGTGTTGGATTCTCTGAGAATCCCCTTACAGTCTCGCAGTCAGCTCATACCCTAGGGGTTAATTATTGACCTCCCCCCATTTTAATGACTGTCATGCCGTTAAAAATTTAGGAATCACGCCTTTATGGGAGAACACACTATCCTCCAGTGACCCGCTCTACTCCTCCTATGTTTCTGTACACACCTCCCAAAAATAATGCTGGGGATTGGCTGAGGATCTGCTTCATTGTCAACTTTACACATAGTACACGACGTATGATCCTGCCGGGTACTGCGATCTTTGACCCATCATAAGTAATGTCCTGTGTGGAGCAACTCACAGTCATGAAGCGCAGACACCAGGTAATAACATATATGCCCTCGGGTAACCCTATTTACTTGCTGTAAAGAGTGGCCCAGATAATGGGTTCATGGCTGCAGATTGGGGTCTTACTCTGTAGTAATGTTAACTGGCAGAGATAGATTTAGTCTGAATCTGAAATGTGGGTCACATATGGGCACAGGGCAAGTGGTCCCTTACGTGGACTGGTCCCATATATTGGGATGGCAGTGTAGCAGGATATTGGTAGGGTCTGAGGGGGCGTTCGTCAATCGTCACACTACCCCATAGAAGAGGCACAGTAGTGAGAGGTCATGCAAATTTAAAGGGGTTGTTCAGGTCCTTCAAAATGCAGCTTTCTGGGCTAAAATACTAATAATATCAAATATAATAGTTCCTGACTATCACAATGGTGGGGGTCCAACACCAGCAGACCCCCAGAAAAGCTGAATGTAATGGGAAGTAGACAGCGCCATAATCTATGTAGTCTCCGCAGGTTAGTTAGCGTCCAAATGAATAGGAGTTGCAGTTACCTGGTCTGACCTCTGCACAGAAAATGGCGCTATCTGCTTCCTGTTTCCTTATCTGCTCATATGTGGGTGCAAGGTGATCCAGGCCTTGCTGTTACCTATGGGAAAAGTGAAACCACTAAGAACTGAGGAACCTTATGTAACCAATAAGCTACCTGCTTCTTGTAAGACTATTTGTAACCAAATTATCTTGAGTAAAACAAATATTCTGGTTCTTTTGTATAACTAAACCATCCTCTAGTGGCGCCCCATACATATCACATCCTGGGGCCAATACTTCTTGTTATACCATAGAGCAGTGATGGCTAACCTATGGCACTGGTGCCAGAGGTGGCACTCAGAGCCCTTTCTGTGGGCACCCAGGCCATCACCAGAGATGACTCCAGGTATCTTCCTGCAGTCCCAGACAGCCCAGTACTTGCTGTGCACAGAGCTATTTTAAAGTGACAGCTCTACCTGGGACTATTTTCTGCTTTATTGGTGTCCTCAGAGTGCTGGTATCAATGAAAGCTTTGACAGAGAAGGGAGTATAAATCACAAATTAAATTTCTGTGTTGGCACTTTGCGATAAATAAGCGGGTCTTTATTGTAGTTTTGGCACTCAGTCTCTAAAAGGTTTGCCATCACTGCCATAGAGGTTCATGTGGTCAGGGGAATCCATCCTTCATGATAGCTGACTGTCACACCCTGGAACCCATTGAAGATGGAAACATTAGCAGTCAGCTAATTTTAAGATTTAAACCTTATTTTTAGGTGAAATGGCAGATGAATGAGAATGAGACTGGTATGTCTGGGGTGGCTTAGTGGTTAGCATTACAGCCTTGCAGCACTGGGGACATGGGTTCAAGTCCCAGGGTCAACATCTGCAAAGAGTTTGTATGTTGTCTCCGCGTTTGCGCGGGTTTCCTCCGGGTCCTCTGGTTTCCTCCCACACTCCAAAACATACTGGTAGGCTGATTAGATTGTGAGCCCCATTGGGACAGGGACTGATTTGTCATGCTCTGTGCAGCGCTGCGTAATCTGTGTGCGCTATATTAATAAAGAATTATTATTATGAAGAGTGCCCTACACAGTGCTGGAGTGATTTGGGGGCTGCTAGATACCCTCTAGTTGTAAGAAGATAACATGTATATTACACTGTGTTATGCCAGTAACTGGAGACACAACAGGGTCAGAAAACAATCACAAATATTTATTTTAGGGAGGTGACGTTGTCACGTTACTCCAGGGTAAGGAGGGGTGGGTGGTAGGTTGTAACTTATCACAATGATAAAGGACTTCTAAAAATGTGCAGTTTACAGTGACACCTAATTCCACCTCTTGCTGAACAGTTCCTCCAGCTATTTTGTAGCCATCATATATTGTATGTGGGATTTAGCTGAACACTCACCTGCCCCAAAACAAAGGTTCAGCTGGGGACATTCATGCAGCTATTTATATGCTCATCACCACCATAACCCATGGTTTGTAGTTAGGTAGCAAGATCTCTAGGGTGGCGCAGCTCTGTGTAAGGTGGATACCTCTATAATGTCAGCTTAGATACAGTAGATCAGCTCTATGTATGGTAGATACCTCTATAATGTCAGCTTAGATACAGTAGCACAGCTCTATGTACAGTAGATACCTCTATAATGGCAGCTTAGATACAGTAGCTCAGCTCTATGTACAGTAGATACCTCTATAATGGCAGCTTAGATACAGTAGATCAGCTCTATGTATGGTAGATACCTCTATAATGTCAGCTTAGATACAGTAGATCAGCTCTATGTATGGTAGGTACCTCTATAATGGCAGCTTAGATACAGTAGATCAGCTCTATGTATGGTAGATACCTCTATAATGTCAGCTTAGATACAGTAGCTCAGCTCTATGTATGGTAGATACCTCTATAATGTCAGCTTAGATACAGTAGCACAGCTCTATGTACAGTAGATACCTCTATAATGGCAGCTTAGATACAGTAGCTCAGCTCTATGTATGGTAGATACCTCTATAATGTCAGCTTAGATACAGTAGATCAGCTCTATGTACAGTAGATACCTCTATAATGGCAGCTTAGATACAGTAGCTCAGCTCTATGTATGGTAGATACCTCTATAATGTCAGCTTAGATACAGTAGAACAGCTCTATGTACAGTAGATACCTCTATAATGGCAGCTTAGATACAGTAGCTCAGCTCTATGTATGGTAGATACCTCTATAATGTCAGCTTAGATACAGTAGCACAGCTCTATGTACAGTAGATACCTCTATAATGTCAGCTTAGATACAGTAGATCAGCTCTATGTATGGTAGAAATCTCTATCATGGCAGCTTAGATACAGTAGATCAGCTCTATGTATGGTAGAAATCTCTATCATGGCAGGTTAGATACAGTAGATCAGCTCTATGTATGGTAGACATCTCTATCATGGCAGGTTAGATACAGTAGCTCAGCTCTATGTATGGTAGATACCTCTATAATGTCAGCTTAGATACAGTAGCTCAGCTCTATGTATGGTAGAAATCTCTATCATGGCAGGTTAGATACAGTAGCTCAGCTCTATGTATGGTAGATACCTCTATAATGTCAGCTTAGATACAGTAGATCAGCTCTATGTACAGTAGATACCTCTATAATGGCAGCTTAGATACAGTAGCTCAGCTCTATGTATGGTAGATACCTCTATAATGTCAGCTTAGATACAGTAGCACAGCTCTATGTACAGTAGATACCTCTATAATGTCAGCTTAGATACAGTAGATCAGCTCTATGTATGGTAGAAATCTCTATCATGGCAGGTTAGATACAGTAGATCAGCTCTATGTATGGTAGAAATCTCTATCATGGCAGGTTAGATACAGTAGCTCAGCTCTATGTA